>NC_092518.1:18834733-19169316 GCF_047511675.1 Marmota flaviventris | reverse complement strand
AACAAATTTGTTTTTAAAGGGAAACAAAATCTCCATGGCATGAAAGAAGGAGAAAGCAGCAAATTTTCCTCTCACCACTGATTAAAAGCACTACCTACTATAAATTTCATTTTTGTTAAATATCATTAACCTTTAAATTAACTGGAAACCTATATATTATGTTTGTTCTGATTCATAAAACACTCACTCTATTTGAGAACACTGAAATGCCACAAACATTTGCAATTATTTATTAACTACTGCACTGCCCATAATCTATAATGCAAAAAGAACCTGAATTCATAGAATGGGGTTGCTCAGTAAAAGTCATTAACTATATATTTGTAAACTGTCAAGCTAAATCTCTCCTGGAATGCCAAGGGACAGAGGTCATGAAAATCAGAACAAGTGTGGGTGTGAGAATGGTTAAGCTATTTTTGTGGTTGCATTTAGAAATATTTTTAAGCATGTGCACTCTGCTAGAAACTCGAAATACACAGCAATACAAACTTATCCTTCTCCCTCACCTATGGTATACAGTCAGTTGCCACATTTTATAAATTCTGCCTCTTTGCATGCTTGCTCTCTCTCACAACCCTCTCATCTCCTCCTCTTCTTTAAGGTTGTCACTGCTTAGTTCAAGACTTTATCACAGGCTCACATCTGTGCAAATTAACATATATAGAACATTCACTACAGCATTGTAACTGCAAAATAACTGATAACAGTCTAAATATCTAGATATCCATTAATAGGGAACAAACTAATAAAATTTGGCCCAATAATGGAATTCTGTGGAGCTGTTAAAAAGAACTAGAAAAATATTCTATGTACTGGTATGAAATACCATCTAAGATATCCTAAGTGAAGAAAGCAAAATATAGATTGTGTTTTTAATATGCTTTCAAAGGGAGAAAAGAGTTCTTTTCCCATCTTTACCTTTGTGACTAAGGTCCCTATAACAAAAGACAGATTAAAAAGAGAAAAGTATGAAAATTCATTTAATATAAGTTTTATATGACATAGATATGAAGACTCAAAAATAGGTAAAATTTGTATATTTTATGCTTAGGTTGATGAATAATGGATAGTCATGGAGAAATACATGGAGAACAGGAAGACCATTAACTAACGGTAATAACCAATGTGGGTGGGGGAAGACTTCACAATGACTGGTTGGTTCAGATTCTTCTCTGTACCTGCGCATACTCAGATATGAGGATGTTTCTTCCCTCCCAGTGCAAAGAGAACACCTCTTTAATAAGGATCTTGTGACCTACTTTATGGGAGAAGGGTGTGAGAAGGCAGAGTGACCTTCCTAGGTTTGATGACCTGCTTCAGGGGAGATGGGCAAGGGGAAAGTGAGTGTGACCTTCCTGCTTCTGCTGTTTTTTCAAATGCTATGGTGCCATATTTTGAGGCAGCATGTTGTAAACTCCAGTAGTTACAATTTGATTTTAAAATTACATTTTAAAATGATACATATAATATGAATTAGAATATATATTATATAAATATACATATAAACACAAACTTGCTAGGCATAGACTCAAAATATGTAAGAATCTGATAACTATGTTTTCCTTCAAGAAAAAGTACTGAGGTAACTATAAACCTTTTATCTTTTTTGGAAGTATATACCATATGCTTGCTTATTCAAAAACTATATAAATGTAGCTGGGCACAGTGATACATGCCTAAAATCCCAGCTGCTCAGGAGGCTGAAGCAGGAGGATGGCAAGCTCAAAGCCAGCCTTAGCAATTTGGTGAGGCCCTAAGAAATTAGTGAGAACCTGTTTCTAAATAAAATATTTTGAAAAGTTTGGGGATGTGGTTTGGTGGGTGGTTAGGCACACTGGGTTCAGTACTGGCTACTAAAAAACAACATATAAATATAATATTTTTTAAATAAATAAAATATTAAAAAGTATTTCACATTAGGACTATAATAGTCTCCTGTTTGCTCTCTCATTTTATTTTTTGTATTGTAGTAAAATTTATATGACATACAATTAACCATCTTATAGTGTACAATTCAGTGGCTTTAATACAATCACAATGTTTTGCAGCCACCAAAACTATGTAGTTTCATCATCTCACTAAGATTTTATCTCACTCCAATCAGAATGGCAATAATCAAGAATACAAGTAACAATCAATATTGGCAAGGATGTGGTGGAAAAGGTTCACTCAATTGCTGGTGAGACTGCAAATTGGTGCAACTACTCTGGAAAGAACAATGGAAATTCCTCAGAAAACTTAGAATGGAACCTCCGTTTGACCTAGTTATCCTACTCCTCAATTTATACCCAAAGGACTTAATATTAGCCTACTACAGTTGACAGTGCCACATCAATGTTTATAGCAACTCAACTCACAATAGCTAACTATGGAACCAATCTAGGTGCCCTTCAACAGATGAATAGACAAAGAAACTGTGGTATATATACACAATGGAATATTACTCGGCTATAAAGAAGAAAGAAATTGTGGCTTTTGCCAGTAAATGGATGCAGCTAGATAATATCATGCTAAGTGAAATAAGCCAGTCTCCCCAAAAATCAAAGGCCAAATGTTCTCTCTGATATGCAAATGCTAATTCACAATAATCAGAGGTAGGGAAGAATGAATTACTTTGAATTAGACAAAGGGGAATGAAGGGAAGGGAGGGGAACGGGAATAGGAAATATAGTAGAATAAACTAGCATAACCTTCCCACGTGCACCTAGGATTACATTACCAAAGTAATTATACATAATGTACAACCAGAAGAATAAGAGGTTATACTCCATATATGTATAATATGCCAAAATACATTCTACTGTCATGTATAACTAATAAGAATAAAAAATAAAGTTGAAAAAAATAACTATATAGTTTCAGAGTATTTTTGTTACCCTAAAATGAAATACCATACCCATTAATTGGTCACTTCCCATTCTTCCTTCTCCACAGCCCCTGTCAATTACTAATCTGTTTTTCATCTCTATTGATTAGCCTATTCTGGATATTTCATATACATGTAATGACAGAACATGTGACCTTTTATATTTGCTTCCTCAATCCATATTTTACTCTACTCCAGAGTTAAATGCCCCTCTCATATGTGGCCCTAGTACTATGCACTTGCCTTTCATGCTGTATTCCCATTGATCACTTGTCTTCATACTTTTTATAAAATTTGAATCTAAAAGTATAGTCCCCATGTCTGACTATTCCTTCATTATATTACTAAACATGTAACATTGAATGAATGCTTCTAAATTCAATCTGATAAATATTCTGGAAGGGCAAGATGGTAGAAGAGAGGCACCCAGCACTTACCTGCTCCTCCATTTGGATACAACCAAAGCAACAGGTATGTTCTTTCATGTTGAATGGCTGTTGGAGAATGCTGGGATTCAATAGTAGAGAGACAGAGGCCTGGTGAAATCCAGAGATGTGGGATAGCAGAATAACAAGAAAAATAGAGTGCCCTAGAACACTGACCAGGGGAGGAGGAATCTTCCCTTCAGCAGTGGGTATAGGTGAAAGAAAGATAGTCCCAGGGATGTCTATTAGTGTAGAAGCCAGGACTTTCCAGACATAAAACCTAAATAGATAAGAGACCTGGGGTCTACATAGCAGGCTGCCTTTGGAGAAGGTATTCAATGCATGTCTCATTGAACTGTCAACATTCAGTACCCAGGAGTCATCTTAAGGAGGGTCATACTGTCTGAATTTTTACTGCTCAGATATTCAGAAATCCCTGCATTTTCTCATCTCTGGGACCCCACATATATTCTGCTTTTCCTGAAACATCTGAAAATCAGCATACTAGAGCAGCACAGCCACATCAATGTTTCTAGCAGTATAATTCACAATATCTAAATTATGAAATCAACCCAGATGTCCCTCAAAAGATGACTATATTTGTAAATTGTGATAATTTCAATCTTATCATAGATAGCTTGAAGATTAGTTTCCTTGACAGATAACACAGAAGCAAACACAATTGAGGAACTATGGCCTTTTTCTCTTTTCTATCAATATTATACTATGAGTTCTTAATATGTAAAATAAACCTCAGTATTTTGTATGTTAATCTGATTGACATTATTATTATAGGGTTATTCCACTCTTTTAGTCAACCATGATTATATGCCCTTCTTTCAATCAAAAGAAAAAAGAAATTGTGATACACACACACACACAGATAGAGTTCTAGTCAGACATAATAAAGAATGAAATTATGGCATTTGCTGGTAAATGGATGGAAATGGAGAATGCCATACTAAGGTAAATTAAACAAACTCAGAAACTCAAAGGTCAAATATTTTCTCTTATATTCAGAAGCTGGAGTAAAATAAATAAAATTGGGAGGAAAGGATAAGATTTCATAAAGAACTTATCAAATACAAATTAATAGATGAGACCTTTCATCTCTGGGACCCCACATATATTCTGCTTTTCCTGAAAGGAAGTCCAGTAGAGTCGAGGCATGAGAATGGGAGAGGGAGTGGGAAAGGGGGGATCATGAACTGAAATCAATTTCCATGCATGTAAGAGTTTGTTTGGATGAACCGAACTACTATGTATAACTATAAAGCTCTCATAATAAAAAAAAAGAATAAGGAGGATGTGTTTGCCAGCTTTGCATGGCTGTGACCAATATACCTGAAAAGAGAAGGAAAAGTTTATTTTAGCTTGTGGTTTCAGAGGTTTAGTCCATGAATGCTGACTCCATTACTCTGGGCCCCAGGTGAGGCAGAAAATCATGATAGAGTGTGGGGTACAGAACAGCAGCTTAGGACATGACAGCCAAGAAGTAGAAGGGGAGGAGGTGCCACAGACAAAATATAAACTCTAAAGGTATGTCCCTACTTCCTCCAACAATACACTACCTGCCTACAGTTAACACCTGGTTAATCTATGCTGGTAGAGTAACCTACTGATGAGGTCACAGTCCTCATAATTTAATCATTTCACCTGTAAATATTCCTGCATTGTCTCACATATGAGCTTTCAAGGGACATTTTATATTCAAACCATAACAGGGGACAAAATCTCCAAGCCACCAACTCATCCCCAAGTAGGCACAGCTTGGGAGAACTAGTGTTCTTTCTTGAGAAGATACCCCAATATTCATAGCAAAGAAGGTTAACACACTTTTGGCTGAAACCATACCTATGCAGATCCTCTACATTGGTTGCACTCATATCCTGTCAGATGGTGCATTTCTGACAAGTCTGTGTCTGAGTGCCAAAGTGGGGGAAGCTATGAATCCCAGAACCTTACTCTTCCTGTGAAACATCGGGATCTGCATCAGAAGACACGAGCTTCAGACCCTTTACCACAAATGGAGCAACCAATATGAGAATCACTTTCAAGTAACGAAGCTAATATCAACACTGTCAAGGGTTGACAAGATGGCATAGTAGAACAAGGCAGCAAACCTCAATTCCTCTTTAGTATGGAGAAGTGGGTGATGGGGAATACACTAAGACACAATATTGACTTGAAGGGACTCAGAAATTCTGGTTACTGGAACAGAGAACAGGAAAGGATTTATTATTCCTGAACCCTAGCCAGGGCAAGTTGTGGAGGAAAGAAGAAAAGGGAGAAAGGAAGAGTCAAAGCTGACAAGTTTAATTTGGAAAAAATGGGAGTACAGTGGTGGGCTTTGTTGTTGTTTTGCAGTGTTGGGGTTGGAACTAGGGACTTGCACGTGCTAGATAAGCATTCTACCAATGAGCCACATCCCCAGACCCTGTAATCAATGGTAGAAAGAAAGTCAGACAGTTAAGCTGTTAAGCCAGAGTAGGAACTTCAAATTAACTTGGTGAATGAGTTGTGCATAGCTTATCTTGAATTGCTGGTAGAAAACTGGTGGACAGCCATTTTATAGAGATCACACCTAAGCCTGCCTCACTAGAAGGAGTTAAATCTATGCAGATTCATCCCACCTAGACAACAGCAAATACTATTATAGGGAATGCCTTCGTAACAGGCTGTCCAAGTAATCTGTGCAAAGGGATCACTTCCAGATGAACAGAAAAGGGAAGTAATGCTCTAGAATAGGCTTAGAAATTAGTTATGTAGGGAAGTAAAATTACTATTGAACTACATTGGGCATGAAAATGAAAAAGAGAAAAAAGAAAGAAAAGAAAAAAAACTGCAAAAGAGGTATCTATTCAGTTTTTTTTGAGGGGATTTTCATGAGCTGCTTTCTGTTCACTATGTGTCCCAGGTTGGAGGGGTATATAAGTGTCAAAACTCCCACTTTGGGAGAGAGGCAGGCTCGAGCACCGTGGTGTTCGCCTCGTCTGCTTCATCTCGGTTTAGTTTGTTTTAAGAAAACGTTTGTGGGTTATCTTTATGGAGTTTGCTTTCCCCGGGTGTCCTCTGCCGCCTGAGCTGTGAACTCCGGTGTGTCTGTAGGTGGCCGGCGCTGGACCAAGGTTTAGAGTCGGTGACGGTCCCACAGAATCAGTGTTGTCTTTCCGTGGAACTTGCGTAGGTTGAGGTGTTGGCAAACCCAGTTTTGAACGGTCTGTGCTCTGTTGTGGTTGAAGTAGCGGTGGGCTTTTCTGGGTGACACCGTGGTTGTAGTGTATTAATGAAACTCTAGACACGTTCTCCCTGAGGAGTTCCAGGGACTTCCTTCCCAGTGACGAATTCATTCCCAGAAACTGGAGCTGGCAGAGTCTGCAGCATACCCTGAGCCCCTTTACACATGGCCAGTGGTATAGGCTTTACACTTGACAGCAAAACCCTATGCTATGAAACCAGCGTGTTAGAAAACAAAATTCTTCGGCGGGACAGAGCTTCCAATCACTCCTGCAAGGTAGGCGGGCCTGCGACCCACCGGCAGAAGAGGAGCAGCCGCCTGCTGAGAGGCTGAGCCGCCCCCTCCCCCTGCGCCGGCATAGTAGAGGGAACTGGGACCAAACACAGAGCAGGCCCAGCGGCCTGCTGAGGGGCAGAGCCGCCCCCCACCCCCCTCGCCTGCCAGGTAGGGGAAGGGTGACCACCGACAAAAAAGGCCCAGTGGCCCGCGGCGGGACAGAGCTTCCAATCACTCCTGCAAGGTAGGTGGGCCTGCGACCCACCTGCAGAAGAGGAGCAGCCGCCTGCTGAGAGGCTGAGCCGCCCCCTCCCCCTGCGCCGGCATAGTAGAGGGAACTGGGACCAAACACAGAGCAGGCCCAGCGGCCTGCTGAGGGGCAGAGCCGCCCCCCACCCCCCGCGCCTGCCAGGTAGGGGAACTGTGACCACCGACAGAAAAGGCCAAGTGGCCCGCGGCGGGACAGAGCTTCCAATCACTCCTGCAAGGTAGGCGGGCCTGCGACCCACCGGCAGAAGAGGAGCAGCGGCCTGCTGAGAGGCAGAGCCGCCCCCTCCCCCCCACGCCTGCAAGGTAGTCGGAACTGAGACCACCATCAGAACAGGTCAGACCTGCAACCGAGAGACAGAACAGGCCCAGTGGCCTGAGGAAGGGTAGAGCCGCCCCCCCCCCACGCCTGCAAAGTAGGCGGACCTGCGACCCACTGGCAGTACAGCCCCAGAGGCCTGCAGAGGGGCAGTGCCGCTGCCTGCGCCTGCAAAGTAGGCAGAAGTGCGACCACCGACAGAACAAGCCTAGCGGCCCGCAGAGGGACAGAGCCGCTGCCCGCGCCTACAAGGTCGGCGGACCTGCTACCGACTGGCAGAGCAGGCCCAGCGGCCTGCCGGCGTGGTAGGCACATTGCCCCAATTGGAGGAGGGGCAGAGCCGCCGCCCGCGCCTGCGAGGGAGACTTTGCAACTATACAAGACCAATATAAATATATAGGGGGAAAATTCAATAGCACAACAGTTTCACCAAGAAGAAAGGAACGCGAACAGTATGAAGAGACAAGGAAAGAAAGGACCACAAGCATTGCAGGTCAACTCAACGTTAGAAGAGGTAATAGCTGCAGCTGATGGAATGTCAGATAAAGAATTCAGGATATACATGCTTCAGATGATCTGGAGTCTCAAAGAAGACATCAGACAGCAAAATCAGACAATGAAAGATCACTTCAACAATGAATTACATAAACAAATCCAAGAAGCAAAAGATCAACTATACAGGGAAATAGAGGTTATAAAAAACAAACAAACAGAAATCCTAGAAATGCAGGAAGCAATAAGCCAACTTAAAAACTCAATTGAGAATACTACCAGCAGAGTAGAACACTTAGAAGACAGAACATCAGACAATGAAGATAAAGTATTTCAACTTGAAAAGAACATAGACAGCTCAGCAAGACTGTTAAGAAACCATGAGCAGAACATCCAAGAAATATGGGATAACATCAAGAGACCAAATTTAAGAGTCATTGGGATACAGGAAGGAACAGAGTTTCAAACCAAAGGAATGAGCAATCTATTCAATGAAATAATTCGAGAAAACTTCCCAGACTTGAAGAATGAGACAGAACCCCAAATCCTAGAAGCCTACAGGACGCCGAATGTGCAAAATCATAAGAGACCCACACCTAGACACATTATAATGAAGATGCCCAACATACAGAACAAGGAGAGAATTTTAAAAGCTACAAGAGAAAGGAAGCAGATCACATTTAGGGGTAAGCCAATCAGGATAACAGCTGATCTTTCAACACAGACTCTGAAAGCTAGAAGATCCTGGAATAACATATTTGAAACACTGAAAGAAAATGGGTTCCAACCAAGAATTGTGTTTCCAGCGAAATTAAGCTTCAGGATGGAAGATGAAATTCAAACCTTCCACGATAAACAAAAGTTAAAAGAATTTGCAGCTAGAAAACCATCTCTTCAAAACATCCTTGGCAAAACATTACAGGAAGAGGAAATGGAAAATAACAATGAAAACCAACAGTGGGAGGTAGGACACTAAAGGGGGGAAATAATCAAAGTGGAAAACAAACCATGTTTAGTAACAGAAATAAACAAATATGGCTGGAAGAACAACCCATATCTCAATAATAACCCTAAATGTTAATGGCTTAAACTCACCAATCAAGAGACACAGGCTAGTAGAATGGATCACAAAACAAGACCCAACAATATGCTGCCTACAGGAGACGCATTTGATAGGAAAAGACATACATAGGCTGAAGGTGAAAGGTTGGGAAAAATCATATCACTCATATGGACTTCGGAAACAAGCAGGAGTATCCATACTCATATCAAATAAAATAGATTTTAAGCCAGAGTTAATCAAAAGGGATAAAGAGGGACACTACATACTGCTCAAGGGAACCATACACCAACAAGACATAACAATCATAAATATATATGCCCCAAACAATGGTGCAGCTATGTTCATCAAACAAACTCTTCTCAAGTTCAAGAGTCTAATAGACCACCATACAATAATCATGGGAGACTTCAACACACCTCTATCACCACTGGACAGATCTTCCAAACAAAAGTTGAATAAGGAAACTATAGAACTCAATAACACAATTAATAACCTAGACTTAATTGACATATATAGAATATACCACCCAACATCAAGCAGTTACACGTTTTTCTCAGCAGCACATGGATCCTTCTCAAAAATAGATCATATATTATGTCACAGGGAAACTCTTAGACAATACAAAGGAGTAGAGATAATACCATGCATCCTATCTGATCATAATGGAATGGAACTGAAAATCAACGATAAAAGAAGGAAGGAAAAAGAATACATCACTTGGAGAATGAACAATAGGTTACTGAATGATCAATGGGTTATAGAAGACATCAAGGAGGAAATTAAAAAATTCTTAGAGATTAATGAAAACACAGACACAACATATCGGAATCTATGGGACACATTGAAAGCAGTTCTAAGAGGAAAATTCATTGCTTGGAGTTCATTCCTTAAAAAAAGAAAAAACCAACAAATAAATGATCTCATACTTCATCTCAAAATCCTAGAAAAAGAAGAGCAAAACAACAGCAAAAGAAGTAGAAGGCAAGAAATAATTAAAATCAGAGCTGAAATTAATGAAATCGAAACAAAAGAAACAATTGAAAAAATTGACAAAACTAAAAGTTGGTTCTTTGAAAAAATAAACAAAATCGACAGACCCTTAGCCATGCTAGCGAAGAGAAGAAGAGAGAGAACTCAAATCACTAACATACGGGATGAAAGAGGCAATATCACAACAGACACTTCAGAAATACAGAAGATAATCAAAAATTATTTTGAATCCTTATACTCCAATAAATTAGAAGATAGTGAAGGCATAGATAAATTTCTTAAGTCATATGATCTGCCCAGATTGAGTCAGGAGGATATAGACAACCTAAACAGACCAATATCAATTGAGGACATAGAAGAAACCATCAAAAGACTACCAACTAAGAAAAGCCCAGGACCGGATGGGTATACAGCAGAGTTTTACAAAACCTTTAAAGAGGAACTAATACCAATACTTTTCAAGCTACTTCGGGAAATAGAAAAAGAGGGAGAACTTCCAAATTCATTCTACGAGGCCAACATCACCCTGACACCTAAACCAGACAAAGACACTTCAAAGAAAGAAAACTACAGACCAATATCTCTAATGAACCTAGATGCAAAAATCCTCAATAAAATTCTGGCCACTCGGATACAAAAACATATCAAAAAAATTGTGCACCATGATCAAGTAGGATTCATCCCTGGGATGCAAGGCTGGTTCAATATACGGAAATCAATAAATGTTATTCACCACATCAATAGACTTAAAAATAAGAACCATATGATCATCTCGATAGATGCGGAAAAAGCATTCGACAAAGTACAGCATCCCTTTATGTTCAAAACTCTAGAAAAACTAGGGATAACAGGAACATACCTCAATATTGTAAAAGCAATCTATGCTAAGCCTCAGGCTAGCATCATTCTGAATGGAGAAAAATCGAAGGCATTCCCTCTAAAATCTGGAACAAGACAGGGATGCCCTCTCTCACCACTTCTGTTCAACATAGTTCTCGAAACACTGGCCAGAGCAATTAGACAGACGAAAGAAATTAAAGGCATCAAAATAGGAAAAGAAGAACTTAAATTATCACTATTTGCAGATGACATGATTCTATACCTAGCAGACCCAAAAGGGTCTACAAAGAAACTATTAGAGCTAATAAATGAATTCAGCAAAGTGGCAGGATATAAAATCAACACGCATAAATCAAAGGCATTCCTGTATATCAGCGACAAATCCTCTGAAATGGAAATGAGGACAACCACTCCATTCACAATATCTTCAAAAAAAATAAAATACTTGGGAATCAACCTAACAAAAGAGGTGAAAGACTTATACAATGAAAACTACAGAACCCTAAAGAGAGGAATAGAAGAAGATCTTAGAAGATGGAAAAATATACCCTGTTCATGGATAGGCAGAACTAACATCATCAAAATGGCCATATTACCAAAAGTTCTCTATAGGTTTAATGCAATGCCAATCAAAATCCCAACGGCATTTCTTGTAGAAATAGAGAAAGCAATCATGAAATTCATATGGAAAAATAAAAGACCCAGAATAGCAAAAACAATGCTAAGCAGGAAATGTGAATCAGGCGGTATAGCGATACCAGACTTCAAACTATATTACAGAGCAATAGTAACAAAAACAGCATGGTACTGGTACCAAAACAGGCGGGTGGACCAATGGTACAGAATAGAGGACACAGAAACCAATCCACAAAACTACAACTATCTTATATTTGATAAAGGGTCTAAAAGCACGCAATGGAGGAAGGATAGCATCTTCAACAAATGGTGCTGGGAAAACTGGAAATCCATATGCAACAAAATGAAACTGAATCCCTTTCTCTCACCATGCACAAAAGTTAATTCAAAATGGATCAAGGAGCTTGATATCAAATCAGAGACACGCCGTCTGATAGAAGAAAAAGTTGGCTACGATCTACATACTGTGGGGTCGGGCTCCAAATTCCTCAATAGGACACCCATAGCACAAAAGTTAATAACTAGAATCAACAAATGGGACTTACTCAAACTAAAAAGTTTTTTCTCAGCAAAAGATACAATAAGAGAGGTAAATAGAGAGCCTACATCCTGGGAACAAATCTTTACTCCTCACACTTCAGATAGAGCCCTAATATCCAGAGTATACAAAGAACTCAAAAAATTAGACAATAAGAGAACAAACAACCCAATCAACAAATGGGCCAAGGACCTGAACAGACACTTCTCAGAGGAGGACATACAGTCAATCAACAAGTACATGAAAAAATGCTCACCATCTCTAGCTGTCAGAGAAATGCAAATCAAAACCACCCTAAGATACCATCTCACTCCAGTTAGATTGGCAGCCATTATGAAGTCAAACAACAACAAGTGCTGGCGAGGATGTGGGGAAAAGGGTACACTTGTACATTGCTGGTGGGACTGCAAATTGGTGCAGCCAATTTGGAAAGCAGTATGGAGATTTCTTGGAAAGCTGGGAATGGAGCCACCATTTGACCCAGCTATTCCCCTTCTCGGTCTATTCCCTAAAGACCTAAAAAGAGCATGCTACAGGGACACTGCTACATCGATGTTCATAGCAGCACAATTCACAATAGCTAGACTGTGGAACCAACCTAGATGCCCTTCAATGGATGAATGGATAAAAAAATGTGGCATTTATACACAATGGAGTATTACTCTGCATTAAAAAATGACAAAATCATAGAATTTACAGGGAAATGGATGGCATTAGAGCAGATTATGCTAAGTGAAGCTAGCCAATCCCTAAAAAACAAATGCCAAATGTCTTCTTTGATATAAGGAGAGTAACTAAGAACAGAGTAGGGTCGAAGCGCATGAGAAGAAGATTAACATTAAACAGGGATGACAGGTGGGAGGGAAAGGGAGAGAGAAGGGAAAATGCATGGAAACGGAAGGAGACCCTCAGAGTTATACAAAAGTTCATACAAGAGGAAGTGAGGGGAAGGGGAAAAATAATACAAGGGGGACAAACGAATGTCAGTAGAGGGGGCAGAGAGAGAAGAGGGGAGGGGAGGGGAGGGGAGGGGTGATAGTAGAGGATAGGAAAGGCAGCAGAATACAACAGACACTAGTATGGCAATATGTAAATCAATGGATGTGTAACTGATGTGGTTCTGCAATCTGTATATGGGGTAAAAATGGGAGCTCATAACCCACTTGAATCAAATTGTGAAATATGATATATCAAGAACTATGTAATGTTTTGAACAGCCAACAATAAAAAATTAAAAAAAAAAGAAAAGAAAACAAAAAAAAAAAAAAAAACTCCCACTTTGTATAATCACAGTGCTATTCAGTCCCTAACCCCACACTAAGGAGATAATAGCCTGCCCCTGATGGGACCCAATGATGCACACACCCTGGTCAGGAGTTGCCACCCCACACCTCTGCCGTGGCTGTTCAGTATCATTGTTGTTTATCTATACTTACATTAAAAAAAAAAAAGACTTTAAGACAAAAATAGAAAGAAGAGACAAAGAGGTGGGGGTTAAAATGGCACAGTAGAGAATGTTACTTTCCAAACTGCTCTGTGGCATGAGACCAGGAAAGTGGACAAAAAGATTCTCTTTAAGGTCAGTAAAAAACGAAATCCTCCTGGGATTTAATATTGGACACTTGGAACAGCCTAGGGGCTCATAAGTTTGGATACAATAAATTTTTTTGAAAAATAAAACACCAGCAGCACTGTCTGATACAGGTCCACCATGGGCAAGTAGCGGAGACTAAGAGAACCCTCTTAGTTGGTTGGCACTGAGGTGTGTCTTGAAGTGGAAAGGGAAGTAATCAGGAACAATGTCAAGTTGATCCAGTGGATGAGCTACAATTAGTTTTCATGTGAGAGAGATGCTGCAGCATCTCGCAGTGGTCCACAGAGGAGACAGCTACCATCTTTTCCTGCAGTGCCATGGCAGCCAGTGGGTGTAGGTCCGAACCCAGGCACCAAGAGCTGTGTAATTCCAGCTGGGTCCAAAAACCTAACCTGGCAGAGGCCTGTCACACAACCAAGTGTGACTAGAAAACCAGATGAAATTCAGGTGGGGAAACTATAGAACCCAAGGTAATTCAATATATTCAGACCCAAAGATACTGGGTATCTCTCATTGTTTGAGTCTTATGGGTCACATGTCTAGCTGGGGACAACTGGGAACTTGATTCGATAGGGGGAGTGAATGTGCATTTTCAGACTGAGCCCAGGGGGCTGAGATATGAGAGCTGCAGGAGGCAGAGGAGGGCAAAGGAGTGGCTCCTCCACCACTTGAATGGAACCCAGGGGAGATTCCAGTGATACAAACACTTAGCACGGACTAGAAGCAGCTGGGCTCTGGAGGTGTGCTGATTTAAAACCTTCACCAAATATCATTCTACAAAGCACCAGGGGTCTAGCTAGACCAAAGCCCCATTTCTGGAAGCTCTGCTGTGGGGAACCCCTTTCACAGAACTTTACAGTGATCCCTCACTGTTATTGGAGTAGACAACACTCTCCAACCCACCTCACCTCATCTTCTTTTTTTTTTTCTTTTTTTTTTAAATTTTTTATTGTTGGTTGTTCAAAACATTACAAATTTCTTGACATATCATATTCCACACTTTGATTCAAGTGGGTTATGAACTCCCACCTTCACCCCATACACAGATTGCAGAATCACATCAGTTACACATCCATTGATTTACATATTGCCATACTAGTGTCTGTTGTGCTCCGCTGCCTTTCCCATCCTCCACCATCTCCCCTCCCCACCTCTCCCCTCCCCTCCCCTGTATAACCCTGAGGGTCTCCTTCCATTTCCAAGCAATTTCCCTTCTCTCTCCCTTTCCCTCCCACCTCTCATCCCTGTTTAATGTTAATCTTCTTCTCATGCTCTTCCTCCCTACTCTGTTCTTAGTTACTCTCCTTATATCAAAGAAGACATTTGGCATTTGTTTTTTAGGGATTGGCTAGCTTCACTTAGCATAATCTGCTCTAATGCCATCCATTTCCTTGCAAATTCTATGATTTTGTCATTTTTTAATGCAGAGTAATACTCCATTGTGTATAAATGCCACATTTTTTTTTATCCATTCGTCTATTGAAGGGCATCTAGGTTGGTTCCACAGTCTTGGTATTGTGAATTGTGCTGCTATGAACATTGATGTAGCAGTGTCCCTGTAGCATGCTCTTTTTAGGTCTTTAGGGAATAGACCAAGAAGGGGAATAGCTGGGTCAAATGGTGGCTCCATTCCCAGCTTTCCAAGAAAACTCCATACTGCTTTCCAAATTGGCTGCACCAATTTGCAGTCCCACCAGCAATGTACAAGTGTACCCTTTTCCCCACATCCTCGCCCGCACTTGTTGTTGTTTGACTTCATAATGGCTGCCAATCTTACTGGAGTGAGATGGTATCTTAGGGTGGTTTTGATTTGCATTTCTCTGACAGCTAGAGATGGTGAGCATTTTTTCATGTACTTGTTGATTGACTGTATGTCCTCCTCTGAGAAGTGTCTGTTCAGGTCCTTGGCCCATTTGTTGATTGGGTTGTTTGTTCTCTTATTGTCTAATTTTTTGAGTTCTTTGTATACTCTGGATATTAGGGCTCTATCTGAAGTGTGAGGAGTAAAGATTTGTTCCCAGGATGTAGGCTCCCTATTTACCTCTCTTATTGTTTCTTTTGCTGAGAAAAAACTTTTTAGTTTGAGTAAGTCCCATTTGTTGATTCTAGTTATTAACTTTTGTGCTATGGGTGTCCTATTGAGGAATTTGGAGCCCGACCCCACCGAATATAGATCGTAGCCAACTTTTTCTTCTATCAGACGGCGTGTCTCTGATTTGATATCAAGCTCCTTGATCCATTTTGAATTCACTTTTGTGCATGGCGAGAGAAAGGGATTCAGTTTCATTTTGTTGCATATGGATTTCCAGTTTTCCCAGCACCATTTGTTGAAGATGCTATCCTTCCTCCATTGCATGCTTTTAGCCCCTTTATCAAATATAAGATAGTTGTAGTTTTGTGGATTGGTTTCTGTGTCCTCTATTCTGTACCATTGGTCCACCCGCCTGTTTTGGTACCAGTACCATGCTGTTTTTGTTACTATTGCTCTGTAGTATAGTTTGAAGTCTGGTATCGCTATACCGCCTGATTCACACTTCCTGCTTAGCATTGTTTTTGCTATTCTGGGTCTTTTATTTTTCCATATGAATTTCATGATTGCTTTCTCTATTTCTACAAGAAATGCCATTGGGATTTTGATTGGCATTGCATTAAACCTATAGAGAACTTTTGGTAATATCGCCATTTTGATGATGTTGGTTCTGCCTATCCATGAACAGGGTATATTTTTCCATCTTCTAAGATCTTCTTCTATTTCTCTCTTTAGGGTTCTGTAGTTTTCACTGTATAAGTCTTTCACCTCTTTTGTTAGGTTGATTCCCAAGTATTTTTTTTTTTTGAAGATATTGTGAATGGAGTGGTTGTCCTCATTTCCATTTCAGAGGATTTGTCGCTGATATACAGGAATGCCTTTGATTTATGTGTGTTGATTTTATATCCTGCCACTTTGCTGAATTCATTTATTAGCTCTAATAGTTTCTTTGTAGAGCCTTTTGGGTCTGCTAGGTATAGAATCATATCATCTGCAAATAGTGATAATTTAAGTTCTTCTTTTCCTATTTTTATGCCTTTAATTTCTTTCGTCTGTCTTATTGCTCTGGCCAGTGTTTCGAGAACTATGTTGAACAGAAGTGGAGAGAGAGGGCATCCCTGTCTTGTTCCAGATTTTAGAGGGAATGCCTTCAGTTTTTCTCCATTCAGAATGATGCTAGCCTGAGGCTTAGCATAGATTGCTTTTACAATATTGAGGTATGTTCCTGTTATCCCTAGTTTTTCTAGAGTTTTGAACATAAAGGGATGCTGTACTTTGTCGAATGCTTTTTCCGCATCTATCGAGATGATCATATGGTTCTTATTTTTAAGTCTATTGATGTGGTGAATAACATTTATTGATTTCCGTATATTGAACCAGCCTTGCATCCCAGGGATGAATCCTACTTGATCATGGTGCACAATTTTTTTGATATGTTTTTGTATCCGAGTGGCCAGAATTTTATTGAGGATTTTTGCATCTAGGTTCATTAGAGATATTGGTCTGTAGTTTTCTTTCTTTGAAGTGTCTTTGTCTGGTTTAGGTATCAGGGTGATGTTAGCCTCATAGAATGAATTTGGAAGTTCTCCCTCTTTTTCTATTTCCTGAAGTAGCTTGAAAAGTATTGGTATTAGTTCTTCTTTAAAGGTTTTGTAAAACTCTGCTGTATACCCATCCGGTCCTGGGCTTTTCTTAGTTGGTAGTCTTTTGATGGTTTCCTCTATTTCCTCAATTGATATTGGTCTGTTTAGTTTGTCTATATCCTCCTGACTCAATCTGGGCAGATCATATGACTTAAGAAATTTATCTATGCCTTCACTATCTTCTAATTTATTGGAGTATAAGGATTCAAAATAGTTTTTGATTATCTTCTGTATTTCTGAAGTGTCTGTTGTGATATTGCCTTTTTCATCACGTATGTTAGTAATTTGAGTTCTCTCTCTTCTTCTCTTCGCTAGCATCGCTAAGGGTCTGTCGATTTTGTTTATTTTTTCAAAGAACCAACTTTTAGTTTTGTCAATTTTTTCAATTGTTTCTTTTGTTTCGATTTCATTAATTTCAGCTCTGATTTTCATTATTTCTTGCCTTCTACTTCTTTTGCTGTTGTTTTGCTCTTCTTTTTCAAGGATTTTGAGATGAAGTGTGAGATCATTTATTTGTTGGTTTTTTCTTTTTTTAAGGAATGAACTCCAAGCAATGAATTTTACTCTTAGAACTGCTTTCAATGTGTCCCATAGATTCCGATATGTTGTGTCTGTGTTTTCATTTATCTCTAAGAATTTTTTAATTTCCTCCTTGATGTCTTCTATAACCCATTGATCATTCAGTAACCTATTGTTCATTCTCCAAGTGATGTATGCTTTTTCCTTCCTTCTTTTATCGTTGATTTTCAGTTTCATTCCATTATGATCAGGTAAGATGCATGGTATTATCTCTACTCCTTTATATTGTCTAAGAGTTGCCCTGTGAAATAATATATGATCTATTTTTGAGAAGGATCCATGTGCTGCTGATAAGAAAGTGTAACTGCTTGATGTTAGGTGGTATATTCTATATATGTCAATTAAGTCTAGGTTATTAATTATATTATTGAGTTCTATAGTTTCTTTATTCAACTTTTGTTTGGAAGATCTGTCCAGTGGTGAGAGAGGTGTGTTGAAGTCTCCCATGATTATTGTATGGTGGTCTATTAGACTCTTGAACTTGAGAAGAGTTTGTTTGATGAACATAGCTGCACCATTGTTTGGGGCATAAATATTTATGATTGTTATGTCTTGTTGGTGTATGGTTCCCTTAAGCAGTATGTAGTGTCCCTCTTTATCCCTTTTGATTAACTCTGGCTTGAAATCTATTTTATTTGATATGAGTATGGACACTCCTGCTTGTTTCCGAAGTCCATATGAGTGATATGATTTTTCCCAACCTTTCACCTTCAGCCTATGTATGTCTTTTCCTATCAAATGCGTCTCCTGTAGGCAGCATATTGTTGGGTCTTGTTTTGTGATCCATTCTACTAGCCTGTGTCTCTTAATTGGTGAGTTTAAGCCATTAACATTTAGGGTTATTATTGAGATATGGGTTGTTCTTCCAGCCATATTTGTTTATTTCTGTTACTAAACATGGTTTGTTTTCCTCTTTGATTATTTCCCCCCCCTTTACTATCCTACCTCCCACTGTTGCTTTTCATTGTTATTTTCCATTTCCTCTTCCTGTAATGTTTTGCCAAGGATGTTTTGAAGAGATGGTTTTCTAGCTGCAAATTCTTTTAACTTTTGTTTATCGTGGAAGGTTTTAATTTCATCTTCCATCCTGAAGCTTAATTTCGCTGGATACACAATTCTTGGTTGGAACCCATTTTCTTTCAGTGTTTGAAATATGTTATTCCAGGATCTTCTAGCTTTCAGAGTCTGTGTTGAAAGATCAGCTGCTATCCTGATTGGCTTACCCCTAAATGTAATCTGCTTCCTTTCTCTTGTAGCTTTTAAAATTCTCTCCTTATTCTGTATGCTGGGCATCTTCATTATAATGTGTCTAGGTATGGATCTCTTATGATTTTGCACATTCGGCGTCCTGTAGGCTTCTAGGATTTGGGATTCTGTCTCATTCTTCAAGTCTGGGAAGTTTTCTCGTATTATTTCATTGAATAGACTGCTCATTCCTTTGGTTTGGAGCTCTGTACCTTCCTGTATCCCAATGACTCTTAAGTTTTGTCTCTTAATGTTATCCCATATTTCTTGGATGTTCTGCTCATGGTTTCTTAACAGTCTTGCTGAGCTGTCTATGTTCTTTTCCAGTTGAAATACTTTGTCTTCATTGTCTGATGTTCTATCTTCTAAGTGTTCTACTCTGCTGGTAGTATTCTCCATTGAGTTTTTAAGTTGGTTTATTGCTTCCTGCATTTCTAGGATTTCTGTTTGTTTGTTTTTATAACCTCTATCTCCCTGTAAAGTTGATCCTTTGCTTCCTGGATTTGTTTGCGTAATTCATTGTCGAAGTGATCTTTCATTGTCTGATTTTGCTGTCTAATGTCTTCCTTGATACTCCAGATCATCTGAAGCATGTATATCCTGAATTCTTTATCTGACATTCCATCTGCTGCAGCTGTTACCTCTTCTAAAGTTGTGTTGACCTGCATTGCTTGTGGTCCTTTCTTTCCTTGTCTTTTCATACTGCTTGCGTTTCTTTCCTGCAGGTGCGGGCGGCGGCTCTGCTCTCTCCTTATTCCAATTGGGGTGTCGTGACTACCACGCCAGCAGGTCACTGGGCCTGTTCTGGGCGCTGGCGGCGGCTCTGTTCTGCCCCTACTCCAATTGGGGTGACGAGTGTACCACGCCGGCAGGCCACCGGGCCTGATCCTCTGGTCGGTTGCAGGTTTGCCTACCCTGCAGGCACGGGCGGCGGCTCTACTCTGCCCCTACTCCAAATGGGGTGACGTGTCTGTTGTACCGGCAGGCCACTGGGCCTCTCCCACTGGTCGGTTGCAGATCTGCCCACCTTTCGGGCACGGGTGGTGGCTCTGCTCTGCCCCTACTCCAATTGGGGTGTCGTGACTACCCCGCCGGCAGGTCGCTGGGCCTGTTCCTGGCACGGGCGGCGACTCTGCTACCACGCCGGCAGGCTCCTGGGCCTGACCCGCCAGTCTGTCGCAGGTCTGCCTACCTTGCAGGCGCGGGCGGCGGCTCTGCCCTTCCCCTCCTACCACGCCTGCGGACCGCTGCACCTGATCTGCAGGTTGGTCACAGGTCTGCTCACCCTGTGGGCACAGGTGGCGGTTTCGCTCCGCCCCCACTCCAATTGGGGTCACGTGACCACCACACCAGCAGGGCCTGATCCGGGCGTGGGCGAAGGATCTGCTCTGCCCCTACTCCAGTTGGGGTGACGTGTGTACCACGCTGGCAGGCCGCTGGGCCTGACCCGCCAGTCTGTCACAGGTCTGCTTACCTTGCAAGTGCGGGTGGTGGCTCTGCCCTGCCCTTCCTACCACGCCCGTGTACCACTGGGTCACGGGTCTGCCCACCTTGCGGGCACGGGTGGCGGCTCTGCTCTGCCGCCTCTCCAATTGGGGTCACGCGGTCACCACGCTGGCGAGCCGCTGGGCCTGCTCAGGGCGCTGGCAGCTGCCCGGCTCCTCCCCTCTGGCTCGACGACAAATCGAGAGAGACTCGGGTGTCTGTGCCTCACCCCCCCTACCAGGAGACCAACTGTTTCTGTCACCGCTGGTATTGATGAAGTTCTCTCCTCCACCGCTTTCTGATGACATCAGATCTCTGCCATGTTGGTATCCTATGCGAATGGCAGCATTTCGTTCCCCTTGCCAGGCAACCAAAGCAACGGGTGAGTCCTGACCGGCCCTCAGCAGGACCCGGACCGAGAAGCAGTTTCCACGGGCTCCTAGCCCTGGGCCAGGGCAGTTCTGGGAGCCGTAACTCGGCCGCTCCGTGCTCGGTGTATGCTCTGATAAGAGCAGACTCCAAGAAGCAGCCTCCGCAGTCTCCCCAGCCCTGGGCCAGGGCGGTTCCGGGAGCCGGAACTCGGCCGCCCCGCGCTCGGTGCTCGCTCCGATAAGAGCAGGCACTAGGAAGCACCCAGACACTGAGCCCGAGCAATCTGTCTGCAAGCCACAGGCGAATGGCAGCCTGAAATTACCTGTTCTATGGCTGAATGAGCTGCGGTCAGTCGAAAACAGGGATGGTGATGTCAGCTTTCCAACATGGTGGCCGCTGGCCTCCTCTGTGGTCTGACCGGTGTGGAGAACCGAGGTGGACCGCTTCCTTCCCCCGTCTCGAACCCAGAATTCAGCCCTGAGTACGGTGCTTGCACGGCTGGCAGAAACTGCAGCGCTGTATTCCTGCATCGCTATCTCCTCGTTTCCCAGCGCGCGCTGCAGACTCTAGCCGTGGGGCGATTTGCTGAATAAGCAGTGTTACCCTCCGTGCGACAAACCTCTCGTGTTTGAGTCCCCATAGCCGATCCTCGTGCGATGGAAATCCTTCCTCCAGGTTCCGGAGCACCCCACTATTGCTGGAAATTCCTAACAAGATAGCCTTTAGCCGTCCTGACTTGTCATACTCCCACACAGTGAAGCAGCACACGGGGGAAATGCACTCCCCTCGCCGCCATCTTCCCAGTCTCCCACCTCACCTCATCTTCTGAGAAGGGAAGCTGAGAATGGGCAAAGTTGACTAGCTCCACAAAAAGAAGAAGGAATTGAAAGCCCATGACTACTACTCTTACACACAATGATGCATACCTCAAGGAAAAACAGAAAGACAAATGAGAACAAAATACCAACATATAATATTATTGACAATTTTTCAACCATTGAAATGGAAAGAATTTCTTAATCTTCTGTCAAGAACTTTTTTGCACTGGATGGTTCATGGAAATTTTTACATATACATATTTTTCTCACTCCTTTCATTTCTAGCATTTCTTGAAAGCAGTTATTTTCTTGACTCTGTCTTTTGAGGACAAGGGTTTTAGATTAGTGTACTTTGTCTTTGCTTTTTATTATTTTGTTATGGTGTTGTTGTTTCATGTTGTTTTTATCCTATTTCCCTTGATTCTCTTCCTCTCTTTTCTTTCACAGTCAAATTTTATTGTTATATCTTTAACTCTCCCTTTAACTCTCTCTCATTCTCCCTTTCAATTACTACATCCTACATCTCCTCTGCATTCTCCTCTTCACCTTTTTGAAATAGCAAACCTTTTGTAAACATAATATCTCTACTGTTGGCAATTGCCTATCATACCATTTATGTTTATTGTGCCAATTAACATTGCAGATGCCAAAATAATAACTAAGCATTTATTTAATGCTGCACTTTAGTCAGCTTTTTCATTGCTGTGAGTAAAGAATCTGACCAGAATAACTGTAAGGAGGAAAAGTTTATTTGAGGGCTCACAGTTTCAGAGGTCTTAGTCCATAGAAGGCCAGCTCCATTCCTGAGGGATTGAGGTGAAGCTGAACATCATGGTGGGAGAGTATGGCAGAGGGAAGCAGCTCACATCAGGAAGCAGAGAGAAAAACTCCAGCTCCAGATACAAAATATATACCCTATAGCATGTCCTAATTCCCACCTCCTCCAGCCACACCCTACCACTTCAGTTACCACTCAGTTAATCCATTCCAGGGGATTAAGTCACTGATTGGGTTAAGCCTCTTGTAACTCAATCATTTCTCCTCTGAGCCTTCTTGCATCATCTCACACATGAGCTTTTGGGGGACACCTCACTTCTAAACCATAACATGCTGAACATTGATTCCATTGGTTGTTGTTATTTTTTGTCTGTCTCTAAAATATGAGGTACAAGAAATCTTCAGGAACACTATAAATTCATAGGGTAGAAGCTATGATACTTAGATTCTTACTGATAAAGGGTAGACATACAAACAGCATGAAAAAGCAAGGGAACAAAATCATCCCAACAAATCATCCCAAACAAACCATTAACAGAATCCAATGATATCACAGTGGAGGAAATGTCAGAGAAGAAATTTAGAAAGTTTATATTTACAATGATCTATGAGATAAAAGATGACATAATGAGTAAAATCAGAGAGAAAATTTAAGAAGTTAAAGATCACATCAATAAGAAGATAGAAATCCTGAAGAATCAATCAGAAATTCTCAAAATGAATAAAGAAATCAATAAGTCAACTAAAAAACTCAATGGAAAGCATAATCAGCAGATTAGACAACTTGAAAGAGTTTTAGGCAATAAAGACACAATACATAATCTGGAAAATAAAGTTGATAATAGAGAAAAGATGTTAAGAGAACACAAACAGATTTTTCAACAAGTATAGGATAACATCAAAAGATAAAATTTAAGATTTATTGGGACAGATCAAGGCTCAGAGATACAAATCAAAGGAATGCACAATCTTTTCAATGAAATAATATCAGAAAATTTCCCAAACCTTAAGAATGAAATGCAAAATCAAATACAGGAAGCTTACAGAACTCCAAATATAAAAAATTACAACAGACCTACACCAAGGAACATCATTATGAAAATGCCCAACATACAGAATAAGCATAAAATTTTAAATCTGCTAGTGAAAAAAGACAGGTCATATTTAGAGAGAAATCAATCCAGTTCTCAGCTCTTTTCTCAACCCAGATCCTAAAAGCTAGGAGGACTTGGGATAATATATGCCAATCCCTGAAAGAAAATTGATGCCAACTAGGAATACTATATCTGCAAAAATTAAACTTCAGGTTTGATGATGAAATAAAAACCTCCACAGTAAACAAAGTTGAAGATAATTCACAACTAGATAGCCTTCACTATAAAACATACACAATAAAATATTTCATGAAGAAAAAAATTAAAAATAAAATTGAAAACCAGCAAAGGGAGGAACTAATCTAGAAGAATAGTCAATCAAATGAGAAACTAATTCAAATTAAAAACCAGAAATAACTCAAAATAATGGAATAAAAATTATATGTCAATGAAAACACTGAACATAAATGACCTAAACTCATCAATAAAAAGACATATACTGGCAAATTGGATTAAAAAGCAAAATGCAACAATATACTTTCTTTAAAAGTCTCAACTCATAGGCAAAGACATCCACAGACTAAAGGTAAACTGATGGGAAAAAATGTATCACTCATATGGATCTTGTAAACAAGCAGGGGTTTCTATCCTCATATCAGATAAAGTGGACTTAAAACCAAAGTTAATCAAAAGGGACAAAGAAGGTCATTTAATACCTTTTTTATACATCAACAAGATATAACAATTGTAAATATTTATACTCCAAACAACGGAGCATCTATGTATATCAAACAAACCTTTATCAATTTCAAGAATCCAATACCATAACACAATAATACAAGGAAACTTTAACATGCTTATCTCATCACTGGATAGATTTTCCAAATAAAAACTAAACAAAAAAGCTATAAAATTAAAAATACAGTTAATAATTTAGACTTAATAGACATATATAGAATATTTCACTCATCAATGACTGCATACCCTTTCTTCTCAGCAACACATGGATAATTTTCTAAAATAGACCACTTCTTAGGCCACAAAGCAATGCTTAGCAAATACAAAATAATAGAGTTAATACCTTGCATTCTATCATATCATAATGGAATAAAATTGGAAATAAGCTATATAATAAAAATAGAAGATACTCTAACACCTGGAGACTAAACAATATGCTATTGAATGATCAATGGATAGCAGAAGAAATCAGGGATAAATTTTTAAAAATACTTACAAATAAATGAAAATAGTAACACAACATATCAAAATCTCTGGGATACATCAAGATAGTTCTAAGAGGAAAGTTCATAGCACTGAGCTCATTAATTAAAAGAATAGAAAGTCATCAAATAAATAACCTAACATTATATCACCAGGCCCTGGAAAAAGAATAAATCAACACTAAAAACATTAGAAGACAGGAAATAATTAAAATCAGAGCCAAAATCAATAAAATTGAAACAAAAAAATTTTAAAAATCAAAGAAACCAGAAGTTCATCCTTTGAAAAAATAAATAAAAGTTAATAACCCTTAGCCATGCTAACCAAGATGTTATGGTTTGGATGTGAGGTACCATGTCCAAGTGAGTTTTATTCCAGGAATGCAAGTTCGGTTCAACATACAGAAATCAATAAATGTAATTTACAACACCAACAGACAAAAAGACCAGAATCACATGATTATTCCAACAGATGCAGAAAAACATTTGAAAAATATAGATCCATTCAAACTCAAAACACTAGAAAAAAATAGGGATAGTAGGCAAATACCTCCACATTGTAAAAAGCTGTATACATTAAACCCAAGGTCAATATCATTCTAAATGGAAAAAAAAAACTGAAAGCATTCCCACTAAAAACTGGAACAAGACAGGGATGACCTCTCTAACAACTTCCACCCAACATAGTCCTTGAAACTCTAGCCAGAGCAATTAAGCAAAAGGAAGAAATTAAAGGGATACAAATAGAAAAAGAGTAGCTCAAACTATCCCTATTTGCCAATGATATGATCCTTTATTTAGAAGAAACACAAAAACCCCACCAGAAAACTTTTAGAACTCATAAACAAATTCAGCAAAGTAGAAGGATATAAAATTACCACCCATAAATCAATTGCATTCCAATACACCAATGATGGATCAGCTGAAAGAGAAATTAGGAAAACTATTCCCTTCATAATAGCCTCAAAAATAAAATACTTGGGATGTAATCTAATAAAAGAGTTGAAAGACATCTACAATGAAAATTACTGAACACTAACTAAAGAAAGTAACTGAAGATGACCTTAATATATGAAAAAATTGCCCATGTTCTTGGACAGGCAAAAATAATATTGTCAAGTGGCCATGCTACCAAAAGTGCTATACAGATATAAAGTAATTCTCATTGAAGTTGCAATGATGATCTTCATGAAATAGAAAAAGCAATCATGAAATTTATTTGGAAAAATAAGAGGCCTAGAATAGCCAAAGCAATCCTTAGTGAGAAAAGTGACATAGGAGGCATTACAATACCAGACCTGAAATTATACTTCAGAGCTATAGTAACAAAAACATCATGGTATTGGCACCATAAACATACATTGGAGAAAATATAACCTCCTCAAACAAATTGTGCTAGGAAAACTGGAAATCCATATGTAGCAGAATGAAATTTAACTTCTCTCACCCTGCACAAAACTCAACTCAAAGTGGATCAAAGACCTAGGTATTAGACGAGAAACCCTACATTTACTAAAAGAAAATGTAGGCCCAATACTCAAATTCTTCAATAAGACTCCTACAATGCAAAAAAAATCAAATCAAGAATCAATAAATTGGGTTGCTATTGAACTAAGTAGCTTCTTCACAGCAAAAGAAACAATCAAGAGCATGAAGGGAGAAAGCCTACTTGGATAGGCAGAAATAATATTGTCAAATGGCCATACTACCAAAAGTTCTATACAGATCTATTGCAATTCCTATTGAAGTTACAATGATGTTCTTTATGAATGAAATTTAAACTCTGGGAGAAAATCTGTGCCACCTGAACCTCAGAGCATTAATCTCCATGATATACAAAGAACTCAAAAAACTTGTCACCAAAAAAATGCCTCAATTAGTAAATGGACAAAGGAACTGAACAAACACTTCATAAAAGAAGAAATACAAATGGTCAAAAAATATATGAAAAAAAATGTTCAATATCTTTAGCAATTAGAGAAATGCAAATTATATCTACACTGAGATTCCATTTCACTCCAGTCAGAATGGCAATTATAAAGAATACAAGTAACAGTAAACGTTGGCAAGGATGTGGGGAAAAAATTTCACTCATTCATTGCTAGTAGAACTGCAAATTAGTGCAACCATTCTGAAATGCAGAATGCATATTCTTCAGAAAACTTGGAATGGAACCACCACTTGACACAAACTCCTCAGTTTATACCCAGATGACTTAAATTCAGCATACTATAGTGACAGAGCCACATCAATGTTTATAGAAGCTCAATTCACAACAGCTAAGCTATGGAACAAACCCAGATATCCTTCAACAGATGAATGGATAAAGAAAATGTGATATATATATATATATATATATATATATATATATATATATATATATATATATATATATAGAGAGAGAGAGAGAGAGAGAGAGAACACAGAATATTACTCAGACATAAAAAGAATGACTTATGACATGTGCTGGTAAATGAATGGATCTGGAGACTATTATGCTAAGCAAAATAAGCCAATCCCAAAAAAACAAAGATTTAATGTGAATGTTCTCTCTTATATGTGGAAGCTTACCCACAATAAAAGGGGAGGGAAGAATAGAAGATCTGATTTAACTTTTCTATGTACATATAAATACGCCACAGTGAATCTCCACATTATCTACAACCAAAATACTGTGATCCTAATTAAAATAAGTTGTACTCCATGTTTGTGTAAATACTGTCATATATAACTAAAAGGAACAAATACATAAAAGTCAAGGAAACCCACTATATAATCAAGGGATCAATTCATCAAGATTATATCATGATTATAATACTATATGCACAAAATATCAGAACACCCCAATTTTATAAAACAAATACCACTAGGCTAAAGGGAGAAATATGCTGCAAAAAATAATAGGGGGGAATTTTAATTCTATACTCACAAATAGATACATCATTGAGACAAAAAAATAGCAAAAAATTTCCAAGTTAAATTATGCTATAGATCTATTGGACTTAATAGACATTTTCAGAATGTTCCATCAAACAGCTGCAGAGTATGTACTCTTTGTTTTGTTTTTGCATTACTGAGATTGAACTCATGACCTTGTACATGCTATGCAAGTGCTTAATCCTGAGCTACATCCACAGCCCATAACACACATTCTTTCACCAGAACATGGAATTTTTTCTAGAACAAAACATTAGGCCATAATAAAAGTCTTAACAAATTCAAATTATTGAAATAATGTCGTGCATCTTCTCAGTTAACAATGGAATTAAATTAAATTTTTCTATAGAAAAAATATAGAAACTATATGAACACATGGAGCCTGAACTTCACACATTTTTACAGTGGTTTACTGAAGATTATCAAAGGGGAAACATTTTAAAACTCTTTGAATCAAACAAAATGGGAATAAAATATACCAAAGCCCATGGGAAACAGCAAAAATAGTACTAAGAGGGAAGTTTATAGCAAAGAATTCCTACATAAAAAGAGAAAGATTGCAAATACATAATTTAATAATGTATCCCAAAGTTTTAGAAAAGCAAGAACAAACCAAACCCAAAATCAGTATAAGGAAAGAAATAATAAAGAGCAGAGCAAAAATGAATGAAATAGAAACTAAAGGAAAAATGTAAATGAAAAATGAAATCAATAGTTGGTTCTTTGAGAATAACAAAGCTTTAATTAGATTATCAAAGAGAAAGAGAGAAGACCCAAATATGTAAAAATAGAGATAAAAAAGGAGACAACTGATACAGGGAAATTCAAAGTATCATGAGGAATTATTTTGAAAAATTAAATGTTAATAAATTGATAAGAAGAAATGGGCAAATTTCTGGAAACCTATGACCTAGCAAAATTGAACCAAGAGCATATTTAAAAAACCTAAGTAGACTGATAACAAATGAATCAACTTAATCTGTAATTGAACAGTCTCCCAACAAAGAAAAGCCCATGACTTTACTATTAACTTTTATCAAACTTTTACAAAGAACTAACACCAATGCTTCTTAAACTTTTCCAAAGAATTGAAAGTGAGGAACTCCTTCAAAACTTATTCTACAAGGCCAACATTACCCTGCAACCAAAACCTGACACAAGAAAGGACAACTATAGATCAGCATACAATGAACATAAATGCAAAAAATCTTCAACAAAATACTTCAAATTAAATTCATCAACACATTAAAAAGATCTTACACCATAGTCAGCTATCCAAAGATAGTTCAAAATATACAAGTCAATAAATGTAATGCATCACATAAATAGAATCAAGGATAAAAATCACATGGTCATCTCAACAGACGCAAATAAAGCATTTGATAAAATCCAATATCATGATAACATCCCTGAATAAATTAGGTATAGAATGATAATACCTCAACAGAATAAAGATTATATATGACCAACCTATAGCCAAAATAATATTGAATGTGAGAAAACTTAAAGCATTCCCCTAAGATCATGAGTAAGACAAGAGGGTATACTCTCACCACTCTTATTCAACATAGTCCTAGAAATTTTAGCCAAAGCAATTGAGCAAAAGAAAGAAGTAAAAGACATACAAGTAGAAAATCATCCCAGTTTGCAAGTGATATGATATGATATGATATGATATGATTCTATACTAGAAAAACCTAAAGACTCAACCAAAAGATGACTAGGACTGATAAATGAATTCAGTAAAGTATCAGGATAAAAAATAATACATAAAAATCAATAGCTTTTTATATACCAATAATGAATTTGCTGAGAAAGAAATCATGAAAACAATCCCATTCACAATAGCCGCGAAAAAATCAAATGTCTAGGAATAAACCTAACTAATTAAATCTAAGGAAATGAAAAATCTCTACAATCAAAATTACAAAACACTGAAGAAAGAAAGAGAAGACTAAAAGGTGGAAAGATGTCCCATGTTTAACAATTAATATGGTTTAAATTCCAATACTATAGAAAGCAATCTATAGATTTAACACAATTACCATCAACATACCAATGACATTCTTGGCAGAACTAGAAAATTTATAAAATTCATATGGAAACACAAAGACCCCAAATTGCCAAACCAACTTTTAGCAAAAAGAGCAAAGCTGAAGGCATCACAATACCTTATTTCAAAGACATACTACAGAGACATAGTAACCAAAGTAACATAAAAACAGTTATACATAAACCAATGCAACATAATAGAGGATGTCAAGACAAATGCATGCATTTGCATCCTAATAATTCTCAATAAAGTCATCAAAAATATACATTTAAGAACAGACAGCCTCTTCAATAAAAGGTGCTGGGAAAATTGCTTATCTACATGAAGAAGATTGAATCTTGACCTGTATCTCTTACACTATACTAAATCAACTCACAATGGATCAGAAACCTTAATGTAAGACCTGAAATTCAGAAACTATTGGAGAAAAACATAAGAAAAACACTCCAAGATATTGGCTCAAACAATTTTCTGGATAGGTTTCCAAAAACACAGGAAACAAAAGTAAAAATTGACAAATGGGATTACACCAAATGAAGATTCTGAACAGCAGAGGACACAATCAACAGAGTGAAGGGACAACAAAAAGAATGGGATAAAATCTTTCCCAGCTCTTCATCTGACAGAGGATTAATATCCACAATATATAAAAATGCAAAAAATTTAAAAACAAAGAAGCAAGAAATCCAACTTAAAAAATGGGAAAATAATTTGAATAGATACTTCCCCAAGAAGAAATACCAAAAAAATGCTCAATGTCATTAGCCATGAGATAAATGCAAATCTAAATTGCAATGTGATACCATTTCATCCCAATTAGAATGCCTATTACAAAAATAAATAAATAAATAAATAACAAATTCTAATGAAAATGCAGAGAAAGGGGGATCCTGGTGGGAATATTAAATTAGTACAGCCACTATAGAAAACAGTATGGAAGTTCTTCAAAAATGTAAAAGTGGAACTACCTTATAGTCATACTATACTACTCCTGGCAACCACATACCCATGTTTATTGTGACACTATTCACAATAGCAAAACTATGTAATCAGCCTAGATTCTTGTCAACAGATATGTGAATAAAGAAAATATGGTATGTATGCACAGTGGAGTATTATTCAGCCATAAAGAAGAATGGAATACTGTCATTTGTAGGAAAATGGATAGAACTGGAGAATATCAAATTAAGCATATAAGCCCAGCACAGAAAGACAATAATCATGTGTTTTCTATCATTCATAGAAAAAAGATTTCAAGAAAGAATAGCACAAAAAAATGTAATGATAGATTTCCTTGTGGACTATATTAATAATTATATCCAAACTTTGGAGGCAGAATTTGTGAGAGGAGCATTAAAAAACTAAACAATATCAAAATGAATAAAAGGTAATTCAGGAAATAATTTGCTCAGCTACAAGTTTGTTTACATAGACATAATAATATAAAATGGAATACTAACTAATAAACACAAGTCATGGTATAATTATATTGAGAAGATGGAGGAGAGGGAGGTTCATGGGGTTGATGAAGAAAGGAAGCAAGACAGGGTGGTCAGACACCTAAAGCAAGACACCTAAATCATCACTTACCATAAAACAAAGGTTAAAAAAAAGGAAGCTCTAGTTAGAACAATCCAGATATAACAGAAATTTGGAAGTAAATAATTATAGTTGCTAAAAGTGTTGAGTTGAAAGTGATTTCCTGGGGCCGGGATTGTGGCTCAGCAGTAGAGCACTTGCCTAGCACGGGTGGGACCCAGGTTCGGTCCTCAGCACCACATAAAAGTAAAGGCATTGTGTTGTGTCCATCTACACCTAAAAAATAAATTAAAAAAAGAAAGTGATTTCCTTGGGCCTGGGTTGTGGATCAGTGGTAGAACACTTGCCTAGCACGTGTGAGGCCCTGGGTTTAAACCTCAGCACCACATAAAATAAAAATGAGTGAAATAAAGTTATTTTTAAAAAAAAGAAAGTGATTTCCTCTAGAAAGTAGAAATCAAAAGGCAGAACAGAGTAGGGTTGTGGACATATATTTTTGTCCTAAGTATTGTACTGCTGTTTAAATCACTACTGCTTGCTTAGATATCTTAGTTTCATAAAAATAAAAAAAATTCAAAAAGTCCATTCCAATCTAAATCAAAACATCCAATTCTCATTCAATTTGAAGTTTTTTTCCTTTGCCCCCAATTCAAGCCTAAATCTGGTATATAAACTTATAAAGGGTGTGTGTGTCCACTTTGGCAATGCAGTTGCACAGATTTGTCCAGAATGGTGTGTGCTCTCTCAGAGTCACCATCTCCCATCTCTTTCACCATAGCCCTTGTCCCTCTCCTTTACTCACTTTAACTTTCATATTCACACACATTTTTTACTAACTGAATAGAATAAATGCTTTCTCTGACCTCTGACCTGTGTACACCTGGTTAGAAAAATTCTTTCTTTCACCTCTTTGCCCAATTAGTTTTCACACCTCAGGTCTTAGCTCAGAAATTAGTGGCTTCCTCCAGAAAACATTTCCTTACCTCCAAATCCTAGTAGGGACCCACCTACACTACCTCATAATTCCCCTCAAATGACACTGATAACAGTAAATAATAAGAGCTTAACTGGCTGTCTCCCTAATAAACTGTAGGCTCTATAAAAGGAAAATCTGTTTTAAATTCAATAAATACATGTTGAATTGATGAACTATTGTTACCTTATTTCCATAGACAAAACTCTTAAGGAAAGCCAATTATAAGGAAAACTTTACTTAGTTAACACAGAATGAGAGGAGAATTGGAATGGGATTTGCATAGGAAAGTCCTATTAATTTGTCCTGAATTAATTATTAATATCATCTCTTTTTTATATTTTGGTTTTTTTAATGTGGTGCTGAGGATCGAACTCAGGTCCTCATGTGTTCAAGGCAAGAACTCTACAACTGAACTACAACCCCAGCCCAATATCATCTCCTTTTATTCTCTATAATAAAGTCCAAGTTTGAATGATATATTTTTTACTCTATGTGATGAATCAACATTACAGGGATGGGATATACCTGTTTCTCATAGAAATAACTAAAAAAAAAGGTAACCTCTCTTCAGAATCATGCTAGAGACATATAGTTATTATCTCCCTTTATTTTCTATCATGTATAAGTAATTAGCCCCTCTCACTTACTGCTCCAACTACAGTGGCTACATTAAGTAGGCTAATGTCTAGCCTCAGTGAAAAAACAGCCACCCATCCCTTGTTGAGTATTTAAAATTAACTATGCTAGGCTCCATTGTTTTTTGTTTTTGTTTTTGTTTGTTTGTTTTTGTAATTTAATCCTTCAAGCCATCTTAATTTCCTGGGAAAAAGAAAAGACCAGTGATAGATACTGCTACCACCAAGATATACCTACAGAAACATTGCTAGCTATGCACCCTGGATAAGTCAATCACATTGGAACTACATATGTTAGTCAGCTTTCTGTAATGACAAGTTACTTAAGAAAATCAACTAATAGGTAGAAAGATTGATTTTTGGATCACAGTTTCAACTCATTGTCATTTCTTTTGATTGTTTCTGTGCCTGTGGTAAGGCAGATTATCATGGCAGGAAGATTCTGTGCCTGTGGTAAGGCAGATTATCATGGCAGGAAGAGCATAGTGGAGCAAATCTATTCAATTCACAGCATCCAGAAGCAGAGGTGGGGAAGAGGATAAGGGGTCAGGATCAATATATACCCTTCAAGAGTATACAGCCAATAACATACTACTTCCAATTAATCCCTACCTCCTAAAGTTTATAACACCTCCCAATTACACCAAAGACTGGAGACCAAGTGTTCAACATACAAGCCTTTGGGGGACATTTCAGATCCAAACTATAACACTGTGTTTCTTAAGATACACTTTATCTGTGGACAGAAAGACAACAGGAGACTTTAAATTTATCAGACAGGAAAAGGACATTTGATTTTGATATGAAGAGTCTAACATGTTGAATAACATTCAAACTTCTGCCAATGAAATTCAAGAACTGAGAAAAGATGGAAAAGGAATTCCATCTACTTCTTTAAAACTGCACCTGGAACAGGAAATCAAAAGCATTACAATACTTCCAAAAAACCACTATTGGATTCTGAATCATGAGATTCAGTTCCCAGCTTAATTGTCTTTTCTAAGGAGTTTTTAAACTTATAGTTATCATTCTAATCCTCTTTTGGGATAAAATGTGACATCATGATGTAGAAATATTAATTTCACTGTTGGGAAAACTCGGCATGTAACATCAATATGCAAATGGGCTTGCAGCACCAAAGGGCTTAGCAGGACTCTGAGAGCACCACTGCATTCCTCCATTTCCTTTCTTGAATGTTTCTAATTTTTATTCCATGGGCTATTGGTTTCTTAATCAACCCCCTTAACACCATCTCAACATCAGCAGCAGCTTTGTACATTATGGGAACATGGCAGCTGTAGTCATGACTGAAAACCCAAAGCTAGGAATTCAGTCAGTCCTCTTTCTGCAGCTAGGCTAGATAGGGCCCAGTGAAATGACATGACATTGGGTGGTCCATTTTTAAAGGCCTTATCCCAATCCTTCAAGCAGATCCTTTACCATACTTTTTTAGTTTCTTCTAAGCACCCACCCTTTGGAGTGATGGGCCAGAAACAGCACATTGAGAAATAAACTGTACTGATGGATGTGTTATTCAACTTTCCATAACTGTGACAAAAAGACCTGATAAGAACAATTTAGAAAAGAAAAGGTTAATTTTGGTTCACAATTTCAGAGGTTAAGACCACGGTCAATTCCATTGCTCTGGGTCTGAGGTAAGCAGAACAGCATGTTGGAGGAAAGCTATTCAGTTCATCATAGCTAGAAAGCAGAGAGAGGGAGTGAGGAGTTAGGGGAACAAGATATAATTGCCAGAAGTATGTCTCCAGTGTCCTACTGCCTACAATTATGCCTCACCTAATCACAGTTACTACCCAGTATAGTGGTAATTTCAAATTATTAATCAAATGGATTAATCCATTTATTAGGTCACAGCTCTCATAATCTAATCATCTCACCTCTGAACATTGCTGGATTGTCTGACACCCCATATTCAAACCATAACAACAGATAAAATTATTTGAAGGAACTTCACTATTTGAGGACAGTTGTAGATTAAAGGAAATTTCAAAATATCATCTTAACCTGCCAAAACCATAAAATTCAATAAAAATGAGCAGGCTAGTTTTAAACAAAGTAGCAAAATAAAAAGAAAACAAAACAAAACAAAAAACAAAGTAGCACTTCTCCCCAATATTTCCTGGCCTCAAGGAATTATTTGCTTAAAAATATTATAGTAATTTGTCCCAAACAATGTTGAAATTTGTTTGTAAGTAGGGAAATAAGGAACCATATAAACCAAATGCCTTTTCCCAAAACAAAGATTTCTCAGAAATTGTTTTTCTAATACTTGAAAAAAAGAAGGAAAAATAGCAAAAAAAAAAAATTAATGAAAATATCACATCATAATACCATAATTTCATAAATTGATATCATAGGAAAGAAACAATTCTGAAACAAACCATCATAGTTTGACATGACTTTTCATTTAAGTTTTCCCCAACTCAAAAGGGCTAAATGATGAGTCATAAACCTCATGGGACTTCTCATTCAAACCCATAAATATGTAGAGGATATAACTGGGTTGGAATCTTTTCCTGCTTTTAAAAGGTCACAATGGAAATGGCTCCTGTAAAAAAAAGCAGTTGAATAATAGGGTTTGGGAATTTTTTAGGAATTTTACCTTTGGATAAAGTGTATTAGAAAATAGCTCAAAACCCATAATATCACACCTTCCCACCACTACAACCACCACCATGTGAATGGCAAATACTTTTTTCTTTAAATATTTTTTTAGTTGTAGATGGACACAATATCTTTATTTTACTTATTTATTTGGTTTTACATGGTGCTGGGGATCGAACCCAGTGCCTCACAGATGCGAGGCAAGTGCTCTACCACTGAGCTACAACCCCAGCCCCAAATACTTCTTATCTAAATGGACGTAACCTGGTTCAGGGCTTTTAACAGAGTATCAGAAGCTCAGAAATTTTAACTAAAATGTTAAACACTCCCTGAGGCACCCATCTCTTGCTGTGTTCCCAGATGATTAAAAAAAAAAAATCAAGCACTAAATATCTCATTTTAGACTTTGACTTATAGTATAAAATAGTACTGATCTCAGATAAAAGAAGAAGTGATAAGGTAATTTTCTATATATTATATGAAAGAATCAAAAATTATAGATAGAGCTGTCCAAAAAAAAAGAATGAGAAAAATAAAAATAGCGAGAAAAATATGTAAGTACAAGTTATGGCTTATTGATGAGGTGTCTCCAAAATGGTCATGAGTGAGACAATGCAAGAAAGTTTAGAGGTAAAAATGAATGAGCTGTGAAAGCCTTAACCTAATCCAATCATTAATTCTTGATAGGGATTAATTGGGTAGTAACTATAGGAAGGTAGAATGTGGCTAGAAGAGGTAGGTCATTGGGGGACATGCCATTGTATATTTCATATCAGAAATCCTATTATTTGTGGAGTATCCCCTATCCTTTTAGGTCCTTCTTTCTATAAGTGCACTCGATAATATTTGCAATGATGGTTATTAATGTCAATATTGTTGACTTGCAGTTGTGGGATTTTGGGTTTACTTTTCCTTTCTTTATTGCTTAAATCTGTACAGTGAACAAGCATTGATTTTAACAAGAGATATTTTAAAACTATAAACTAAGTTTCACATATACCAAATTGGTTTTCCTTTTGTGTGTATGTGTGTGGGGTGGTGCTGGGCCTCAAAGCCATATTAGGCAAGCACTCTACAACTGAGCTATACCCCCAGTCCTCCAAATTGGTTTTCAATTGAATTCAATCAATATTTTTATAAGTATTTGCTATATGCTAAGTCTAATACTAGGCCATGGGAACAGATTGGCAAGTAAGATAAACACAACCATTGTCCTCATACTGCTCACTGTCTCAATGAAGTCTTTTACTTCATTCAAACCCACTTATCTGAAATCATTGAGATCTCCATCTTCACAGATAAGTCTGTTAAATGGCAACTTCATAGAAGGCTTTCTTTGGACCAGATTTTTATGAAGAGGCCATACAGACAATTAAAGGATAATACTTTCATTTCAATATCAACATCATTCTAATTTGCTACATTATGCCCAGGTTGATTTGGATACTTGAAAGAAGGTGAGTTGGAAAGCTAGGCATGAATTCATATTGCAGCTGTGGCACTTAATGCCAGGAGACCTTGATGAGTCATTTAATCTGAACATCCTGTTCTTTGTCTCTGAAAACTGGGGACATAAATGTATCATCATAAAGGCACAGTTAAGTGTTATATAAAGCACTTAAAACAACATGTGAAACAGTAGAAACTAAATGCTAGCTATTTTTTCATTGACTTACTTCTGTCAAACTTAAAATTTATTGATATAGATTTTGCCATCATTCTTGTTTCCATTGTCATCAAAGTGGCCTAAACTTAAAAAAAAAATCTTTAAACTATCTGAGCAGATATTAAAAAACATTTAAATGTAGGGAGAGCTCTTTTGGGGGTTAAGAAGTTACCTAAAGTAAATTAGCTCTTTAACCTTTTTGATATATGAAATTCAATACAGTCATATTACAAGTGACTAAATGCATATAATAAAAGGTTTGTAGTCACCAAATTACAAGGTATTATTACAAAAGTATAGAATACATGTCTGATTAGCCTTGAGGCAAGGAGTTTGAAGTATCTTAATTGCTTGTTTCTTTTCCTCCACTTTCTATTGATAAACTTGGAGATAAAGAGGGTAAATTTGATTTACTCAGGCAAAGAGAACAGATGTTATATGTTATAAATTTTGCTAAAAGCCAGTGAGATAAGAGAATGCATTTACATGGTTGTCTAACTATTTCCAATTTAATTTATGTGGTACAAGTATAAACATTAGGAAACTTTTGCTTCTTCCTGCCCAGTACTGATTAAATCAATGTGAAGAATCTTCCACTATATTAATCACCCCCAAAGACAGTGTTCTTTATGGCTGCTAATGTTATTGTGACAAGAAGAAAACTAAGAATCATAGATTTCTGATAACCAAACTAAGGAGAAAAACCACAAAAACAGAAGAATACATAAAGTAAGTGAGAAGAAAATAAATTATAGATTAGATAACCATGGCTTAGGGTTAAAAGTCTCAACTGTCAGCTCTCCAGAGACGAGAACATCCTTAACCAGTTCAGCAAAAAAGCCATCATCAATATATAGCCTGAAGGGGAAAAAAGTTTTTAAAAATCAGCACAATATAACACAGAGAGAAAAAGAACATTTGAGAGTATGGGTCACTTTCATAACGTGAGCTTTATAATGGACTCCTCTGTTCCCAAAGTTACCATATCCATTAATTCTCCTTGAAAGCAGGACTGTAATCTATAGGGTTTTCCAGCCTAAAGAAAAACAGTTATTCATACTTCTTTCAATTTAGGTCTAGACATAAAGATTATCCTGCAATATTAAACACACAAATAGGAGCAGGTCAATAGCAGAAATAATTAAATTTATATCAGAAGTATAATAATACATTTTTGTTCTAAAATTCTGTAGGAGTTTTGAAAATCCAGGTTTTGTAATTAATTATTATCTGAATCTCAGTTTAAACGGTTGAGAAAGATGTCTAGTTTTATTATAAATTCAAAAGTAAAACTAATTATCACTTTTAGAGCACTTAGTATGATTTAGATATGGGCTAAATCCTTTACATACACCATTTTCTATTTTTTTCATGAAATTCCAAAGAGTCACATTACTTTTTCTGTTTTATAAATTAAATTTCACAATTCTATCCCTCATATACTTGTTCTCTCTGGCTAACACCTTTGAAGGTCTATAAGGCACTAAAATACACAAATAGAAGTACAGTAGTACCCCTTATTCATGATTTTACTTTCTGTGGTTTCAGTTGCCCATGTTTAACTGTAGTCCAAAATATTAAGTAGAAAATTCCAGAAATAATTTCTTAGTTTTAAATAACTTTTAGCACAGCATATTGTAATGTGTTGTATTAGTTATTATTCATTCCTTGCTGTGTTAACTTATTAATTAAACTTTATCATATGTATGTGTAGGAAAAACAGAGTGTATATAGGATTGATTCAGTATTATTCAAAGTTTAACACATCCACTGGGCTTTTTGGAACATACTGCTCATGGATAAGGGGGAACTATTCTGACCTTGTTTAAGCAACATTTTATAAAGAGGGTTTTCTTTGTTACCTAGTTTTCCCCTTTTGGGGGCCCAGAAATCTCAGCTTATGTAGCCTATTAGTTCCTTCAGTCCAAATGACTACTTACAACAATTTTGGGAGGACTTGGTAAAGAAATACTTTGCTTAAAACAACAACAAAGTTTGAATCCCCAATATGGAATGAAACAATTGATCAATAATCAGTTGGCAAAGCAAAATGATAAAACAAGTCAAATAGAATTTGTCATGCTCCTTGTTTTCACTTCCAGTCCTCCCAAACTATAAGTAAGTATGGATGAGAAAACTGCTTCTGCTTTGGTCCTGTTCATCTTTCTCTTCCCAAGTTTCCCAAGTTCTGTGGATCTCTTTCTGTGTGGCCTGTATACTTCTGGTCCTAGATCATTTATCAAAGGAATAAGATAATAGTCTATGTGAACCAATAGTGAAAGCACTCAATCTGTGTTTGTAACTATACACAGATCACTTGATATACTGAACTTTTATCATGGCACAACTTCAATGTGCTCTGCAGAAATGCCTTCCACAAATTAATCTCAATCTCCACCACCTTGTATCTTCCTGGGTCCTCCCCCTCCATATCAACCTCATTCCACCTGGAAGCCCACAGTGAGAGGGGTGTGTGGTCCCAATTTTCTTAAAGGAAGGGTAACTTCCTCAAAGAGATCTTACTTACCTGCTTCTCCCTCACAGATCACATGCTGGGTACTATGGTACTCCTATGTAAGACAACTGCTCAGTTTTGCAGTTCTCAAAAACATGTTCCCACTATCTTTTAGGTTCTCCTTCTTGGTCTTTCACAGGCTCTTACTCTAAATGTTCTTCAAGATGGCATAAGATTTAAATTCAATCTCAGTCTCAGAAAACCTGCTTACATACACCAAGATGGCAGAGGCAGGATACAAGAAAAATGCTGCTGGAAGACAAAACAAGGAGATGAGTCATCATGTGCCTGTTTATGATAAGTCCCATTACCATGATAACTCCCACCACAGATTCAGCATCCCAAAGTAACCAATGGGAGTAAATGGGACAGTATTCTAATCAGGTATTGCTAAGAGCCACAGCCAAGTAATATGATTCATGGCATTTTGTGTTGAAAGGTGACGCCAGCAAGCCATTGAGATGATATGATTATGTTAAAATCTGCATTCATATGGATATTGGACTCCTGCTGTCCACCTCGGCCTGCTACGGGACTCCTAGAGAGTTCCCATTGGTTGGGGAAGTGCGGTAGGAGGGAATTCCGGAGGAGGGACTTCTGGTTGGGGTCCAGGAGAATGGCGTGGGTCGGTCGGGAGCATATGGGGCATTGGCGGCAGTTTCAAAAATAAAGTTTGTTCCTGCTTGAGTGGCTGGTGATTTGTGCCCAGCCAGACTGCGGCAAGGTATCATAAGGTAACCAATGGGAGCAAAGAAGGTAAAAGTCTTCAAACAGGTCTGCATAGGGAAGGGAATGTCTCACAGTTCAGCATATAAGACATTAATTTCCAGATATCAGGGCCTTGAGCTTCTTTCTCTTGCTCTGTTCACTCCACTCTACCTTACAGTGTGATAATTCCACCTTCACCTTCAATAAATCTGTACTTTGCCTGTTAAAAATAGAAACAAAACCTGCATATATAATGTTAACTACAAAACAGGGGGAAAGAGAAGGAGGAGGAGAAGAAAGAGGTCAAGCAGGAAGGCAAAAAGAAGGAAGATGGGAAGTTATACCTAACAAAGTAATGCAAACAGCATAGTAAGTCAGAGTGAGGTGTAACCCTAAAAGCACTGGAATTTTGCCTGTGCCTTGCCTACCCAGATATGCCTCCAAGGTCAACCCTGTATTAGGTCAGTGTCTCTGTCATTTATCCTGACTTGAAGGTCTCTTTATCCTCCCACCAGCCCAAAGTTCCAGAGTCTAAAGCCATAGCACCGTGGCACTTAAAATCTCTGTCATTCAGAACCTCACTGTAGCATTAATTAGAAAAGACATGAAATCAGAAGCTTTTAAATCATAATTTAGTTCTATGCATTTTCATATTTATAGGGATCAAAATTATCCAATTGCTTTTATGTGACATTTTTAACAATGAAATTAGATAATAGAAAGAAATTTGAAGTACAAATACTAAAAGGACAGGCAAAATTATCCCTATTTGCAGTTGATATGATTGTATACTTGAATAACTTAAGAAAATCTACTGGAAAACAAATAGGGAGTATAAAATTAATGCACAGAAACAAATAGTCATCCTATATACAAGCAATAACCACAAGCCAACACAATGGAAGGAAAGATTCTATATATAAGAGCAAAAAAAGAAGATACAATGACAGGAATAAATTTAAGAAATGTGCAAGATCTATATGAAAAAGACATTGACATAATCTCAGAAGAGACAAAAGTAGACTTGAAAAATGGAAAGTTATACCATGTTCTTGGAAAGGAAGTCTCAGCACTATAAATATGTTAAGTACTCTAAAATCCTTATATTCTATATAATCCTCATAAAACATAAATAAGTATTTTTGACATTTATAATCTGATGCTAAAGTCTACAAGGAAAGATTAAGCAAGAACGACCAGGGAAAATTCTTAAAAAAGAAGAATGAAGAAGAACTGGCACTATATCATCATGGCTATGTTTAAAAAAAAAGTTGGATCTACATCTCACACTGTGCACCAAGATAAACTCCAAATGTAGTACTTGCTTAACCATAAAACTGGATTCCACTAAAGTGCTAAAAGAACATATAAGTGTATTACTTTATAACCTTTGCATGGTGACGATCTTTCTGACTTTAAAAATCCTAAAGCCTAAAGGAAAAAGTTTAATGAAATAAAAATTAACTTTTTTCATGGTACTGGGGATTGAACCCAAGGAGCACTATACCACTGAGTTACACCCTCAACCCTTTCTATTTTACAGGGTCTCACTAATTTTCCCGTATTGGACTTGGACTCACAATCCTTCTGCATCAATCTCTTGAGTAGCTTGGATTATAGGCAGGCACTACCATTCCTGACCTAAAAAAAAATTGGAAATAAGTACAGAGGGCAGGAGAGTCCCCGCGTGAGCAGAGGGTGCCTGAGGCAGGGTCCAAGAAACAAAGTTCCCGGGGCTGCCTCCGGGGCCGCTGTCTGGGCTGCCTGTTGGGCCGCTCGCCGCCTCGCGAAGGCCATGGCTTCCAAACTCCTGCGCGCGGTCATCCTAGGGCCGCCTGGCTCGGGCAAGGGCACCATGTGCCAGAGGATCGCCCAGAACTTTGGCCTCCAGCATCTCTCCAGTGGCCACTTCTTGCGGGAGAATCTCAAAGCCAACACGGAAGTTGGCGAAATGGCAAGGCAGTACCTGGAAAAAGGTCTTTTGGTTCCAGATCATGTGATCACACGCCTAATGGTGTCAGAGATGGAGCTCAGGAGCGGCCAACACTGGCTACTGGATGGTTTTCCAAGGACAATAGTACAGGCTGAAGCCGTCGACAAAATCTGTGACCTGGATCTAGTGATCAGTTTGAACATTCCATTTGAAACACTTAAAGATCGTCTCAGTCGACGTTGGATTCACCCTCCTAGTGGAAGAGTCTATAATTTGTACTTCAACCCACCTCATGTGCATGGAATTGATGACATCACAGGTGAGCCACTCGTCCAGCAGGAGGATGATAAGCCTGAAGCGGTTGCTGCCAAGCTAAGACGGTATAAAGATGCAGCCAAACCAGTCATTGAACTATACAAGAGTCGAGGAGTGCTCCACCAATTTTCTGGGACGGAGACGAACAAAATCTGGCCTTATGTTTACACACTGTTCTCCAACAAGATCACACCTATTCAGTCCAAAGAAGCCTACTGAGCCTGTCCCATGGAAGAACCAAGAAGATGTGGTCGTTCATTCAATCGTGTGGGTAACATTGATGCCATGTCCAAATTAGAAGTCAGCTGAGATAGCTTACAGCATCTTTTCTGTGTAAATGGTGAACTGATAGGAAAACTAGTAAATAGAAAGGGCTCATGAAGAGGCCCTCCTCTGTCTTTCAAAAGAAGGCAACTCTAGACCTGTCAAGCCCTTCACAAGCAAGCCAGTGCAGGCTAGATTTCAGGTGTCTAACCTACACTCTAGTTGGGTTTGGACAGCCAAGTTGTTGCTTTAATAGCCTCTTTTTGCATGTGATGACGGTGGTCTCTGGTTCTCCCCACCCTTCCAAGGTATTGAAACACAGAACCAGTAAACACGAGAATGCAGAGGACTCTAGTCTTGGCTTTGCCACAGTTCTCTGCTTTGTGCCCCCTCGTAACAGTGGAATTGAAGCTTATTGCTCTCAGTGGTTGCTTCTCTTGAGTGACTGTGTTCACAATTCAATTTTTTTTCCTGCTAAGAGTAACGCCTTTCATCCATGCTCCATGGTGTCTCTCCTTTGCAGATATCCTGGAATGAAAGGATTTGTTTTCTTACATCTGTTTTCTCTCATCTTAGGATATTAAATAGAGGCTATTAAATAATACAGATAGTTGCTGCATTTATCCCTCTCAAATTTGTTTTTTTATGAACTGAGAGCTAGGGGTTACATTGAATCTCTTCATGCATCATGAACTGAGCCATGCAGAGGGTCTTATTTAAATGCTGGTCTGATTCTCATGGGCTTGTTCTGCTCATTTTATTGTGAAAAAAAATTAGAACCTCCCCCGCTGAATCTTTTGGAATCCTCAAAAATTAATCTATAGAAATGTTGGAAGATCATATTTTGTGTATAGAGGAAATAAGACCATATGGAATTACTGGACTAATAGAATAGTTAAGCTTTTTATTCAAGACAACAAAATGAATTTTGAATATGCTGCTAAATATTGATGGTGACAGTGTTTTTTCTTCTGTGAGTGATCCAAGCCGATTTATAAATAGTCTTTAAAGGGAACAGAGCCTTGTGGGGTTGAGGAAAATATTGCACTAGCTATATCTAGATTAAGTTTGACAGCTTTACAACCCCCCATCCCCCCATTCCAAAGATGCAGTCTATGGGGTGGCCATATAGCCTAGAAATAAAGATCTTAATATTTTGCTTAAAAAAAAAGTACAGAAAAAGAGGCAAAAGAAAATAATATTGGGGAATTATTGAAATATACCAATAAATACAAATATCAATTTTATGTTTCTTTAAAACTTCTAGAAATTGCATTGGAAAAGACCAACATTTTAATATAAAAATGGACAAAAGACATGTCTAAAGATGAAAACACATTATCCTTAAATATGTGATAAGTCCCATGTCGCCCACATCCAGAATTTTGACAATAAATTCTGTCTGTTGGTAAGACTGTGAGGGTAATTCATACATGGCTGGTTAAAGTGCAAAATGGTAAATCTCTTTATGGAGAATAATTTGGCAAGATCTATCAAAATTACAAGTAAATTTGCCCTCTAGCCTATCAATCCCACTTATAAGAATTCATTCTAATAGTATACTTATACATAGAAGAAATAACACGTATACATAGTTATTTTGTTATAGCATTGTTTGTAACAAAAAATTGGAAACAATCCAAGTATGTAACAAGAGGATGCTGATTAAATAACTATGGTAAATTCACATAATAAGTGACTGTGTAATCATGAAGTTCTCTATTCTTTATTCAGAAAGATACCCACATTTTACTATGAATGAAGAAAGGAAGATGCAGAGCAATGTATATAGTATGCATGCTTTCTGCATAAGAAAGAGGACAATAAACTAAAACATGTGGTCACTCAGAGGGGATAAGTGTGGGAATCAAGGAGGATAAGAATGGGGATGGAAGCATGTCAGGTGAATGTAAACCTTTTTATATTATTTTGAATTTTGAATTGTGTGAATATGTGAAAAGCATAAAATTGAGTAAATAATATTTATGAATTTTAATATGAAATATTTCCTTGGTTTGTTTTGAATTATTTTAATTAGCTTACAAAAGATCTTTTCATATATTTTTTTACTTGATTCCCCAAAATGTTTCCAGAAGAAACCATATATCTAGTGGGAATTCCTCCCACTAAAGGTACAGTGAATTTCCCCACATAATTGATGTTGGACTTAGCCATAAGATTTATTTTGGTCAATGAAGGGTGGATAGAAGTGACTGTGTCAGTTAAGACTTTAGGCATTTAATGGTATTGTATATATCAACTAATTCCCCTAGCAATTCTTCAATTTCCACAAGAACATGACCTGATATTATGGTTTAAATATGAGGTGTCCCCCAAAAGCCCATATGTGAGACAATGCACGAATTTTCAGAGGTGAACTGATTAGATTTTGAGAAGTATAACCTAATTAGTGAATGAATCCGGATATGGATTAACTGGGTGGTAACTTTAGCTGCCTAAAGGTAGGGTGTGGCTAGAGGAAATAGGTCACTAGGGTAGTGACTTCAAGGTTAATATTTTGTCCCTGGTGAGTAGAACTCACTGTCTGCTTCTAATTGCTATGTGCTGAGCTTTTTTCTCCACACCATTATGCCAAGATGTTCTTCACTACCTTGGCCCATGAACCAATTAAATTTTTCCTCCTCAAATCATTCTTGTTGGGTCTTTGTGGAACAGGAAAGAAAGTTGACTAAAATACCTGTATTGCTCCCTGGTCCAAAAAAAGATGAGATATAGACAGAAATCTGTATCTTAATTGCAGTTTGAGGTCAAGTCCAGTACAGGCAAGCTTAGATAAGTAGCCATTCTCCAGATGCTCTATAGATGTGTGAGCAATAACATAATATTGCTGTCTTAAGTCACTGAGTCTTGAGATAATTTATTACATAGCATTATTGTGGCAATATGTGATAGATACACTTGATAAAGCTGGTTCAAGAAATGGGCATAAAATGTGTTTTTTTCATATTTGTACACTCACTCTCATATTAAAATAATTACCCACCTATTTGTTGATACTTTAGGGTTTTTGGGGGGGAGGTATTTTATTTAACAATTAGAAATGAATGTCTTGAAATACACTTGTTATTTGGAGGTACCTAATATGGACTGAATTGTGTCACTGAATGTTACCATATTTGGAGACAGGGCTTTTAAAGAAACAACTCAGGTTGAATGAAACCATTAGGGTGGGCCCTAATCCAATATAATTGATTTACATATAAGAAGGGATTAGGACACAGACACAACACACACTGAGGGAAGATCATATGAAGACAAATGGAAAAGACAGCCATTTACAAGTCAAGAACAGAAGCTTCAGAAGAAATCTACCCTTCTGACCATTTTGTCTCAGACATCTATCCTCCAGTAGTATGAGAATATAAATTATCTAATTTAAGTCACATAGTCTGTGGCATTTGATAAAGTAACTCTAGGAAATTAATAGATTTTGGTACTGTGGAGTGCTGCTGCAACAAATACCTAAAAATGCAGAAGTGGCTTTGGAATCATGTAATGATTTAAACATATACTTTTACAGGAAAATGCACTGAGTAATAATGAGGTGTCAAGAACTTACTTCCGCTGATAAGTGGAAATTGAGATATATATTCCCACTGTTCCTCTCTCTACTCAGTCTCAAAGCCCAGAATGTGACTCAGTGCTGGAGGGTGAAGTGGAGAATAGGGAACTCTGCCAACACTATCAATCAATAGAGCTGATTGTCTGAAGGGAATTTTTGAAGAACTTGACCTCCCTCCTAGGGTTGTCAAGTCAAATATAGGACATCTAGTTAAATTTAAATTTCATATAAACAACTAGTTGCTTAACATTAGTACATTCCTATATTAAAGTACATTCTTATATTAAAGAGGTATCCATTGTATATCTGAAATTTAAATTTATTTCTGTACTCTGTATTTTCACTTGTTAAATCCAGATAAATCTCCCTTTTATACAGGGTTAAATATATAAAAAAAGAAACCATCCAGAAATGGGGTGATTTCAGGCATTATCTAACCAAGAAAGAAAGGCAGAAAAGAAGGGGTATCTCAGAACATATATTTCTCACCAACAAGATGAGTACATATAGAAAGTGTGATCTATACATACAATGGAACATTAACCAGGTATAAAAAGAAATGAAACTCTAAATACAAAGTTAAAGTTTAAAAACATTATAATATGTGAAATAAGCAAGATGCAAAAGGACAACTGTTATATGATTCCAATTATTTAATATCTAGAATGGGCAAATTCATAGACATTATCAGGAACTGTGGATAGGAAGGAATGGAGAGTTGCTGCTGAATGGTACAGAGTTTCTGTTTGGGAGGATAAAAAGAAATAGTGGCAATGATTGCACAACATTGTAAACATATAAAGTTATATACTTAAAATGGCCAAAATGGTAAATTTTGTTATATATTTCCAAAATAGAAATACAAAAATCCCCAGAGCTCCTTGTTACTAACGAGCAATTTTTTCTAAGCTAGACATTTGTCAATAAGGGATATACATCCATTGAGGGTTTCTGTGTTATCTTTTTAAATGGTTTTTCTGTAGGTGTGTATGAATAGATCACAAGCTCCTTGTTTTTATACTCATGCTTATTATATCCTCCCCAGTATTAAGCACATAGCAGGTGCTAAAATTTACTTAATAAAATAAACAATGCCTTTAGCCATATGTTCCCTTTTTAGTTGGTGTATATCAGCTTATGTTAGGAGTTCTCCATCTCTTAGACATTTTTACCTATAACTAATTATGACTTCTGAGTGGCCCTTCTGAACCAAGTTTTACTCTCTGAAAAGATTTTATGATGTTACATTAAACTAGTTTCATGAAGTCTACATCATACATAAAAATCCCAAGACCTTGTTAGATGACTTGCTGCTCTCACAATGGTAGTTTACAGAGCAATAACGAATTTATACATTAAACACTTAAATATCAGTGTCTAACAAAAGAACTTCAGAACAACTTTTTGAACCTGAAAAATAATACCTATAATGTTCCTAAAAATATCATTATTCAAGTAATAATTTCTCATTCCTCTGTGAACCTGATATCAGATAAACATCAATGAAATGAAACAAATGTATGTTATTTCATCTTAAACATGACAACAGGATCTCCAAATACAATCACTATGAGTATAACTTGGAAGAAGAAATTACCAAACTGGATTGACAAGTGGAGAAACTGGATGAACAGTTAAAAGCTTTTGTTTAAGCACTAAGCGAGTCTCCACCCACATATTTCTCAGTTTCCTCATGTGTAAAAATGATATAGAAAATATTTTCCTACCTTACAAAATTGTTTTGAGAGTCATATAAAATAATAACCTTGAACACACATTTTTTATTTTTTTTTTGGTATTAAGGATTGCATCTAGGACACTTTGCCACCAAGTTACATGTCCAACTCTTTTCATTTATTCTGAGACAGAGTATCCCTAAATTGCTGAGGCTGGCCTCAAACCTACCTCAGCCTCCCAAGAAGCCAGGATTATAGGTGTGAACCCCCACATCCAGCTTGAGCATGCTTTCGAAATCTGTAAAGAACTATACAACATTATGTTGGCATTATGAATTTCAAGAGTGAAACTGAACTTATCCCAACCACAGACAAGGAGCTGAGCCATCAGCAAAACTTTTGCATCAATAAGTCCAAAATCCCTAGAAAATTATATTCATACTTCAGTAAACAGATTATAGGGCAATAATTAATAAAATGATAAATAGGACCATGTGTCTGGACCAATTCCCAGGGCTTATTCAAAAAATTCACTCAAGTAACCAACATTTGGTTTGGGAGTATCTGTGGAGAGTGTTTGACGAATTCAACAGATAAGAGTTACGTGATTTTCTTTTTAGATGAAGTAAAAAAAATCTTCATTTTAAAAAGTGCATGAAATAATGAAGTCATCAAATAAGTTGTAGACAAGCTAATATCTTATAAACTGTATAGTAGCCTAAGAACAGACAACTAATATCTAATGAGATCTTTCTCCTTGGTAGAATCTAGATACCATGCTAAAGGTCACACTCATTAGAAGTCTGAATATTCCAGTTGGAAACAACTTCTGCTAACTGAGCCAAAAATCTTAAATGGTCCCTAATGTAATTATATTGCCTTGGTCTCATCAATGTTTCATTCTTGCCAACTAAGCTAAGGATCTCCTTCTTCTCCAAAGACTTTCAAGGATATAAGCAATAGTTTTCTTCTTTTATTTTTTTCCTTTTCTTTAGAGGATGGCACAGGGAGGCAAAACCAAACCAGTAGGAAAAGGTTTTTGGAATAGCAATTTAAGTATTTAAGTATTTAAAAGGAAAGTTGCAAAGCTCAATTTCTAGAAAAAAAAAATCCTCAGATTCTATTAAGAATAGAACATGGTCTAAGGGATTCAAAAATCACATTTATTTGCCCTGAAAGATAAATAAAAGGGTCAAGCACCCGTCTTTGGATGTTCTTAGTGATTCTCCAATTTACATAAGTAAATTAATTTACTTCAAGATTTTCAGGGTTAAAAGATTTACTCTTAAGAAGCTCTCTACTTGAAATTGTTATTGTTGAGGACAGATTTAAAATGCATTAGGTATATTCAGAAAACTAAACGGAAAAATAACAACACTAATTGGGCTGACCCTCCTGCCTCCAGAAAGTTAAGATATATGTTTGACAGGTAATTAAATGCAATATTCTAAAATGGGAGTGAAATCAACAGAGAAACTCTACAGAATACCAATGGCAAAGTGGCTTATGTTTCTCTTACCGTCTTTTGACTCCCACAAAATGTTTTCCATTAAAATCCCACTTAAATGAATATTTAGGCCACTGCCAAAAGGAAGAGCCTGTGCTTGGGAATAATGTATATTTTGTATGGTTAGAGAGGCAATTTGGTGCAGAAAAATAATGGACTATAATTTGGTAAACATGGGCCCAAATTCTAGTTTTGTTACTTGCCAGCTCATGATGCTGATTTAATCACTCCAAGCCTCAATTTTTTTCCCTCTATAAAATGGGGACAGTAATATCTACTTTGCAGGATTGTTAGGAGAATATGATATTTTATAAATATTTATATAAGTCATTACAGTAGTAGAGCATAGTATATTCACAATAAAAGTTTGTTGAACTACATATATAGTAAAAATGTCAATCTCAGAAGATACCCCTGAAAAAGAACACCATCATTGCAAGGAAAATAGCTATTATTTTCCTGAAAAGGATGTAGTTAACTTCTATTGGGACTATTCTTAGGGCTAACAGCTTTCAAACATAGATTCAACTCTGTTCTTAGCACTCAGGTCCAACCACAAGCAGATTTAACCCATGTCATTCTTCTCTTTAACCTCTTTAAAAAGGGTTATAATGGTATCAAACATTGACGATTTTGATTGGATAACTCAAAGAATTTCCCACCTGCTGTGATTCTGATTGGCTGAGCGGAAACAATAAACCAGCTACATGTAGGTTGACCTACAAAACTCATTTTCCAGCAAAAAATGGGCATTTTAGAAAAAGAATATCATGTCCAAATGGAAGGGTGAAAGTTGTTTTTTTTCAATCACATTATTAATTTTCCTCCTGTTATACTTCTTTTCTAAAAATAAGATGCAAATAATATTAAAAAGGAATGCCCATGTTACCATTTAAAGGTTTAGAAAATGTTTAATGAGATTTTTTGACTCTAAAATCTTTATGAAGTAAAAACATATTAAAAGAAAATTCATAAAAAATTAATCAAGATGAGTGCAGAGAAATTCAGAGACTAAGTAAGTATTATAGTCGAATGAATAAGTCTGCTTGGGTTTAACAACAATGAAAAGTATAGCCTATTTGTGGTGATTTCCTTTAGTTTGAGCATGGACAAATTTTCTTTCCACTAAGAATGGGTTCTTTTATTCTCAGTTTCATTCACGTAATAGTGGACTCAACTTTTCCTTAATATTGTGGGATACCATGCTGTGGAAATGGCTTCAAATAATGAGCACTGGGGGGGTGGCTGAAATGCTGCTCATGTTTACACTGGCACACAGGCACAAACAAAAGCTCTAGCACACCAGCAGCATTCTGTTGATCTGCTGATTTTCTCCGATATGGTTCCTGCCGAGACACAATAACAAGGGAAAATAACAAAAAGTCAGCTAAAAGATCTGTTATGGGGATGGTGAGCAACATCTTTTTTAAAATAAGACTATAATATGTTCATATAGTGCTGAAATTCACCCACACTGGCCAAAATAATTCATGAAGATGAAATTTCAAGTCTATTGAAAATATTGCCACAGGGAACTCTACTGGTGCATGTCCAATAATAGAGTCCAAGCGTGTTAGCTAATCTAAAGACGTTCATTATCTGTGCTATGCCTTCTACGTGCTATCCCTTCTCCCAGCTCTCCTTAGCCATCGCCTTCCTCAAGGGTATTGTTGGAGGCAGCCAGCAGTAGGTCATGTGGCCAGAAATGGTTGCAGGTTATAATGGATGCATAGTACGTAACATGAATAATATTGTGACTGTGAACTTCACCACTATCCCTTTTTTGAAACAATAATAAATTTTGATGAATTTATGAGATTTCCTATCAGTAGACTGAAACCAATATCATGTATCTAACTGATTTTCCCTTCCCAGAGAAGAGTAATTTTGTACGATCCTTTATCAGAGATTAAATTATCATAAAATTTAAAGGGAAAGACCTAATGTAGGATTCCCCTAATTAGTCATAATGTTCTTCATTTCTATAAATAGCTGTACATCAAAACCTTGACATCAGTTACCATAATAGAAAAATGGCAGATTTTGTGATGATTTGTTCTGAAATCTTAGTAACAAATCAACAGCATTTCTGCATGTAATGGTGCTGGTCAGTACATTACAAAAAAAAAAAAGAAAGAAATCTAAGCATAGGGAAATTTGGCTGGCCTCAACCCTCAAATTGTTAGGAGATGGAATAAAAGTGAAAGCAATACAAAAAGCCATATAATGAATTTAATGACACTCAAATAGCTTGGTCTCTGCTGGATGCCACTGGCCTCCCTCTAAACATCCTATTCATGCTACTCACAATACTGGTAGCATCGTTTTTACTGACAATTTTCAATTTGTCCTGACTCTGGACCAATTCTACTATCCAATCACTGGAATTGAGAGTTAGAACAAAGGTAAGTTAATGGCACAAAATAGGCAAGGTTTTTTTTTTTTTTTAATTTATATACAAGTTCTTCTTCCTCTACTATCGTACTACTTAATTCCTATATTCCACTCCTCACTACTTAATTCCTATATTCCTTTCTATATTCGTGTATTAAGTGGAAGAAAGGTTAAAGAGAAATAGAAGGATTGGGAGGAGGATAGAAAGCCAGTAACAATTGGTCCAGAAGACACAATACCAGAATTTGTGATATCATTCCACCAAAGACTCAAAGATAAAATTGTGAGACCATACAGGGAACCAGTCTTGATGTTAGATAATAATATTTGAATTCAATTACTCCTACCTGGAAAAGCAGTGAGAATAAAGGATATGAAGTTTAGTGAGGATTGTGGTGAGTGGATTGATCAGTAATTGAAAGAAATCTATTAAAAGATGGCCCCAAAATAATATTTTTAATAATTTAAAACACAGGGAAAAGTCTAGCTTCAGGAGTGGTTTGAACCAGGAGCTAAAATAATGTCTTCAGGACATTATTTCATATTCCACCCCTATCTCCATTCTTCATCTATTTTTCTTAGTAGGTTTTTTCCTATATATCATCCTAACAGCTCAACTCTCTCAGCAGGAGAAAAAGAAAGCCTCACCTTCACAGTATTTCCAATACAACACCCATAAATTCTACTGATTACATAGACATTCCTATAATAAGAGGTGGGGGAGGACACTGGCCCCACCCAAAACTTCATGGTCTGAGAGTTTTCCAAAGGAAAATTGAAGTGCTATTGCCTCAACAGAGAGGAACAAATAAAGGGCAAAACAAGGCAAAAGATATTTATGACAGTATATCTGCATGCTTAAGGAGAAAAAATCATCTAAATATATATAATTTCGTTAAAATAACAGAAATCACAAAGTGCTCCCCAATATCTATTTTTTCTTTCTTCTGTTAATAGCCTCCCCAAGTTTTATCTGATACATGGCTACCCTTACAGCTAGGTGTAGCTGTTTGACTAAGTTTGGGCTGATGTGATATGAGAGAAAAGTCTTATGTGCAAATTTCAAATCATCTCAGACATAAAATGTTTCCAGAAACAACTTCTTCTGTTTGAGAAATTACCACAACTACAGTTTTTTACCCTGGACCAAGATTCAGAAGCCACATATTGAAGATGGCAAAGTTGACCCACGAGCCTAGGTCACTGAATGGCCTGGTAAAATAGAAATATTTGCCCAGTCTAAACTACCCATCTACCTTTCAACTTTCACTTAAGAAAGAAATAATCACCTTATTCATCTATCTTGCATGCCTTATTTAGGCCACTGGGGTTTTGTTGTTGATGTTTAACCCATACCCTAGTTAATACAATAAATGACTCACTATGGTTAAGTTATAAAGAAAAAAGTGCCAATTTTATTTTAAAATAATGGAACCATAGGGTTTCTGAGTTCATTTTATTACATTTACATTTTATGTAACCACAATATTTGGATATGCAATAAGAACATATTTTTAATCTTTATAATGTTAGATATATACAAGTAAAAGGATAATAGTTATATCTGAATAATAAAATTAGATATTGTCTTATTCCTGCTTGTATTAATTTTAAAATCTTTTAAACTTATCTTTGAAGTGAAATAGAGGTTATTATCAATCTTGCATAAAGGAAGGAAATGGCTTTTTCAAGAAAATTCTGTTCAGAAAATGAAGATAAATATACTGTTTAGTGAGAGGTGACATAGGTGACAAAGATCAGGTGTGAAGTATGGAATCTCAGAGACCATGATAGATAACAAAAAAGGACCACAGGTTATTTCCATTTCTGTACTTAGCCCCTCTGCAATGTGACTTTGCAGCTCCTTCCATCAAGAAGTAAAATCTATTACTCCATCCCTTGAAATTTGAGTTTGACCATATGACCTTGCTTTGGCAAATGGAACACTAGCAAATATGATGTAAGGAAAAGCTTGAAAAGTGCTTGCACATTGGAGCTTACTCTTTCTTGCTGCTGCTCTTGGGAGCCTCAAAAACACCTCAAGTGAACAAGTCTAGGCCATCCCATTGAATTATAATGTGTCCAAGTCACCCCTGTTACCCCAGATAACATCAGTCCAAGCACCAGATATGTTGAATAAAGCTATACTAGACTACATAGCCTTGGCCATTGTTATGGTTTGGATGTGAGGTGTCCGCAAAAAGCTCATGTGTGAGACAATGCAAGAAAGTTTAGAGGAGAAATGATTGGGTTTTGAGAGCTTTAACCCAATTGGTGAATTAATCCCCTAATGCAGATTGAGTAGTAACTGAAGGCCGGTAGGATGTAGCTGGAAGAGGTGGGCATTGGGGGTGTGCTTTTGGGGTATATATTTTGTATGTAGAATCACTCTCCCCATTCCTTCTCCCTGCCCCTCAGCTTTCTGATCATCATGTGAGCCATTTTCTTCCACCACACTTTTCTGCCATAATGTTCAGCTTCATGTCGAGTCCTGAGGGATGGAGCCAGCTATGGACCATTAGCCCCTAAATAAACTTTTACTCCCTAAAATTGTTTTGGTCAGATCTTTTACTCACAGCAGTGAAAAGGATGACTAAAACAGCCATGCTGGCCTAGACCAGAAAATACACCTATGAGATACACATAAGTATGAAACAAAATCACAGTGGTTTAAAGTCACTAAGTTTTGTGGTTGATTTTTATTAAGTACAGGATGTCCCCTAGTTTGATCATTTTAAACAGTACAAAACATGTTTCACAGGTTTTATTGGTAAAGATGATTAACTTATTAGTGCATGCATATCATTTGATTTCATTTGGCCTAAACTACTGGAAATAAATTAATTAAAGCAAGAAATAAGAAATTGAAAGCAGGAAGGCATGGTGGCACATGCCTGTATTCCCAGTGACTCAGAAGACTGAGGCAGGAAGATTGTGAGTTTAAGGCCAACCTCACCAACTTGGCAAGGCACTTAGCAACTCAGTGAGACCCTGTCTATAAATAAAATACAAAGAAGGGCTGGGGATGTGACCTGGTGATTTAGCGCCCCTGGGTTCAATCCCCAGTACCAAAAAAAGAAAAAAGAAAGAAATTGAAAGCAATATGTAATAGCAGAAATGAATAAAGCATTTTAAACATTACAAAGTTCAAGTAGCATTATGCAACATTTTCAAAATTCTCAGGAAAAATCATATTCTGAATTAGAAAGAAATTTGAGACTCATATGATTCGTGCATCTTATTTTCCATTGAGGAAACAGACTTGGAAAGGTGAATTGTTTCCTATGTTTTATATAAGCTTATGCCAACTCCAAAAAAAAAAAAATCATTCTTCATTGCAGCATTGTGAATGCCCCTTGATTCTAATCCCCAATCATAGGGAAATTTCAGAACCTCAGGGACAATTGATTTAGGAATTTTAAATCAGAAAACTGCCTGGCACTTGTAAAAGTTCAACATATGAAAATCACAACAAAGAGCTAAATGTTGCAACTAGTACAGAGCTAGTCCAAGGAGCTCTGTATAAACATGGGCTCAGTTCCAAAATAGCACCCTTATCCTCTGCCTTCAAAATATAGAAATAAATAAATAAATAAATCTAGGGCAGAAACAATTTTGAAAACAGGGAAGATAACAAAAACTTTGTGAAAACCTTATATTTCTTTTCTGTCACACACTCCTGATGAAAACATGCACATCTGAGATGAAAACCCTCTAGAATTTTATACTCAATTTATTGCTATAAACCAACCACCTCAAAACTCAGTGGCTTAAAAACAACAAGTTATTGTTTTATACAATTCTCTAGGTTGACTGGATGGTTATTCTGCTAGTCTCTCTAGGACTTATTCATGCAAGATAACTAGGAATTGGGCCTATCTGGGATAAGTGACATAGCTAAAGTTCTCTCTCCATATGAACCTTTATCCATAACCTCTTCATATAATGATGGTCCCAGGGCAACACTCAAAAAGAATGCAGGGTTTCAACTTTCCACACCACATTCTATTACTTAAAGCAAGTTATATGGCCAACATAGGGGTGGGACAACAGACTCTACTTTTTCATGAAGAGAACTGCAAAAAACTGTAGCCATGCTTTTCAACCTACCATAAATAATTCTGATTCAGGCTCAGATATCTACATTTATATCATTACCATGTAATGAAAAATGACACAGTTGAAAAGAAAATCCCCTAAGAACTGCACAACTAAATCTTTCAGCTGCACAAACCTCAAATCTTTCTACAGAGAGACACTGTATCATTTGCTATATTGTGATTGTGAAATGCATTAATAACTTTCTTGAATGAGATGCTCCATTAGGAATTATACAGAACAGTTATCATCATCGTTCAAAGATGTTTATAAATCCAGCATCACCTATACAAAATGACACAAAAGGAAGTTTTAAAGTTTTTCCATCTAGACAGACTTAAGATCTGAATGTTAGAAATATATCGACAGAAACAATGGCTGAGGCTTTTTAAAATAATATTCAGGTGAATATGTTTAAGCACGAACCATAGGTGGAACTCATACGTGATAAGATTGATATATTTAAACACATACAAATTTAAGACTTCTTAATGGCATAACATTAAATTTAACAAATAATCAAAAGTAATTATTACTTCTAGTATTTACAAAGCACAAATAATTAGAAGTAATTTATACATTTTAAATCATTTGATCCTTACAATAGCCCTATGACACAGAAATTATTAGGTGAACAAGCTAGGGCATAAAAGAGTTATGTAAGATACTAAGGTCACCTACTAAGAGGTAGAGCCAGATTTGAACCAATGCAGTCTTGCTTCCAGGGTCTAAATTCCTAATCACTATTATCTGCAGAAAACTGAGACAATATGAGCAAAATACATATGACAAAGGCTTAACATCATTGATATGATAAGAACCCTTGCAAATAAAAACAAACAGAATAAATACACCATTTTCTTGTGGACAAGTTTTATGAACTGACAATTCACAGAAGGAAAATGTAAACAGCCTATAAAACATGAAAAATGTTTGTTCTCACTAGTAATGAGAAGAACTCTAATAAGTTACCATTGGTCTCCTGAATAATTCAGAAAAGACAAAAAGAATAATACCCATAGATATTATATCCTTGCTTGTAAGAAATTAAGTTGGTAAAATATTCCTGGAGGATGATTTGGAGGAAAAAATATATATAGTTTAATAATAATTTATATAAAAATAACATGTATATGTTACATATATATGTGTGTGTATACACATACATGTAAAGAATAATAATGAGTAGACAGAAAGTCAAGGTGCAGAGGCAGGAAAGGTATCAGAGTCTCTTTGTCCAAGCAGCCACATTTATTTATATCAATAGGTTACATTAGGTCATTAGTACCAACAACCACATTATTGTTCAGAGTATCAGTACGATTGCTTATTCTGCAATTACATTTCATAGTTACAATATGTAATGTTAGGAACTTTGTGCAGTTCTCAAGAAGGTCCATTGTCTGAAGTTACTGTTAGGTGGGCAGCTCCAGGAGTACCAGCGCTTGGTGAAACATTGCAGTTATCAAGCAAGCAAGTTCCTTTATTCCCAGGAATTATGTGCCTAAGATTAAGGTTGAAGCTGATAAGACTCTAGCATGGAGGGCATTACTGTAGCAACTGGGTGTCCTATGCCTTTGCATAGAAACTTGCCCAGGCACCAAGCATGCCACAGCCATAAAGTCATCAGGAACCCAAATCCCAAACACAGAACCCTACAGCTCCCATTTCTTGTTTTTTAAGGCCTTTTGGATGAATAATATTTGTTCTCTTTTTAATGCTGGTAGAGGCAAAAAATAGGATAGGCATTGACAATAGCAAGCACAACATTACAATCCCAGTATTTGTAAACATCCACCTATGATCCAAGTAAAATTGGGTAACCATAAAGTTAGTCGATCCAATAAGTCTAAACCTCCATCATCTTGTCAGACCTTATCAATGATATCATTAAAGTAATCTAACTCCTTTCAAATAGAATTACTGTTATCACTTAAGTTAAAACAACACATATTATTAAACTCCTGACATCCTTTATGATGTAATGGCAAATAATCAATTGCAGCCCAATTGTCAAGTATGATTTGATGATGTTGTTTTTGTTCTTCATGAAGCATATTAATTGCCATAGAGTTATGATTAATATTATTTACCATAGCACAGGCCAGTTTTATAGTGGTTTTGTAAGCCCCAACAGCTTAGTCCAGGGATACCCACTAAGGAAATGTCAAAGCGTCAAATTTTGCCTTAGAGAGAAGGCTCACTGAATCATCACAGTTTTTATCAAGGGGAACAGCCCTTTTATGAATACATTATGCAGGATGGTGGCCTGTTAAATCCTGTAGGGATGGTAAGAACACAGCCTGTTAAGACAACAATGGGTACCATGAGACATTTTTGTAGGAATATAGCAATTTTAGCCAAGCAAAACCAGATATTATAATGGGTTGTAGAAGTTAAGTTGTCTGTGTGCTGAATTTCCATAGCTGGGGTACAACAACAGAACAACATTATTGTTAAGACCAAAGCATTTACAGAGTTTTGTGTGAGTTTAGCAATAAAAGCAGTAACTAAGTTTTCTGGAGTGCATTTTAACCCTATTTGAGCCAACAGCTGCTTATCTGATGCTGTTAATGATTTTGTATCTCTCCAAGTCACTGGAAGTCTAGTAGCTTGGGATCCTCTTTCAGTGTATCTTTTCTTTTGAGGAGAGTGATCATTGTCCTTTTGTTTGGTGATATTCTCCTCATCCATAATCAAAACTTGGGGATCAGGTTGTGAAGTCCCTGATGTCCATTCATAATAGATAGGTCTCACACACTGAGCTGGAATCGAAACTGGACCTGTTAGTGTAACCATAGCAGTCTATCCTTTTCCTCATGTGATCAGAGGCATAGGGTCTTGTCATTCTGGGTGTGGTGGAACCCTATATTTTACATAAATTTTTGGTAAAGGCTGTTTGGGAATAAAATGTCTATCCAAAGCAGATGACCAATTGTGAGCATAAACTTTGTATTGTATGTTGAGTGCATAAACTATAAATAAAACAATATTTAAAGCATTATTTATATGAGAGAGGCTAGATCCTCCTTTTTTGTTTTTTAATTAAAAGGGAAGTTTTAAGAGTACAATGCACTCATTCAACCAAAGTCTGTCCAGTAGGATTATGAGGAATTTTGTGATTTAAAATTATATTTTATTGATTACAAAATTGTTCAAAAGCACGAGATGTATATGTAGGGGCATTTCATTTTTAAAACAAATAGGCTTGCCTATGGTGGCAAAACAAAGCAATAAATGAGAAATGTAAGTATATAACTTATCAGACCAATAGGCACTAGCCCAAATGATCTTAGAATGAGTATCAGTAAAAACATGAAGAAAGGAGTGAGGATGAAAAAGAGGGAAATGAGTAAGATCAATTTGCCAAAGTGCATTAGAATGTAGGCCTCATGGATTTATAGACTTTTACACAGAGGTCTGAAAGGTGAAAACAGTTATTGACCATAGCATGAGTCTGTTGAGAAGAGATGGAAAACATCTTTATTAATGATTGAGCATTTTGATGAAAGAAAAATCCATGGGATTCTATAGTATCTGAAAACAAAGGATAAAAGGATCTCACAGCTTCATCTGCGTGAGTGTTACCCTTCGTCAAAGGTCTGGGAATTTTTGTGTGGCTGCATATATGAGCAAGGAATATAGGAGATGCGTGATGTTGTAAGAGTTTAAAGGGTTAAAAAAGAGATAGTAAATTGGAATCCAAACAAGGGCATAACACAGCTATAAAAATATGAGGAACAAGTTTAGTTATATATTTAGAATCTGTAATAATCTTTAAAGCAGTAGAAAATAGTTTTAGCACCAGGACAATGGTAGTTAACTCAGTTATTTTGGAGAGATTTGAGGTAGGGTATAATAGTTAGTCCATTTATCATTAATAAGAACATATATTACTCCTCTTTGTTTATCTCTATTGGTATACACATTTAATCCATTTATAAGAGGAATGGTAGAAATTAAGGAAAAAGGGAAATGTATAACGTGATATAACAAAGAGAATTGTCCATCATGAGGCATGTAAAAATCAATTGGTGCTAAAAAATTTGTTAATACAACTTAATAGTAGAGGAAGAACTGTAAATATTGGAGATATAAAGTTTTTTCCATAAGTAAGGTATAAAACATGTATATCCATGTCTGTTAAAGATAAAATTTCAGTATAAAATTTCAGTAATTAATTGAGCATATATAACAGTAAAAGGCAAAATACTATAGCCTGAAAAATGAAGACAATATAATTATTTTAATATATATAATTTTTATTATAATTAGCAACTACTGTTGTAAAAGCATAAGGTGTTTTAACAAAAACAATCAATGACAATATTAAATATTGAAAGTTGATTTACTATTATTGTTGATAATCCTTCTTAATTTTTTGGAAAGCCTCTTTTAAAGAAGGAGTTAAATAAAGAAAGGAGGCAGTGTCCTGGTTTTTTTTAACAACTGGGAAAAATGAGAGATCAGTTTGGCATTAGCTGTAATTTTTAATTTAAGTATTTAAGAAACTATACTTATGAAGATTAATCCAATTTATGTTAAATCTAATTTATTTATTTTAATTATAACATAAAAACATAAGAAAAGCATGATTAGTAGTATTAATCATCCCTGTTTTGTTGAAGAAAATTTTTAAAGTAATGGATATTATATTATATTTTAGATAATTTTTAGAAATTAAGACTTTATTGTTTGGTCACCTAGAAAAACCCATAAGTTAGAACCTTAAAGATATTTATATTTTTATTTGATTACTTGATTTGAATTAAGTTATTTGGATCCATTTTTAATTGAAATTTTTGTTTAGGAGCACTCATCTGTCTAAATGTCAATTCTGATATCAAGTATATGATAGAGATATAAGGCAGGCCTGTACAATTGGAAATACCATGTATAGAAATCTTAACAGGTATAATGGACACTGAAATTAAGAGTTTCAGGTTAGCCAGCATTTTTGTCTTTGATACTTATCATACTCATTCCCAACATAACCTTATTTATATCCTCCTAAGGATTTATTAAAATAAATTTTTGAATGTATTTGAGAGTTAACTCTAAAGAAATTGGCATTTGGATAAAGACAGAATGTAAAAATCTTTATAGTTAGATAAAAAAAGACTGATCAGAAAAATACATCAACTTATATAGAATATTTGAAAACTTACATCACCATAATACTAACTTTTTTTTTTAATCAGGTCAGTGTACTTTTAATTCAGATAAAAACTTCATTGGCTTCCAACTGGCTCTTAAGAAAAAACTTTTTTCAAAAATAAATTGGGGTAAAAAATGGGAGTTCATAACCGACTTGAATCAAATGTATGGAAGATGATATGTCATGAGCTGTGTAATGTTTTGAACAACCAATAAAAAAAAAAACTAAAAAAAAAATAAAATAAATAAATAAATAAAAAATAAAGCTTGTACATTTAGAATGTTTTTACTTTTGTCTTTCTCTGCTGTAACATTAGAGAGGAACTGGTCAAGAAAGCCAATTGGACACAGATAAGACAGCCAGCAAAGCAGTTTGAATTTAAAAAAGATACTTTTTTTCCTTTTGTTTTAACTGGTTTTTCATAAGTTTAGTAAGTCTTGTAGGTCTTGTAATTTATATTTTAAATATAAGGCTAGGAAAGTTAGAGATCCAGCAGAAGTTAAAAGGTAAGTAAAACTGTTGTAACCATTTTTTTATAAGATAGTTTTCTTAAAGCAAGGTGTTGTAGTTTACATACTTTGTGGAGAGTTCTTTCTTTTTTTTTCTTTTTGTTTTAAATCTTGTAAATTTTGTAATAGTTTCCACATATGGTTGAATATAAGTAATGATTTGTTGTGGATTGGAAAGGACAGAGCATGGTAGCCACAGGGAGTTTTTGGACACTTGTTTATTTTTGTTTCCTTTGCCCCAGACCGGGGTAGCCCCTTGAGGCCATGCATAAAGCCATACCATAAAAGTATTTATTACCATGATATTAGTATGTGTTTCTGATAACCCTGTAATTGACTGTTTATTTAAACAAAGAGTAATTTTAGGTCTATTTACAGTAACTGATAAATGTGTCTCAATGACAGTAGAGTCAAACCTTGTATTTCCCCTTTCATTTAAAGGTTGTAACTCTTTAAATAGAGCAAAAGGTAACCTTTATATTTTCGTTGGTTAGCAGAATTTATCTTAATAGGACAGATAGGTAAGTTATGAGATTTACCCTCTCCACAGCTTGTCCCAAACACTCAATTAACTGGGATCTAGCTGGGGGCAGGACAGCTGCCATAGCTGGCCACGGAGACAATGGCAGTGAATTAGTTAGAGGAATCACATGCATGGGAGGATCCAGGACAGCTCCAGGCAGAGTGTTGTTGCCAGGGCTGTGCCACTGTTGTGGGGGGAGTGGCCAGCGATTTAAAGGGGCCACACAGCGAGGCACAGGAGAAGTGCAGGCAGGTTGATAAATAGAGGTTTTATCAATTATATCTCTATAAAGAAACCAAGTTTGATCACAAATAGAAGTTCGAGGCTTCTCATGTAGTGTTTCATCTATTTTCTCCCAGTCTTTCAAATTTAGTGTCCCACTTTCTAGATAAAAAGGGCAACAAGAGCTTATCTCTGTCAGCAAGGCAGTAAGATCATTGTCACTTACAATATGTCCAGCCTTGCTAAGTAGGAGAGAAAACTTGGCCTGATGACGTTGTTTACCGTCAGATAGAAATAGAGAATTGCCATAGCCTACTGATTACCTTTCCAAGTCTGGAAGGGTCTCTATTGAGGCAGATTGTGTTGTCCCGAATTCTATGGACTGGGAGGCTTCTGGGTAGAGAACTCTGCTCGTGCCCCAATGTTGGTTGCCAGTTGTAAAGAATAATAATAAAGAGTAGATAGACAAAGTGCAGAGGCAGGGAAGGTGACAGAGTGGCTCTTTGTCCAAGCAGCCACGTTTATTTATATCAATAGGTTACATTAGGTCATTAGTACCAATAACCACATTATTGTTCAGAGTATCAGTAAGGTTGCTTATTCTGCAGTTATATTTCATAGTTACAATATGCAATGTTAGGAGCTTTGTGCAGTTCTCAAGAAGGTCCATTGTCTGAAGTTACTGTTAGGTGGGCAGCTCCAGGAGTACCAGAGCTCGGTGAAACATTGCAGTTATCAGGCAAGCAAGTTCCTTTATTCCCAGGAGTTATGTGCCTAAGATTAAGGTCTATCATGGCGGGCATTACTGTAGCAACCAGGCATCCTATGCCTTTGCACAGAAATTTTCCCAGGCACCAAGCATGCCACAGCCAAGAAGTCATCAGGGACCCCAATCCCAAACACAGAACCACTACACACACTCACACAACCATTATATATATATATATATATATATATATATATATATATATATATATATATATATATATATATATATATATCATTTATAAATGTATAAAATTTGATGTAGCAATTTTACTTCTAGTAACTTCCCCATAGAAATAGTCACATAAGTACATGAAGATGTTAATTAGAGAAATTTATTGCAGTGCTGTTTGTAATATTTACTAAAACATGAGAAAATGGAATATTGATTAAGTATGCCATGTTTCACCCTTAAGTGGAGTATGATTTAGTTTTTAAAAACAACAATACAGAGGCTGGGGTTGTGGCTCAGTGGGAGAGCACTTGCCTAAGCATGTATGAGGCACTGGGTTTGATCCTCAACACCCCATAAAAAAATAAACAAAATAAAGATATTGTGTCCATGTATAAATTTTTAAAAATTCCTAAAAAATGCATATTTCCATTTACTGACAGAATAAGAGGGTCATGAGTTACTATAGTAGATCCTGTTGTGTAGGTTTACAAAACAGCATAAGTATTATAATGCTGTCTCCATAGATCATATATTCTTTCTGGGTCATGGAGGATTTTTATACTTTTATAATGTTATACTTTAGTTTCTGTATTACTCTTCACATATTTTATTTATCATTTTATAATCATAGTAAAAGCCAATCACCTCATTTCTAGAAGTTTAGAGAACTGAAACACTTCCCAAGCCCTAACATGATTCTCTTTAGCTTATAGATTCCCACAGGCAAGAAGAATTTTCTATTGTCCTTCTCAGCAAACACCTGTGTGATTGATTTTGATACAAACATAGGGAGAACATCTACTGTTATGCAATAAGGGCTGCTTGATACGCAAGACTATCCAGGGGTCACTACCTCATGGCCTCTGATGTTATATTTCCTACCTGGTCAGCTTTCTAATCACCAGTAATCTGAGAGCTGAAAATAATGATAGGGATGACAAATCACAGTTCCCAGAGCTCATCAGCCAATCCAACTCAAGGGAAAAAAAATCAACCCAGAAATATATACTTTCGAATGGGTTGGAGGGGAGAGGATGAGAGCCCAGGAAAAGTCACTTCATAAGTGCAGGCAATTAACAGTCACCATGTTGCAGGCCTTCTTAAGCAAAGATGTCACATGCTCAGAGCCAGGGATAGTCATAAGCTACAGAATGTCTTCACCTGCTGACTGATGAAAATGACTGACGCTGGGGAGCCAGCTGAAAAATCAATTATTCACATCTACTAGGCAGCTGCCCCCTACACAGCAAGCAGCAGCAGGTCGCAGGAAGGGGAGATTGTTGTGGATTGTTGTTAACATGCATTATCCATTTCTCTGGCCTTGGAGCTAAACAATAGCAAAATCAATAGGCTGCTCCAAACTAAGAAACAGACAAGTTGGGCACCAAATGCATTCCAAGAACCTGGAAAACAACTAACAGCACTGACACAAATGGCAAGTGAAAGATTCCTTGTCCCACTATAATTGTGTTCCATTTTCAATGTCTTTCCTGTCTCCCATAGTAATAATAAGAATGTTATTCCTAATCATTGGATTCATTTTGCTAAAAGTGGAAAATAAGTATTCATGTTCAAAAACTCATCAGCTGTTCTTCATCCTTTCATCCACCTCCTCTTATTGCTTTATGTTCTTCTTCTGGTCCAAAAAGTTCTCTTTAGATATATAGGGTTGTCTTTTCAAACAGAAGAAACTAATTAGGTTAAGAAGCCCAGAAAATTCATCTTCGTATTTGTCAAACACTGAAAAATATAGAGCTTGTTTTGTCAGCATTTATGTTTCAAGTGTATTTTAGGGAAAATTTTATATGGTTGTAATAACTGCTTCTCTTTTTAAATAAAAGACACACAAATCTTGGGATGCAAAATAGTACGGACATTTTAGAAAAATGGCCATTTCTCATAGGTATAACCCATAAGACAGGAATATGACTCAGCAACTCACTCTCAGATGAAATTAAAATTTATGTTCACATAAAAACCTGTGCATGACTGTTTATCACAGTTTTATTCATAATATCTAAAAACTAGAAACAATTGAAATGTTCCTACACTGATGTACAGGAAATGGATAAATAACGTACTATACTAACCATTATGGAATATTGATCACTAGTAAAAAGAAACAAACTACTGATACACAGATACAGATGAATCTCTTATGCATTATGCTAAGTGAAAGAAGCTAGACTCAAAAGTTTCATACTCTATAATTCCATTCATATGACATTATGGGTAAGTCAAGGATATAAGAATGGAAAGCAGATCAGGGGTTGACAGGGGCTGAAGGTGCAGGGAAAGGCTGACTACAAAAGAATAACTGGCAGGAGTTATTTGGAGCAACAGAAATGTTTTGGATCTTGATTGTGTAGAAGTTATATAATTATATGTGCTTGTCAAAACACACAGAGAAAAAACAGTGAATTTTGCTGCATGTAAATTTTAGATTATTTTTAATTGAAAAAATAAAGAATAGAATCTAAGAAGTTCCTCTACAGTGATAAACCAATTTATCTCTCATCCAAATGAATTATCCCACTGTGCCACTATCATTTATGCCACATATCTGGACTAGATTTGCAAAGCAATTTGGAGCTGGAGTGGACAGGATTTTCCAGAATGTATCCATCCTTGTAAGGCTTTATTACCATGTACAGAGGCACTAACCAAGGCCAATAAAGATTAAAAATGCATTCATGGCCTCTCAAGAGTCAAGGCCTTTCTTCCAAAAACTTCCTGAAAGAGAACAAATAGGCAGGTATGTCATATAGATAGATGGAGTACTAGGGAAAATTCAGGAGTCCTGAGTGGAGGTTTACCAAATTTGTCACTAATTCACAATACTATCTTCAATGAATTACTTCTCATTGGTTTTCATCAAGGTCTCAGGAGGAAAAAAATGTCTGGTGTGATTCAAGAGACTTTCAAAAGTGTAGGCTGGGTGAAGGAAATCCACAAGGGGTGCCAAAACACCCAGACATTAGCAAAAATCAGAAGCCGTTATAACCATCAGATCTGAGAATGCAAGAAGAAGAAGTGATAGCTCTACAGAGACCCAGTGAGATAGGGAGCTGTAGAGGAAGATCTTTCCGATAGGAGCTGTGATCATGAAAAACTAAGTCAAAGCCAAAATCACAGCATCAAACTGGAGAACAGAGGGAAGAAATAATCCTTTGTTTCTTTCCTCCCTTACCCAAGTTCTTATTAGTGCCTCCCATTGGCTAAACATGAGGACATCTTAAAAGGATGCTTGTGGAACTTTATATATATATTTTTTTCTCACAATCCCTTATAGAATTATAAAGTCAGAACAGACATCCATTACATACAGAGTAAAAAAAAATTAAAAAGATGATTCTACATTGTTCTGTTTCATGTCTATATTCTATTCATATCTATATATTCATAATTATTATATCCTGAGATGGTAGAATGAGGAAGGTAGCCCTTCCAGATGGCTGCAAACCTTTATTTTGTTTCTTTTTCTTTTTTTTTTTTTTTGAGAGAGAGAGAGAGATTTTTTTTAATATTTATTTTTTAGTTTTCGGCAGACACAACATCTTTATTTGTATGTGGTGCTGAGGATCGAACCCAGCGCCCCGCGCATGCCAGGCAAGCGCGTTACCGCCTGAGCCACATCCCCAGCCCGGCTGCAAACTTTTGAAGAAAAAAATCACTAAGATATTTATCTCAGCCTTGGTATAAGGCTCCAGGATACAAAAGATGGCACAGAGAGAATAGCTCCAGGAAGGAGTGAAATGGTAAGGATAAACTAAAAATAACAAGGACCTAATTATTTATTAATTAAAGTGAAGTGTTTTACAACTTCTAAAATCCTTCATGCTTAAATTATCTTTGAATCTGCCTGATAGTCAACTGTTAAAACTCCCCACCATGTTCCCTAGGAACAATACTTTCACATACAATAATTAATTCATATTTCCTCAAGAATGCGATTGCCTTCAATCATTGGGCTAAAATTTATCTTTCATCTAGCTAAACAGAATTTTCCCTAGTGATAGATGATCAATATCCTTAGTCCAGCAGAACCCCTTTAGAATAATTTCAGTTGCCTGTCAAAACTGTAACCAAGATGCTTGAAAGGATTAAGTACATGAATACATCCTTGCCTTTATAGTGAGAGAGATAAATATCCTAGAGGTTTGTTCTAGAAAAGTGTGCAGACATCTGGTAGAGCTTCCTTCCTCATTCTGTCATCTCAGGATATAAGAATTATGAATAGAGGGGCTGGGGATGTGGCTCAAGAGGTAACGTGCTCACCTGGCATGTGTGGGGCGCTGGGTTCGATCCTCAGCACCACATAAAAATAAAATAAAGATGTTGTGTCCGCCGAAAACTGAAAAATAAATATTAAAAAATTCTCTCTCTCTCTCCTCTTTCTCTCTCTAAAAAAAGAATTATGAATAGAAACATTAAACAAAAGAGTATAGAATCCTCTTTTGATTTTTAAATTTGTTTTTTACTCTGTATGTAATGTATGTCTATGTTGACTTCATAATTCTATAAGGGATTGTGAATATATATAATTTCCACAATTAAAACAAACTACATGACAAAATAGGTCACTTGAGATAAACAAAGTCTATTTTAAGTATTTAAGGCACTGCTCAGGACTAATAAACTATGGAAACCTGCTTTACTTCAATATTATTTCACAATTTCCCAAGTGACATTCGTTATTCTTCCCTTTAACTCTGAAAACTATTTTTTCTGTGCATATTTCCAGATGCAATGGGAATAAAAACTCTGCAACATGAGAAAGAGAACTGTAAAGGAAAGCAAGCCAAACACAGCCTTAAGCAACGCAACCTCTGTTGTGTTCTAAGTCCACAAACTACATTCAGCATGGTGCGAGTGTTTCTGCCCAACAAATCATAAGCCTTGAAGCTGTCCTACTGTATATTCAGTGGTTGTCATGTTCAGGGCACTTCTTAAGAGGATCTTAGTACTATGGAGGCTGTTTATTCTCTGTCAAAATCCTAATGCTCTCCATCCATAAGGCTTTGAGTTGTTTGAGGCCATAAATGTAACAATATATTGAGCAGGTCCCTAGGGTTTCAAAATTGAAAAGAGGCTAAGTAACATGACTGTTGACACCCTTCCAATTTACAGTCTTCTTCCAATTTAATGACTGCTAGAATCAATTCCCAAGAAACATAGACAACCAGAGATGTGTTTGAGCAAAACTGATTTATGAACATTTCCATACAGGGTGACTAACCACTTGGCTCATTTGCTTCACAGTATGAAGGTGGAGGCTCCCTGCCAGTTTTCAAAGGATTGCAGTGAGTGGATTCTCAATATTATGTGAGTAATTCCAATTGTGACTCATCTCTAAGGCATGCAGTAAATGTGCAAATTCTTCTTTGAGGCCTTTCTTTCTTTCTGAACATTTCCTTCCATCTCACCCACTATTTTCCCCTCTCTCTTTCCGACCCTGCCATCAGAATGATCTATGGCTGTCAAAAGCTTCATTTTACAGCACCCATGGGTGTCTATCCTTCTCCCAAAGAATTCCTTGTTCTGAAATCATTTCTTTTCTCTGACACCCTATAGTATCCACATGATGGAGAAACTTAATACTCTCTAGCAATAACTGAATTTTGAGGTGGAAATTGTTAAACCACTAGAGATCACACTTGAAGAAAATAACTAGAAAACAGTCTACTCCATTTTCAACTAAGTTTGTTCCCTAATCTGTCCAGAGCAAAGACAATGGAGGAGGCAAGGAACTCTCCACCACTTGAGACTTTCTTTCTTAAAATGAGTAATAATACCCTGTTTGACCTCCTTTAGGAAGAGGGAATACAAAAAGGAATACCTCTCCCTCCCTCTAGAAGCCATCATCCACTTTATGATAGGTCATTTCTACCTATGAACAAGGTTTTAATGAGGATAGTAAATATATTTCAACAACATATTAAAATATCATTTTTGTAGGTAAGATTATCAAATGTTTGTCACAGATCCCTAAACTCCAAATTTATGCCAGTAATTACATCATTTCACATTACTGTTTTTTTAATTAACTTTTGGGATCTTATCTTTTCCTCATAATTATACTAGCTTTCAGTTTGATCTCATGTAATCTATCTTAACTACTTTTTAGAAGGATATCAGCTATAAGTAAATGTCAATGAAAATATAGTTTAAAGACCTCCATAGATGACAAATAATTATTCTGATTCAAAGAACCAAAACTGAGTTAAATTCTCATATAGGGATAAGATACTAACTCTTAAGCTATAAGAGGACCCCAGGCTGAAAAAGATAGCACATCGATAGTGTTAACAACTTAATCCATAGAATTGAATTCATCAGCTATCCTGCCTCACACGTGTTAAACAGTGTGACTTTCAAAAATCTTTATCCAATATTAAACTGTCAACTATCTTCCTTGAAAGATGCCTCCATCTAAAATGGTATCTCAACTTACAACCAACTCTACCCTGCTCCTACTGACACTATCAGAAAACAGAAAGACCATCATAGATCATTTTTTGTTGTGTTAGTTGCTTTTTGAAAGAGGGAGTAAGATTGGCAAACAGCTCCTGAAAATCTATTAAATAAATCTATCAACAAAATGCAGAATAAGCTTGAAAAATAATGAGACCATTGCTGAATGAGGCAGATGGCTTGGCAACCCTAAAAGACTAACATCAAACAAACATTCATTTGAGTCTTCATCTAGCTTCACTAAATTAGTATGTGAATTCAAACATTTGTCTTTCGACATTTCTTTCCCAGTGATGTGAACTATATGAGTAAGGACCACTAGCAAGAGGAGGAGGAAATGTTAGCCAAAGAAAATGGCACTTATAAGTCATGCTGACACTAAGCCTTATGGAAGTGTAATAGAAACTATTGGAGACCTTCCATCTATACCTCAAAGGCCTAAGGACATATTTGAGTCCTTCCCTCATGTGTAATTATACATAATTATTACCCCAAATTCTCAAACTTTTCCATTACATTCTTTGTGCATTGAAGTAGAATTCTTGCCATGCTATTGGTGAATTCATCTTCAATGATAAACCTACTCTCAAACAGGAAAAACAGACTTTTACCCTCTATGAAAGTTCATAGAAGGGTGGGATGGTTGAGAGAAAAACCTTCTGTTAATCTCATACATAAAATGAGGGGTATAGTCACATAAAAAGAACACAATTCTCAAAGAGTTTGGTATTTAGCAACATCAGACCTTGGCCATCAAACCATGCAAAGACTGTACTGAAGATGTGTGTATGTGTCCCAGATTCACTTAGATTTTCCACTCAAAAAAATAAAAAGTTCAACACATTGAATATTTATAGGAGCCTAAAAAAGAAATTTACAGTTAAAAAAGGAAGCCACTACAAAGGAAAGGATTTGCCATTCACTCTGGAAAAGTCCATGATAATCTCTTTTTGAAATGACTCACTATGAAAATAAAAGATATTCAAAATGCATCAACAGAATATGTAAGAAGCATTAAAGTCAAATTACAAAGGCTAGTTTTATTCTCTTTTCAGAACTGTCAATCAAAATTATTCCTGTGGTACTGCAAAAAAAAAAAATTACCTCTGTAGTCATCTCCCAGAACTCATAACCCTAATGAGAAGAATTGTGATGATTCAGAAGCATAGAATATTGGCATATAATATGATGTCTTCTGTGAAGTAGTACCTCCAGTTAGACAATAATTGAACTATTTGTAAAATGTTTCTTCTCCTTATCCAAGTTGTTGTTTGTTTGTTTGTTTTTTTTTTTTTTTTGGTTTGTTTGTTTTTATAATGTTATTGCATTTTTATACATTTAATTAATTTACTTTTTAAATATGGTTCTGAAGATTAAACCCAGTCCCTCACACATGCTAGGCAAATGCTCTACCACTGAACTACAATCCCAGTCCCCAAAGTTGGCTTTGTGTACTAGAAACTGGACCAAAAAACCTGAAAAACTCAACCAAATGATTATATGAGCTTAACTGACTTCTTGATATCATAGAAAGGGATTATTGTAATATTAGTAGGATGTATAATTCCTCATTCCCATTACTTGCACAACTAAAAGAAACTGAATACCTGTTTGTTTTGTTTATAAGGCCTAAGAGCCCATCCTTGTCTCTCTTTGCACTGAAGGCAAATGGCAAAAAGAAACCACAATAGAAATATTTATATTCATTTCTAAGGCATTTAAATATTTAAAATATTGAGATATTTGAAATAATTTAAATGTCTAACAATGGGAAGTATCTATGTATATTGTAGTATATCTATTTAACAATGCCACTTGAGAAGTATCAGTGGAGTGAGAAAACTTTTTTCATTTTGATAGAAATTAAAGAAAGAAAGACAGGTCAGTTCAGTAGATACATATAGTGGTCAGTACTTCAGCTTACCAATTTTTCTAGCTCAATCATTTTCTGATCAGATAGTATAATGGCACTTGCTGGCCCCCATGAGTAGTTCTGAATAATACATTGTGAGTAGAAGTGATATTTGTCATATCAGGACCAAAACATTTCATTTCTGGCATAAGGACCTCCAGAAAAAAATTCCCCTCTGCCATATTAGCTTCCAGATAAGTTTCCTATGGGCTTAAGTACAGTGGTGAGAAAACAGTACTATGGAGCAGAGCACTCAAAGCATCTATGACAGACTTGAAGCACAAGCAAGAAATAAACCTTTGCAGCTCAATTCCCTGAGATTTGAGAGTTTTGTGTTATAGCAGCATGTTATGACCTTTTCTGACAATTATAAGACTTGTATGTTGCAGTTCAAGAGAAAAAATAACTAGAATGAAATACACTAAAATGTTAATGTAGAGTAAATATCTCTGGGTAGGTCATGGATAAATCTTTGTCAACTTTATGCAGTGTTCATGTTTTTATAATGAACATATAATAACTATAATCAGAAAAAAAGACTTTGTATGTTTTCAATATGGTAACAAACTATACAGATAAAGTCTTTAAATAGTTTCCATATTTTCCAGTTAGGTAAATTAGGGCAGCTTCTACCATGCAGTTCTCACATAAAACACACTTTTTCTAGTACTAAAACTGCTGTTTCTCATCCTTTTAAAACCCATGTAACTTGTAACACCAAGAAGTTGTTTCCCCTTTTTGATTTAAAAATGTCTAAAACATCCTCTGTATAGAGTTATTAGTGAAAGAATAAAATTACAAAGGATTTCTTGCTTTAGCTCTATTTCTTATGGAACATGGAACCAATAAAGGAGGAGTTAATAGATAAAAGGCTTTTCCTCTAGATACCAATTGTGTTACATCGATTATAATGTAAAACTCAAGTGCATAGAAATTCACTTGACAGCTACTAAACAAGACAGCATGAACAAGAGTAATCTAATATATACTAATTTCAGCAGAGAAAATAAATGTTTGTGGGAGGGGGAGTTTAAAGAGGCATTTAAATATAAGTACTATTGTAAGTATTATTTCACTGGAAGTTCCCACTGTGCTTCATACAATGCTCTGCATACAGTAAGTTGTCAAGTGGCTTAGTGGAAAGAACATTGGATTAGAAATCAAGAGGCCTGGATTCTCACTCCAGCTTCACCAATATGTAATTAGCTAACTTTCAGTCGATCATTTAATCTATATGTTCATCAGTAAATCAGGAATGCAATCTGCCTTTCCTGCTTCAGAAGCCTATGTAAAGATGAGAGAATGAATAATGAACATTTTATCAAAATTATAAGGAATTTTTCAGTTGACTAATTTACTTCCTTTATATAATCTAAATAAACAAAGAGAAATTTTGTTATAGAATTTCATCTCATCATCATTAAGATCAATAGTAATCAAATTCTACCTGCTTCTGTAAATAAATCTCAGAACAGGAAATTTCTGGGTTAATATATCAAAGATATTTGAAGGGCTACACTTCAAGTTACTTTAAATTTCTATTTGCTATAATTTAAAAAAATTCCCCTTTTGAGAAGCCAAGGTCATCACCTAAAGTTTTGACAACTGTCACAACTCAGAGAACCAAGCAAGAACTCCGTTTTTGGCCAAACCCCCACTGGAGAAAGTTATAACTCATCCCTTTCCATACAGAGAAGTGGTACTGGAAAATAATAAATAATTCATTTTTACTTCTACATGGAGTGACAAAAAGATACTGGAAAGAGTTAAGAGTGACACAAGGGCACTAGAAAATGGCACAAAGAAAATGGACTAAAGTCCAAGGTCAGTGGTGCCAAAGTCTTGAAATATTAAGAACTTAAGTCACACAAAGCTAGTTTACTTTAGACCAGGGATAAGCAAACTTTTTCTACAAAGAAACAGAGAGTAAATATTTCAGTCCTTGCAGACTATGCAGTTGCTGACACAACTACTCAAATCTGCTATTATATTGTGAAAGGAGCCATAAACAATATACAAAGAAATGTGCTCCAATAAAACTTTGATGGATACTCAAATTATTCATATGATTTTTGCAAGTTATGAAAAGTTACTCTCCTCTGAATTTTTTCCATCATTAAAAATATAAAAAAACATTCATAGCTTACAAACTGTACAAAAACAGGCTACAAGCCAGTTGACCTACTGACAGTAGTTTCCTGACGTATCTTAGACAAAGAAGTAGCATTAGGTTGGGTCAGACTACCTAGAAGTAGATACTCAGATAAGAATCATTGTATGAGTAATTTATAAAGGAATTCCTGCCACAGGAAATGAATAAAGGAAAGGAAGAAGCAGGCAGTAGGGAAGGAAGAAAAACTGTGAGAGTCATTCCAGGATGGCTCCAAATTAGCCCCACCTCCTGGTACTCAAATCCTTATGTAGTTCCTACAAGTGTCACATTAGGCTATAAAAAACTGTGGCATTTGTCTTGAGTCCCACCTCCCTTGGTCTCCCCTCTTTCTATTACTGGCTCTGGGAGAATTTAGCTGCCATGTCTAGAAGACATCCAAGCAGCAGTATGTAAAGGCCCACATGGCAAAGAATTGAGGCCTGCAGCCAAAAGCCCTGTGAATGGACTTGGAAGCAGAATATCCAGTTTCAAATGACTATATCTCCTGCTAACAGCTCAATTACAACTTCATGAGAGACCCCGAGTCAGAACCATCCAGTTAAGCCACTGCCAGATTTCTGATCCTCAGAGATTGCATGGGATAACAACTTTTCATTGTTTTAGGATGCTGTTTTATACTAATTTTTCACATAGCAATTAGGATTCCAAAGCCAAGCAAGGGGGTGATGACCTGAGGCATTTCCACAGTGTCACTTCAGCCTTATATTGCAGGGAGAACCTATAGTTTAAGAAATCTAAAACCTCAGTGGGACAGATTCATGTTCTTTCCTGCACCAGCACTGGCCACAGCATGGGCCAAGGGAATGCCTCTTGTCAGTCCCTGAAGCTGTGAGTTTCATAGTATAACCCAATTTACCATTAGCCTTGGTGACTAACCAAAGGATTGTCTCTACCACCCCTCTCCCAACTTCAGGCAGCAAGCACAGGAAGATTTCATCCACTAGGGAATAGGATTTTGTGGTGAAACTCAGTGCCAGTGTTATTATTTAAATATGAAGTATCCTATAAAAGTTCACATATAAGAAAAGGGCAAGAATCTTCAGAAGTGAAATGATTAGATTATGAAAGCTGTGACCTAATCAGTGGATTAATCCACTGATATAGATTAACTGGGTGGTAACTGTAGGCAGATAGAATATGGATGGAGGAGGTAGATCACTAGGAGTATGCCTTTGGGGATTATACTTTATCTCTAGTAAACAGTTCTCTCTGCTTCCTGGTATAATGTCCTGAGTTGCTTTCCTCTGCCATGCCCTTCCACCACAATGTTCTGCCTTACCTCAGAGCAATGGAGTCAGCCAACCATGAACTGAACCTCTGAAACCATAAGTCAAAATAAACTTTTTCTCCTCTAAATTGTTCTTGTTAGGTCTTTTGGTCACAGAAACACAAAGTTGACTAAAACAGAGTGAAACCCAACACAGAAGATCCCAAAGGCATCATAGCCAGTTTCTACAGATTGATCATCTGAACCTGACCCAGCACCAGGTACAACACCAGATTTGTCTCCCCGCCCATATCACCTCTGGCCAACTGCAACAGTCTCAGGCCACAAATAGACCACAACAGAAGGTAGGCAATAACAACAAGGACCTTCATCCTGCACCTGTACTTCACTGATTTTAGCAGGCTGTGGGCTCCACGTACATCCCAGCATTGCAGCAGCCATAGTAGATTCTGAAACCAACTTGAAAAAGGCACAAATCACACATAATAATATCCCAGTTCACCTGACAGAAGACTTCTCAGTAGAAACTTTACAGACCAGGAGGGAGAAGAATGAGATCTTCACAGTACTGAAAGGAAAAAAAAACTGCCAACAGAGAATACTGTACCCAGCAAAGCTATCCTTTAGAAACAAAAACAAGATAAAGATATTCCCAGAATTTTTTAAAAAGCTAAGAGAATCTATCATCACCAGACCTGTCTTATAAAGGGAGTTCTTCACATTGAAATAAAGAGGCATTAATTAATAAGAAAACCTGGAAAGGTATAAAACTCACTAGTAAGAGTAACTATGCAGAAAAATCCAGAATGTTCTAACATTGTAAATATTGGTACATAAACCATATCTATAGTATTAGGACTAAGACCTCAAAACATTTAAAATAACAATTAAATAAATATGCTGAGATAGACAATATAAAAAAATATAAAATAGAACATGAAAAATTTAAAATGAGGTTTGGGGTATACTTAAGTGGTAGAAGTGCTTGTCTAATATAAACAAGGCCCTGGTTTGATCCCCAATTCCAAAAAAAAAAATAATCAAAATGTGGGGAAATGTGGAATGCAAGTTTAGAGTATTTATTCCCTTTTTCCTCTTTCTTTTTTCTTTTCTTACTTTCACAATCAAAGTTAAGTTGCTACTAGTTCAAAAGAGTTTGTTATAATCAAAAGATGTTGTTTTAAGCCTCATGGTAATCACAAAACAAAAACCTGTAATAGACACACCAAAATAATAAGCAAGGAATCAAAATAAACTACCAAAGTAAATCACTTACCCACAAAGAAAAATTGCAAGAGGATAAAAGAAAAAAAATAACAGAATGGCAGTAGTAAAAACTTATCTATCAATAATTACCTTAAACATAAGTGGAATAAATTCCAAATAAAAAACACAGAGTAACTGAATAAATAAAAAGACTCAACTATATGCTGCTGACAAAAAAACTTACTTCACCTACAAGAACACAGAAAGATTGAAAGGGAAAATGGGAAGAGATATTTCACATGTGTTAATCATCATTCCATTGCTCTGACAAAATGTTTGAAAGCAAGAGTAGTTATATCAAATAGATAAACTTTAAATAAAAAGCAGTGAAAGGAGGCAAGAAAGGTCGTTATATAATGAGAAAGGGGTCAACTCATCAAGAGGAAATACCAATTATAAATATATATCTATCTGATATTGGAGCACCTAAACATATAAATCACTATTAACAGAACTAAAGGAAGAGAGAGACTTCAATTTCATAATAGTGGGGGACTTTAACATCCACTTTCATGAATGGACAGATTACCCAGACAGAAAATCAACAAAGAAATAGCAGAGTAAAATTGCACCCTAGACTAAATGGGCCTAACAACTATCTATAGAACATTTTATCCAATAATTACCCAATACACACTCTTCTCAACAGCATATAGAACATTCACCAGGATTGATCACAAAACCAAGTCTCAAAATATTTTAAAAACTGGAACCATATTGAATACCAGAGGCATCACAACACCCAGTTTTAATTTATATTACAGAGCTGTAGTAAAAAAGAAATCACAATATTGGCATAACAACAGACACATAGATCAATGGAATAGAATTGAAGACAAAGGGACAGATCCACACAGATAGAGTCATCTGATCCTTGACAAAGTTGCCAAAAATATAATTTGGAGAAAAGGCCTTTTTAACAAATAAATAGTGCTGGGTAAATTGGATATCCATATGTAGAAGAATAAAATTGGATCCCTATCTCTTACCCTGAACAAAAGTTAACAGTGGATCAAAGACATAGGAATTAGACCAGAAATTTTTCAACTCCTAGAAGAAAACATAGGCTCAACACTCAAATATAAAGTCCCAAGCAACAACTTTCTCAATAAGATTCCTGAAGCTCAGGAAATAAAGCCAAGAATTAATAAGTGGGGTGTTCTCAAGTTAAAAAATTTCTTCACAGCAAAGGAAGCAAGAACATGAAGAGAGAGCCTGACAGATTGGGGAAACCATTTGCCACCTACTCTTCTGACAGAGGATTAGTGTCCAGAATATACAAAGAAATTAAAAATAAACTGATAACCCCCCCCAAAAAAAAAAAACAAATAACACAATCAAATGGGCAAATAAACTAAATAGACACTTCTCAAAAGAAGAATTGGAAATGGCCGGCAAATAGATGAAAAAATGTTCAAAATCTTTAGCAATCAGGTAAATGCACATCAAAACTACACTGAAAACAACCAAAGATATGAAAAATTGTGCTCTATATGTGTAATAAGAATTGTAATGCATTCTGCTGTCATATACAAATAAAAAAATTAACGTAAAATAAAATTTAAAAAACTATACTGAAATTTCGTCTCACACCAGTTAGATGGCAATCATCAAAAATATAAATAATAGAGTGGTATAGCACTGGAACCTGCAGCAGACAGGCGGAGTTTGAGCCCTGCGGAGTTTGGGCCCTGCGGAGTTCTGGCAGTGCGGAGACACAGGGTTACTGATCCTTCAGGGCTGGAGCGGGCCAGACTGCGACACACAATTAATAACTTAGACTTAATTGACATATATAAAATATATCAACCAACATCAAGCAGATGCACTTTTTTTCTCAGCAGCACATGGATCCTTCTCAAAAATAGAACATATATTATGCCACAGGGCAACTTCTAAGCAAATACAAAGGAGTAGAGATACTATCATGCATTTTATCTGATCATAATGGAATGAAATTGGATATCAATGGTAAAATAAGGAAGAAAAATTCCTACATCACATGGAGAATGAACAATATGCTACTGAATGAACAATGGGTTACAGAAGACATCAAGGAGGAGATTAAAAAATTCTTAGAGGTAAATGAGAACACAGACACAACATATAGAAATCTCTGGGACACTATGAAAGCAGTACTAAGAGGAAAATTCATTGCATGGAACTCATTCCTTAAAAGAAAAAAAAAAGCCAAAAAATAAATGATGACCTCACACTACATCTCAAAGCCTTTGAAAAAGAAGAACAAATCAGCAGCAAATGTAGTAGAAGGCAAGAAGAGAAATAATTAAAATCAGAGCTGAAATCAATGAAATCAAAACAAAAGAAACAATTAAGAAATTTGACAAAACTAAAAGTTGGTTCTTTGAAAAAATAAATAAGATTGACAGACCCTTAGCCATGCTAATGAAGAGAAGAAGAAGAGAACCCAAATTACTAGCATACGGGATGAAAAAGGCAATATCACAATAGACACTACAGAATACAGAAGATAATTAGAAATTATTTTGAAACCTTATACTCTAATAAAATAGAAGATAGTGAAGGCATTGATAAACTCCTTAAGTCATATGACCTGCCCAGATTGAGTCAGGAAGATATACACAAGTTAAACAGACCAATATCAAGTGAGGAAATAGAAGAAGCCATCAAAAGATTACCAACCAAGAAAAGCCCAGGACTGGATGGATATTCAGCCGAGTTTTACAAGACCTTTAAGGAAGAACTAATACCAATACTCTTCAATCTATTTCAGGAAATAGAATTAATTTGGAAGTAGTCCTTCTTTTTCTATGAGGCCAATATCACCCTGATTCCAAAACCAGACAAAGACACCTCAAAGAAAGAAAACTTTAGACCAATATCTCTAATGAATATAGATGCAAAAATCCTCAATAAAATCCTAGCACATCTGATACAAAAACATATCAAAAAGATCATGCACCATGATAAAGTGGGATTCATCATCGGGATGCAAGGTTGGTTCAACACACGGAAATCAACAAATGTTATTCATCCACATCAATAGACTTAAATATAAGAACCATATGATCATCTCAATAGACACAGAAAAAGCATTCAACAAAGTACAGCACCCCTTTGTGTTCAAAACACTAGAAAAACTAGGGTTAACAGGAACTTACCTCAACATTGTAAAAGCTATCTACACTAAGCCTCAGTCCAGGATCATTCTAAACGTAGAAAAACCGAAGGCATTCCCTCTAAAATCTGGAACAAGATAGGGATGCCCTCTCTCACCACTTCTATTCAATATAGTTTTGAAACACTGGCCAGAGCAATTAGACAGACAAAAGAAATTGAAGGATTAACTATAGGAAAAGAAGAACTTAAACTAGCACTATTTGCTGATGATATGATTCTATACCTAGAAGACTCAAACAATTCCACCAGGAGACTGCAAATTGGTGCAGCCAATTTGGAAAGCAGTATGGAGATTTCTTGGAAAGCTGGGAATGGAGCCACCATTTGACCCAGCTATTCCCCTTCTCGGTCTATTCCCTAAAGACCTAAAAAGAGCATGCTACAGGGACACTGCTACATCGATGTTCATAGCAGCACAATTCACAATAGCTAGACTGTGGAACCAACCTAGATGCCCTTCAATGGATGAATGGATAAAAAAAAATGTGGCATTTATACACAATGGAGTATTACTCTGCATTAAAAAATGACAAAATCATAGAATTTACAGGGAAATGGATGGCATTAGAGCAGATTATGCTAAGTGAAGCTAGCCAATCCCTAAAAAACAAATGCCAAATGTCTTCTTTGATATAAGGAGAGTAACTAAGAACAGAGTAGGGTCGAAGAGCATGAGAAGAAGATTAACATTAAACAGGGATGAGAGGTGGGAGGGAAAGGGAGAGAGAAGGGAAAATGCATGGAAACGGAAGGAGACCCTCAGAGTTATACAAAAGTACATACAAGAGGAAGTGAGGGGAAGGGGAAAAATAATACAAGGGGGACAAACGAATGTCAGTAGAGGGGGCAGAGAGAGAAGAGGGGAGGGGAGGGGTGATAGTAGAGGATAGGAAAGGCAGCAGAATACAACAGACACTAGTATGGCAATATGTAAATCAATGGATGTGTAACTGATGTGATTCTGCAATCTGTATATGGGGTAAAAATGGGAGCTCATAACCCACTTGAATCAAATTGTGAAATATGATATATCAAGAACTATGTAATGTTTTGAACAGCCAACAATAAAAAATTAAAAAAAAAATTCCACCAGGAAACTTCTAGAACTAGTTAATGAATTCAGGAAAGTGGCAGGGTATAAAATCAACACCCATAAATCAAAGGCATTCCTGTATATCAGTGACAAATGCTCTGAAAAGGAAATGATGAAAACTACCCCATTCACAATATCCTCAAAAAAATAAATAAATAAAATATCTGGGAATCAACTTAACAAAAGAGGTGAAAGATCTATACAATGAAAACTACAGAACCCTAAAGAGAGAAATAGAAGAAGGCCTTAGAAGATGGAAAGATCTACCTTGCTCATGGATAGGTATAATTAATAATATTAAAATGGGCATATTACAAAAAGCACTATACAGGTTCAATGCATTTCCAATCAAAATCCCAATGGCATTCCTCATGGAAATAGAAAAAGCAATTATGAAATTCATCTGGAAAAATAAGAGACCCAGAATAGCTAAAGCAATTCTAAGCAGGAAGAGTGAAACAGGTGGTATCACTATACCAGACCTTAAACTATACTACAGAGCAATAGAAACAAAAACAGCATGGTACTGGCACCAAAACAGGTTGGTAGACCAATTGTACAGAATAGAGGACACAGAGACTAACCCACAAAATTACAACTATCTTATATTAGACAAAAGTGCCAAAAGCATGCACTGGAGAAAGGACAGCATCTTCAACAAATGGTGCTGGGAAAACTGGAAATCCATATGTAACAAAATGAAAATGAATCCCTATCTCTCACCATGCACAAAAGTTAACTCAAAATGGATCAAGGATCTAGGAATTAGACGAGAGACTCTGTGTCTAATAGAAGAAAAAGTAGGCCCTAATCTCCATCATGTGGGGCTAGGCCCCAACTTCCTTAATAAGATGCCTATAGCACAAGAATTATAACCAAGAATCAACAAATGGGATGAAGTCAAACTAAAAAGTTTTTTCTCAGCAAAAGAAATAATATGTGAGGTGAACAGGGAGCCTATAGCCTGGAACAAATTTTTATCCCTCACACATCAGATAGAGCACTAATGTCTACAGTATATAAAGAGCTCAACAAGATAAGCACCAAAAAAGAAAAAAAAAAAACAACAAATGATCCAATCAATAAATGGTACAAGGACCTGAACAGACAATCAATAAATGGTCCAAGGATCAGAAGAGGATATGCAATCAATCAACAAATATATGAAAAAATGCTCATCATCTCTAGCAATCAGAGAAACGCAAATCAAAACTACTTTAAGATAATATCTCACTCCAGTAAGAATGGCAGCCATTATGAAGACAAACAAAAACAAGTGCTGGAGAGGATGCGGGGAAAATGGTACACTCATACGCTGCTGGTGGGACTGCAAATTGGTGTAGCCAATTTGGAAAGCAGTATGGAGATTCCTTGGAAAACTGGGAATGGAAACACCATTTGACCCAGCTATTCCTGTTCTTGGACTATACCCAAAGTACTTAAAAACAGCATACTACCGGGACACAGCCACATCAATGTTTATAGCAGCACAATTCACAATAGCTAAACTGTGGAGCCAACCTAAATGTCCTTCAGTAGATGAATGGATAAAAAAGAGGCATTTATACACAATGGAATATTACTTAGCACTAAAAAATAATAAGATCATGGCATTTTCAGGGAAATAGATGGCATTAGAGCAGATTATGCTAAGTGAAGTTAGCCAATCTCAAAAACACAAATGTCAAATGTCTTTTCTGATATAAGATGGGTGACTCAAAATGGGGTAGGGAGGAAGAGCATGGGAGGAAGATTACCTCTAGATAGGGAAGAGGGGTGGGAGGGAAAGGGAAGGAGAAGGGGAATTGCATGGATGGTAGAACGAGACCCTCATCATTATACAAAATACATGTATGACAATGTGAATTTGCTGTCAACATATCTTATATACAGAGATATGATAAATTGTGGTATATAGGTGTATTAAGAATTGTAATGCAAAAAATAAGAAGAAAGCTCATGTGAATAAAATAAATAAAAATCAAAAAACAAAACAAAAAATAAAGCTAATCTGAATGTTTGTGTGCAAAAAAAGAATATAAATAATAATAATAAATGCTGGCAAAGATGCAGGGGAATGCAGGGAAAGTTTCACTGTTGGCAGTCTACAAATTTGTACAACCACTATCATAATCAGTATGTATGTTCTTCAAAAGACTATGAATGGAACTACCTTATGATTCAGCTATCCCACTCCTTGGCATTTATTCAAAAGATCTGAGGGCAGCAGGCATCACATGGTGGCTGCCCTAATGCCCACAGAGGCCCGCAGGGGCTTCTTGGGAGAAGGAGAGTGGACACCTGAAAGCTCGGCCATGGGTTGGACAGTGGAGCCGCACTGACCAGTGCCCTCCGTGAGCACTCAGTGTAGGCTCCTTGAGACCACACCTTCTCCGTCCTGGAAAGTGAGTGAAGCCCTGGAAGACAATGATGACAATGATAGGTGGAACTGTTAGCGGCCTGGGGGCGGGTGGGTGGGTTGGTGTTCATTCTACCAAAGAAAGAGACGGTAGATTTACCTGCCACATCTGCCCAGATGGAAACCCTGCCACCCTTTGGGAAGATTTCCTGGCCCTTTGTAAAAGGCCTGTGTATATAATATGAAAAAGCTGCTCTCAACTTGCCCCCCAACCTTTTAAAACTTGTGCTGCATCTAGATATTCTAAAGGTAAAGAGGATGCCTGGGGTATGATAGAGTTAGAAAATAACGTCTTATAAATGTCCATTTGTTTGAAAAAAAATCAGAAATGCCTTCTGGAAGTGACTTTGAAATGGATTTGTTAGACCACCTCTAGGAGCGACACTTGTCCACGTTTGTTCATTGGGTTGTTGGGCATGGAGAAGACTGACCATGAGAAGGAGGTCCTGAACTAGACTGGTTTTATGTAAAAGCCATTTTTCGTATAATAACCATTGTTTTGCATGTGCATTTTATTCCTCATTAGTGTATATATAGTTGAAAATGCTAAGTACTCTTTTTAAAAACTATCTAGGCTTTCTAGATGTTCTAAAGTACCTGATATATGCTAAAAATAGAAGTGGTGAAATATATAACACATTGTGTAAAAAAAATAGAAGTAATTTCTTTAACAAAGGGTTCCAATTCCTTTAGATATATATCTAGAATTATTATTACTCTGTTAGTTCATGAGAATTTGAATTTTTTGTGTGTCCTCATCAATACTCTGTATTATGGAATTACTCTGTTATATGGAATTTTTTACCCCCCAAAAAAGAAAAAGAACTGAAATTGACATACCCATGATACAGGCATACCCATGTTTTTGTTTTTATTTTTTTTATATTTATTTTTTAGTTGTAGGACCCAGTACCTTTATTTCATTTAATTTTACGAGGTGCTAAGGATCTAACCCAGGGCCTTGCACGTGCTAGGCAAGCGCTCTACTGCTGAGCCACAGTCCCAGCCCAAGGCATACCCATGTTTATAACAACACAATTCACAATACCCAAGTTACAGAACCAGATTGGGTTCCCATCAACTGATGAATGAATACAGAAAATGTGGCATATATACACAAAGGAGCTTTACACAGCCGTAAAGAACAAAATTGTGTCATCTTCAGGAAAATGAATGGAACTGGAGAGCATCATGTTCAGTAAAATAAGCCATACTCAGAAAGTTAAAGGGCAAATATTTTCTCTGATATATGAAAGCTAAAGAGAAAAATGTGGGAAAAGGATGTCATATAAACAGAAGGGATTGGGAGGGGGAGCATGGGAAGATTAGATCAACTGTAGATAGGGCAAAGGGGTGGGAGAGGAAGGGAGGGGCATGGGGGTAGAAATGACGGTGGAATGAGATGGACATCATTACCCTAAGTACATGTATGAAGATACAAGTAGTGTAAATATACTTTGTATACAACCAGAGATATGAAAAATTGTGCTTTACGTGTGTAATATGAATTGTAATGCATTCTGCTGTCATATATAACAAATAAGAATTTAAAAATTAAAAAAAATATATAAGTGAGTGGGCACAGTGGTGAACCCCTGTAATTCCAGCTGCACAGGAGGCTGAGACAGGAGGATCGCAGGTTCATAGATAGCCTCCGCAACAGTGAGGTGCTAAGCAGCTCAGTGAGACCCTCTCTCTAAATAAAATACAAAATAGGGCTGGGGATGTGGCTCAGTTATTGAGTGCCCCTGAGTTCAATCCCTGGCACCAAAAAAAAAAATATATTAATAACAATAAGAGACCAGTAGAGTAGAGGAAGGGATCAGAGGGAGGGAGGAGGGGAGTGAAAGGGTAGTTAACTAGTGAATAAAATTGACCAAATTATGTTATATGCAGGTACAAATATATCACAATGAATCCCACTATTATATAAAATTATAATACACCAATAAACACTTTTTAAAAAAATCTTCAACAAAAAACTAGCACACCAAATCCAATAGCACATTGAAAACATTATTCACCATCATCAAGTGGGATTAATTCGAAAGATATAAAGATGGTTCATATGGAAATCAAAGAACACAATATACCATATCAACAGAATGATGTACAGAAACCATATAATCATCTTAATAATCAAATAAAGGTATTTGATAAAATTCAGCATCCCTTCATGATAAATACACTGAATGAGCTAGATATAAAAAGAGCCTACTTCAACATAATAAAGACCATATACAGCAAGCCCACAACTAACATCACACTGAATGGGGAAATGCTGAAGCTTTTCTCTTTAAGATCTGGAACAAGACAAAGATGTTCACATTTACGACTATTACTCAACATAGTACTGGAAGTCCTAGCCAGGGCAATCAGGAAAGAGAAATAAAGGGCATCTACATAGTAAAAGAGAAGTTTAACTGTTACTGTTGGCAAATGACAGGATCTTACACATAAAAAACTATTAGAACTAATAAATTCAGCAAAGATGTAGGACATAAATTCAACATGCAGAAATCAGTAATGCTTCTTTCTGTCCAATGAAACACAACTAAAATTCAACTGGTTTTCTTTTCCCCCTTCCCTATTCCTTTTGTCTGGATCTTAGGTGATGCAAGGTAAAACAATCATTAGTCATGATGGTATAACAAAAAGAGAGGAACTTTTATATTTCTTAATAGTATCCTCAAGCTACTTCCTCTCATATTTTTGAAGAATTAAACAAATAATTCCACTAATTTTTAAGCCACTCCTTGTCAGATATTCTGGGATTTTCTGTGAAATGCAATCCCTAGGTGATACAAATATGTATAAAGAAGAAATTGTGCTTTAAAAAAAAACAGATTAGCCTAAATTTATTGAGTCTCAAGATACAATACCTGCTGAGCAGAAACTGTGTGTCTCTTCTAATTTCTTCCTTGTAATGGTTATTTAGAACAACATGTCCTTACCAAAAATAAAAATAACTTTCTTTGCAATTGGAGTTTTCTTTTCAACATAGTCATGTTGATGGTAAGGTCAACTGAAAATCTATACTTTATTATTCATGACAGATGAGTTACTATTTAAAACTAACTTCTGGGGAACATTTTTAAAATGGAAACACTTTGAATTTATCTTAAATTCGAATATTCAAATATCAGAATAGTTTAACTGGGATCTGTTTTATGGGTTTTCATATTAAACTAAAAATTAAATAAAATGTTCTCTTCATAAAGGAATATCACACAAGTAGGTATACATGGGAGTTCTAAAGTCTATAGCAGAGTAGATTTTTTTCACCTGAGAGGTTTCTCAAGCTATGAGTCAGTTATCATACTGCTAGAACTGTCATCAGGAGACAATGGTTTCTCCTTCCCTTTGGTTGAGCCATCTTGGTGTGTTTAGCCAACAGAACAGAAATAATAGGACCAACAGAAATAGTGCCATTAATAACCTCAGAAAGAACTGTTTAATTTTCCATGTCTCACTTCCTGGGGATTCATCTCTTCTCTTGGCAAATTATCTTTTATACTGGGGACTTTGCCTGAATGGCTGACATATGTCCGATATCACTAACAGAAGTCCCCTCTCCAACAGGCTTTGAGAGAAAAGAAGGAAAACAAAATCAGGCTCTCTTGTTTCATACTTGGATAACTACTAAATTTTCCAGTTACTCTCCTTAAATCCAACTCTTCTCATCCATTATTTTAACTATCATATTCTTAAGTGAATCCTATCTAAAAGCTGCATTCATCAAAATCAATTTATCCAAAAATCCTTCTGCAGCTCCCTGTAATCTACCACATCAAAACTCAATTCTGTTTGGTTTTTAAAACTCTAAATGATATTCTTTCTGAGCTAACAACTTTTATTTCCCAGTTAAGCCAAATATATTTTGGTCTCTCTTGTATCATTTTGTATGCTTGAGGTTGAAAACTTTTTTAAAAAAATAAAACCCAGACAAATTTTATTAACATTATTAAAGAAGTTTGAAGAGGCATAAATTAGGATTTATTTAATTCAGGGTCTCTGCATAATTAGATAACCTTATTTCTTTCTCTTCTCTTATTTTCCAGCACTATCATCCCATTCTCAAAAAGGGACTTATCTTCAGAATATCACTCTCCTTTGGTTTAAGGCATTACATGAAACAATGTCCCAATGCAAAGAGAGAAGGCATTTCTGTCTCTTGTTCTCCTTTCAAGAATGAAAAGACCTTTTCCAGATGTCCCCACAATGTCCCTTCATGACCCTCTGGCTACCATTATCATATGTTCATGCGTAAATCTAGCCTAATCCTGAGCCATGAGGAAAAGGGACTATCACAAATATACAAAATAGGGTAAGCAACTCAAAAAAATAGTACTTTCCCAGCCAGGAAAAAGAGGGGATAGCTATGGGTTAAATAACCACAATATCTGCAATGTTTCAGTTTCTTTTCCCCACAGATCATCTTCATTTCAGTATTCATATCTTTGTTTTTTGCTTTCAACATCTAATACCCTCCCTCCTCATTTCCACCTGTAAAAATGCTCTCCATTCCTTGAAGTTCTCAAATATGTAAAAAAGAGATTTTGACACTAATAGATATTATAGCTAGGCAGAGGCCAAACTGGGATTAACCCCAGATCATAAGTGCTCCCTGCCATCCACTAAGGCCTACCTTCTCTGTAAAATATCAAGTTGCCTTATAATTCCCTCAATTTTTGCTATAGTTTGAACAAGTGTCCCCCAAACGACCATGTATTAAAAGACTTTGTTCCCAGCCTGTTGCACGCTCGGGAGGTAGTAAAACCTTTAAGTGGTAGGGCATTGTGGGTTTTTTTAGCTGATTAGGGACATACCCTTGAAGGGGATTTTGGGACCCTGGTCTCTTCCTCTCTTTGCTTCTCAGCTGCCATAAGTTGAGCAGCTTGCTTTGACACATAATCCCACCATGTTGTATTGCTTTACCATAGGCCCCAAAACAACAAAGTCATCTGACCATGGAGTGGACTAAAACCTCCAAAACTGTGAGCCAAAATAAATGTTTTCTCTTTATAAACTGATTATCTCATGTATTTCTTACTGTAACAAAAACCTGACTAACTCAATTCTATTTTAAGATGGCAACCTGGTCCTATGCCATTCACTTCTTCCTTTCCTAAATTCCCATTATAATAACCAAAGAAATAGAAATTATGAGAAAATCTTTATCAACCCTGAGAAATATGGAAAGTGGGATGTTGGGTAGATGGGACTGAATTAAGTAACAGATTTACCAACGCATGGAGGTGGGGGTGGAATAACAGATGGGATTCCAAAGATGTTCCCCAGGTCACAGTAGCTCTAGATAGGAAGAAGTAAGCTATAGCCCCAGGCAAAAAATAATTAAAATCAAACATTTCTGGAATTGTACAAGTACTTACATATGGAGCAGAGTGAGACCAGTGGACATCTCTTCCAGCTTCAGCTTGCTGAGACAAAAAAGGCTAAGAAAAACAAAGGCATTACCCTAGTAGATTGTTAATGTTACAGGATTCAAATGTCCAGGCTTCCCACAATTCCAGTACCAATATTTCAAAGAAAAGTGCTGGTAGGAAGTAATTAGATTTATTCATGTCCTGCCCCCAAGAAGATAGAGAGGACAACTACTCCAAGATCCATCTCCCTGGACTCAGGGGATGAAAGGTTTTTAAGGGAAGGGAAATAGGCAGTGAGGCTGTAAGCTGGGTAGGTCTTGATCACGTCATTGAAGGCAGGTGTGCACCTTACCACTATGGATTTCAACCTCCTGTGCCATTTACTAAGGAAGGGTGTTACAAAGATTATCCTACTTCTATAAATCTAAAAAAAGGTTTCAGATGAGTCCTCTCCTAAAAATTTACCCTATTCAGGTGAGAGTTCTTAGAGTTTAGAATGCTGGGTAAAGCAGAGGGGATGTCAAAGAATTAGGAAGGGAAAGGGAAAGTAATTCTGCTACTAAGGACACCTTCTAGAATGTGCATCCTTGTTACATTAACAAGAACAATCAGATTTCAGTAGTAGGGAAGGATTCACCAATTGCTACAACAAACATGGAAAAGAATACTTGACCCAACAGTTTTTTTCACTGATCTTTTTTTTTGTCTGTCTCCTTTAATAAAACATCCTTTTTATTCCTTCCAGTCAAATGAAACCTCTATTTACCAAATTAAAACAATAGAAAATATAACTTCTCCTTGTGTCTTGGATTGAAATATTTATAGTGGGACCTGTACAGTCACTGATATCTGTATAGTAATGGTTAAGCATAGACATTAGAAAAAACACATAAAGAAAATTTACTGGATGTAAATTAAAAATGAGAATGAATGAAAGAGAGAGTCAATAGTTTGAAATACAGAGACCACTGAGGATTCAGAACAAGAAAGTTTTAAGAGACTTCTTTAAAAAAAAGAAAGAGAGAGAGAGGGAACAATAATTTGTTATTTGGATTTGCAGTAAAATATGAAATGACATTTTATCTCCAAAAACAGAGTCACTTAATATCAGGAAACATTGATTTCAGATGAAAAAATATACTGAAGCCGGGTGTGCTACTGTGGAAAACTATACTAGAGAATTAAGAACTTGAGAAATTTTCCTAAACTCAGAGGCAATGTATAAATACATAAATATCATGAGAAAATATAGGAGATGTGGAGGATGAACCTAGGGAGACTACATACCTTAAATGCAAACCAAATGTCACGAGGACCTCTTGCTCCTTGTGAATCTAGGTACAATAGCTGGCTTCTTGCACAACCTGTAAAAGTTCAATGCAATCCACTCAATTTCTGCCCACTAGGACATTATGCTTCTAGGTCTCCTCTGACCTCAATTTCCATATTTTGTCTCTATTACTTTTTTATTTAAATATCTTAATTTTTATTTGTTTATTGTTATGTGGTGCTGAGGATCAAACCCAGGTCCTCACATGTGTCAGGCAAGTGCTCTATTATGGAGCTACAACCACAGCCCTGGTCTCTATTTCTTGCCAAAATAAACTTGACACAGAATTCAACCCTTTCATCAGTCCTCACCAGAAGTCCACTCATTAGATTAATGTACTGGTGACTCATAATCATTTGCCTTTTCAGTGTCTTCCTCCCTTTTTTGTTCTCCCATCTATTTTCCTCAATCTGTCTCCTCAGCGTTGTCCTATTCATTCATTCATTCATTCAATCAGTAAATATCCATTATTATGACAATACAACAGTGACCAAGATAGCTAAGTTTCTACCCTCATGGAACGTACATTCCAGTGAAAGACACAGAAGACAATTAACAAATATATGATGGCAGGTAGTATATTAGTTCTCCAAGGTTGTCATGACAAGCTACCAGAAACTGAGTGGTTTAAAACAGCATAAAATTATTTATGTAAAATTCTGAAAGCTAAAAACACAAAGTTAAAATTTTAGCAGGTTTATGCTCCCTCTGACAGCTCTAGGAAAGAATTCTTCCTTGTTTCTTCTTGTCTATGATGTTGGCCCAAAATCCTTGGCATTACTTGGCTTGAAGTATCATGATTATGACATCTGCCTCCATTTCCACATATCTTTCTTTCCTGTATGTCTCCCTATATCACTCTTTCCTCATAAGAACATCAGTCATTGAATTAAATCCCACCCTATTCCAATAGGATTCAACTTCATTACATCTACAAATATCTTATTTCCAAACAAGTTCACATTCACAGGTACCAAAGGTTACCTGAGTTGCAGTGGGCTGAACAGTGTTCCTCTCCTTCCCCTGCAATTCATCTGTTGAACTCCTAAACCTAGGTGCCTTAGAACATGACTATATTTGGAGACAGAGTCTTTAAAGAAGTGATTAAGGTTAAATGAGGCCGTGGGGGCTCAATGCAATAGGACTATTGTCTTTTTAAGAAGGGATTAGGACACAGACACAGGAACAAGATGACCATCTAAAAGCCTTGAAGTTCAAAAGCAACCAACCCTATCAATACCTTGATCTTAGATTTCCCAGTCTCTAGAACTGTTAGAGAATAAATTTCTGTGGTTTAAGTCAGTGGTCTGTGGTATTTGTTAGGGAAGTTTTTGAAAACTAACACAAAAGTCAGGCATGGTGACACATACTTGTAATCCCAAGGATTTTGGAGACTGAGGCAGGAGGGTCACCATGTTTAAAGTCTTCCTTGCCAATGTAGTGAGACAATTACCAACTTAGTTGTTGAGAGCCACAGCCGAAGGGGCCCCAGCAAACTTCCAGCTGCCAGCAAACTTCCAGCTGCCGGCTGATGATTGGCTCACAGCGGCCCCAGCAACATCTAGCTGATTGGCTCCTCGGCCCCAGCAACATCTAGCTGATTGGCTCCTCTGCGGTGATGCTCATTGGACTGTTTCCCTGCCCTTTCAGACCACGGAGCTGCTCATTGGGGGACTTTTTTGGCTCCGCCCACGTGACCCAGCCAATCGGCCTCAAGAGCAGGAGGATTGTGGGAGGTGAAAAGAAGCTTGTGGGGGGAGAGAGAGGCTTGTGGAAAGCCGGTGGTGGCAGTTGAGGCTCTGAGGATTTTTCCTGAGAGGCTGTTTTGTTTGGCGTGTGTGGTCCTAAAAATAAAGTTAGTTTCTTTTGACAAGTGGCTTCTGATTGTGCCCAGCCAGACTGCGGCATTTGGTGGCTCGCACGGGGAGCGACTGAGGGTAAGTGAAACTGCTCGCCCCTGAGGGCAGGGCGAGAGGATGGGTAGCCATTTTAAGATTCTTCTTTTGTTATTTTGTTTCACTTTTGTTTTAAGTTGCCTGTCCCTGGAGATGTGTAAGATGGAAGAAAAACCGCTCACATCTGAGGAACAGATAGGGAGAAAGGATGGATGGACATTTCAGGAGGCTATTATAATGATTTTGTGTTGTTTCAATTTTGTTTCACTCTGTTTCAGTTTTGTTAGGCGTCATCTTGTTGGGTTGTATTATAGTAGAAATACGGGATCAGAAATTAGTAAAAAACAAACTGAAAGAGTGTTAAGTAAATTGTTAGAGGAAGGAGGCATCCCAGTAAAATCAATAGCAGTCAGGGCATACGTTGATACAATACAAAAATGTAGCCCATGGCTTTTTAAGGAGGAGTTGTTAAATATATCACAATGGAACCATCATGGTGAAGATTTAAAAAGAATAGAAAAGAAAAGCCCAGGGACTCTGCCAGTTGGCACATTGCCATTGTGGACGTTCATATCTTGTTTGCTTAGTCCAAAGCCTTCAGTTCAGACAATGGTAGAGGAAGGAGAAGACATATTCATTCAAGTAAAAGAGAAGGCCTCTCAAGCTAGTCAGACAGAGGAAGATTCAAGTAAAAGAGAAGGCCTCTCAAGCTAGTCAGACAGAGGAAAAGATTCAAGTAAAAGAGAAGGCCTCTCAAGCTAGTCAGACAGAGAAAGAAAGTGTAAAACAGAAAAAGCCATCAGGGGGAAAGTTACAACAGGAGACTGCTACTAATACCTTTCTATCACCAGAGGACATAAGTGTCCAACTAACAAGGCCACCTCCATATGCTGGGAGGTCCCCAACCCCCGCAGTTGATAGTTGGGATCCTGAGACAAGATCTCAAATATTAACATGCCCTGTATTTGAGGCAGGAGGGCAGCGATTTTACCAAGTTTTAAATTTCAAAACAGTGAAGCAGCTAAAAGAGGCTGTAACAACCTATGGTCCTCAAACACCCTTCACTGTAAGCATGGTCGAATCCATTAACAACTTGAACATGACACCAGCAGATTGGGCTAATGTGTGTAAAGCTGTGCTAAATGGAGGACAATACCTGTTATGGAAGGTTGCCAATGAGGAATTTTGCAAGGAGACGGCTAGGCGAAATGCAGCAGCTGGTTATCCTCAGAGAAATCTAGATATGTTGTTAGGAAAGGGACCTTATGAGGATCAGCAGCAACAAATTGCATATGATCCTGGCGTATACGCACAAATTGCTGCAGATGCAATTAAGGCATGGAAGACTTTACAAGGACATGGAGGTTTACAAGGTCAATTATCTAAGGTAATACAAGGAGCTAATGAACCTTATGCTGAATTTGTAGATAGGCTTATTCAAACAGCTACCAGAGTTTTGGGGAATACAGAACAAGCAATGCCATTACTAAAACACCTGGCTTATGAGCAAGCGAATCGTTGGTGCAGAGATATCATTAGACCATGGAAACATGAAGATTTAAACACATATATTAAATTATGCAGAGACATTAATGAACAAGAGCAAGTCGTGGCAGCTGCAGTAAAACAGGCTTTAGATGCCAGAGACATTAATGAACAAGGGCAAATTGTGGCAGCTGCAGTAAAACAGGCTTTAGATGCCAGGCCAAGAACATGCTACAATTGTGAACAAACAGGACATTTTAAAAGGAATTGCCCCATTGGAGGAGGGTTTAACAAAACTAGGTATCAAAGGAGTAGAATACCAGGTATTTGCCCACGATGCCGTAGAGGGAGACATTGGGCTAATGAATGCCGTTCTCAAACCACCATAGAGGGTACTCCATTATCAAAAAACGAACAAGGACCAGGTGTTTATCCACAATATCATGGAGAAAGGCATCGGGCTCCATTGCCAAAAAATGGACAGGGGGACCCAATGCTCCGGGGCCCAAAACCACAAATATACGGAGCACTGGAGGAACCCAGCAACCCCATCAGGGTAGTGCCCAGGACACATTGTCCATCAGATCCCTCATCAGACAAACCAGAGGGAGTGCAGGGTTGGACATCTGTGCCTCCACCAGAGCAGTACTAACTCCAGAGATGGGAGTTCAAATCATTCCCACAGGGGTGAAAGGACCTCTTCCCAAAGGAACAGTAGGCTTATTATTGGGACGCAGCTCTTCTACTCTAAAAGGACTTATGATAAGTCCTGGGGTAATTGATCCCGATTATGAAGGTGAAATAAAAATTATAGCCAGTTCTCCAAAGGGTATATCAGTAATTTCACCAAGAGATAGAATAGCACAGTTACTAATAATACCCAGCCTACATGATAAATTTTCCAGTCGTACTGTAGAAAGAGGTTCCAAGGGATTAGGCTCCACAGGTGTAGATTGGGCTATGCTTTCTTTAAATTTAGATTCTCGCCCCATGCTAAAACTAAATATTCAAGGACATGAATTTAATGGACTACTGGATACAGGTGCAGACCTTAGCATCATCTCTCGTCAAGAATGGCCAAAACATTGGCCATTACAACAAGCCACTCAAACGCTTCGAGGCCTAGGAGTGGCGACTAATCCCCATAGAAGTGCAATGGTATTAGATTGGAAGGATCCTGAAGGATGTGAAGGAACTATACAGCCATATGTATTGGATCATCTTCCCGTAAATTTATGGGGACGAGATGTCCTAGATCAATTAGGTTTGACATTAACAAATAACATCAACCAAAATGCACCCACTATTATGACTAGACAAGGTTTTAGGAAAGGAAAAAGATTAGAAAAACAAGAAAAAGGTATAGCAGCACCAATACAAATAGATCAAGGAACAGACAGACATGGGTTGGATTTTCAGAAAGGGCCACTGAGACAATAAAAATTACTTGGAAATCAGAAAGACCAGTATGGGTTCCTCAGTGGCCCCTGACTAAAGAAAAGATACAAGCAGCCCATGACCTGGTCAAACAACAATTAGCGGAAGGACATATACAACCTTCTGTATCTCCCCATAATACTCCCATTTTTGTCATCAAAAAGAAATCTGGTAAATGGAGATTATTGCAAGATTTAAGAGCCATTAATAATGAGATGGTTATTATGGGACCTGCTCAATCAGGGATTCCTCAGTAGTCTGCTTTGCCAAAAACCTGGTATGTTTTAGTTATAGATATTAAAGATTGTTTTTTTTCAATTCCAATTCATCCTGAGGATAGTCCACGTTTTGCATTTACTATCCCTGCACTGAATCATGAAGGTCCTGATCAGCGATATGAATGGAAAGTACTCCCTCAAGGGATGGCTAACAGCCCAACTATGTGTCAAATTTATGTTAACAAAGCAATCCAGCCACTTAGAAACCAAAATCCTGAACTACAAATATTTCACTATATGGATGATGTATTATTAGCACACAAAGATAAAAACACATTGCTAGAATGTTATGCCACACTTACAAACTTATTAAAAAATTATAATCTAGAGATAGCAATAGATAAAGTACAATTAAATTTTCCAATTAATTATTTAGGAGTTCTATTATCCTCAACCATGGTCCGTCCACCAAAAATTCAAATACGAGTAGATCAACTCAAATCACTTAATGACTTTCAAAAGTTATTAGGAGACATAAATTGGATAAGGCCTTATTTAGGTATACCAACAGGAGAGTTGGGACCTTTATTTGATATCCTAAAAGGTCCATCAGATCCAAATTCACCCCGAATGTTAACGCCTGAAGCAAGAAAGGCATTAAAAATCATTGAAACATATATGGAAAATATGCATTTGGATAGAATTGATATAAGTTTGCCTTTATTATTTATTGTACTACCAACAAAAAATATTCCTACAGGAGTATTTTGGCAAGAAGGTCCATTATTATGGATACATTTATCTTATTCTCCTAACACTATTCTTACTAGGTATCCTGAGGCTGTAGGACAATTAATACTCAAAGGAATAAAAGCAGCAAAGGGAGTGTTTGGAATTTCTCCCAATAAAATTATTACTCCATATAATATGAATCAAATTGATGAGTTAGCTAATGAGTTAAATACTTGGGCAATAATCATGTGCAAATCTAATGTTTCATTTGATAACCACTTACCATCTAATCCTTTATTGTCTTTTTGGTCATTGCATCCTGTAATTTTTCCAAAAATGACAAGAAAAACACCTATCATGAATGCTCCAAATATATTCACCGATGGGTCAAATAATGGTACAGCAGCAGTAGTTACCCCTGATCAAACTTTTACATTTTTAGTACCCAAACAATCAGCTCAAAAGGTAGAGCTTAATGCAGTTTTACAAGCTTTTGTGATGTTTAAAGATTCTGTATTTAATTTATTTTCTGATAGTCAGTATGTAGTTAATGCTATAGTATCTCTTGAAGATGCTGGTAGGATTTCCCCTTCTTCTACTGTTTTCTCTTTGCTTTCCACTATACAAAGTCTAATCTGGGACAGAAAAGATCCATTTTTTATAGGACATATCAGGGCACATACAGGATTGCCTGGAGCCCTTAGTTTGGGCAATGATTTAGCAGATAAAACTACACATGACATACATATTTTCTCTACACTAGAAGAAGCTATAAGTTTTCATAAAAAGTTCCATGTCAATGCTAATACTTTACAAAAGCGTTTTAAAATAACTAAGGAACAAGCTAGACAAATAATAAAACAATGTCAAAATTGTGTGACCTTTTTACCACAAGTTAATCTTGGAGTCAATCCTAGAGGATTGATACCTAACCATATTTGGCAGATGGACGTCACACACTTGCCAGAATTTGGAAAATTAAAATATTTGCATGTTACAGTTGATACTTCTTCTGGATTTTTGATGGGCTCCCTTCATGCCGGAGAAAAAACTAAAGATGTTATAGCTCACTGCTTACAAAATTTTGCCACTGTGGGTGTTCCAAAACAGTTAAAAACAGATAATGCCCCTGGTTATACTTCTACCTCTTTTAAACAATTTTGCTCAACATTTGGCATTACTCATATAACAGGAATCCCATACAATCCACAGGGACAAGGCATAGTTGAAAGAGCTCATCAAACTATTAAAATGTACTTATTAAAGCAAAAAGAAGGAATTGGGAAGGGGTATATATTCCCCAAAGATAAACTTAAAATAACCCTTTTTACTCTAAACTTTTTAAATTTGGATTCAACAGGACTTAGTGCTGCGGAAAGGCATATGTGTCCAAAAAATGTGCATAAGCCCAAGGTACTTTGGAAGGATATTCTAACAGGACAATGGAAAGGTCCTGACCCAGTAATTGTCTGGAGTCGGGGGTCTGTTTGTGTGTTTCCACAGGGAGAACAGCAGCCGATTTGGATTCCAGAGAGATTAACCAAGGTCCTGACCCAGTGATTGTCTGGAGTCGGGGGTCTGTTTATGTGTTTCCACAGGGAGAACAGCAGCCGATTTGGATTCCAGAAAGATTAACTAAAGCGATTTCTACAGACCAAAAAGAAGATGATTTGGCTCAAATCCGTAACAACTGATATCCAAAACTCCAGTTTGGCTATTCTTACATCTGCAACAGAACCAGGATGCTTTTTTCAATATCTATTTTATTATTGCCCTTTGCCATATCATGAAGTTCTATTTTGTTTTTTGAGCTCATACATACCTAGGTTAATGTTTTGCTGATCAGTTCTATTTTTTGATTATAGAGTTTTTAAACATTGCAATGGAGATTTCACCTGTAAAAAGTTATAAGGCCTTTACTATAATGTTATGTGTTGTATGTATTATATTATGTGTGCACACTTGTGTTTTGTGTTATATGTTTGAATGTACGTATGTCCATATATCATATATGATGAGCGCTCATGATAAAATGGATCCAAATATTTTTTTTTTCACGTGATTTATATGGTTTAATTTAAATTGGGTAAACAACTGTTGAGGATTGTTTTAATATATAAACAAAAAAGAAGGTTAACAGATCTGTTTGTTTACTTTCACCTTTCCTTTTCATTATATTTAATAATTCTCTTAAAGATAATGTAAATTGTTAAGAAAATTGTTTTCTTTTAGTGCCTTCTGTAATGTTACATAATTTTTTCTTTAGCCATTATTGCCAGAATTCCTATCTTCATCCCAGTGCCGGTGAAGACAATGTAAATTGTTAAGAAAATTGTTTTCTTTTAGTGCCTTCTGTAATGTTACATAATTTTTTCTTTAGCCATTATTGCCAGAATTCCTATCTTCATCCCAGTGCTGGTGAAGTCAAAGATAAAACCAATCTACAGCTTCTACAATAGCCATCACTGAACTGCTTGCAGAACTTGCCTGGACACATTGTGAGCTCACCTGTATGCATTGTGAACTATCTGTTGGTGCAGCGACTTGTGGTAGTGTTGGGGTATTTTTGCTGATGATGTCACCGGTGGTACAATTTTTCAAAGGAGCCCTCAATTGGCTTAATGTCATGGCATTTTGCATCCTCCTCTACTAGTGATGGTCTAAAATTTGGGGGCCAACAGAGGTGAGGCAAAGAACCTCACCCCCCCACTGGTGCAAAGGCCTATCCACAAGTATAGCTGTATGCTGGACCGGTAGTCAGTGACGGGTATGATCCAATTGCAGTGGTACCAACCTAAGACAGGAGGCTGACGCCTAGAGGTCAGTTCATCCGATGACGGGTAAGGACCATATGTTGAATTGGACTGCCTAACAGACACGGTCCCTAAGCCACATGCTTGTTGTTTAAACAGAGAGGGGGAGATGTTGAGAGCCACAGCCGAAGGGGCCCCAGCAAACTTCCAGCTGCCAGCAAACTTCCAGCTGCCGGCTGATGATTGGCTCACAGCGGCCCCAGCAACATCTAGCTGATTGGCTCCTCGGCCCCAGCAACATCTAGCTGATTGGCTCCTCTGCGGTGATGCTCATTGGACTGTTTCCCTGCCCTTTCAGACCACGGAGCTGCTCATTGGGGGACTTTTTTGGCTCCGCCCACGTGACCCAGCCAATCGGCCTCAAGAGCAGGAGGATTGTGGGAGGTGAAAAGAAGCTTGTGGGGGGAGAGAGAGGCTTGTGGAAAGCCGGTGGTGGCAGTTGAGGCTCTGAGGATTTTTCCTGAGAGGCTGTTTTGTTTGGCGTGTGTGGTCCTAAAAATAAAGTTAGTTTCTTTTGACAAGTGGCTTCTGATTGTGCCCAGCCAGACTGCAGCACTTAGTAAGCCCCTTTTTAAACAAAGGGCTGTGGATGGCACTCAGTGATAAAGTGCCCCTGGTTTCAATCTCTAGTACAAAAAGAGAAGATAAAAGAAAGAAAGAAAAAAGACAAAATAGATTTCAACATGCCTTTCAAAGAGGCACAATTTAGTCCACAATAGATAGCGATAGGTAGTATGAAAACCAATGAAACCAACTAGAGGATAATAAAAAGGAAAGTATGAGCAAAGGAATTCAGATACCTCCATCTCTAATTCCAAAGTTGCTTACCTAAAACTGTCAAGGAATACAGTTGGACAAAGATCTCTTCATGTAACTGAATATACCTTCCTTGGAAGCTGATTAGAAAGATAGTAAAAAAATTGCTTTGTTAAATTACATGTACAATTATTGAACACTTTTTTCAGGTGCTATGCTAAATCTATGAGTTGGATACTAGAATTTTTTTTTCATTTTACAAATAAGAAAACAGGCTTATGAGGATCAAATGGCTTACCCAAATCCAAAGAGCAAGAACCTAGATTCTCTATCTCCTAAATCCCTTTCTTAACTCCTATGACACTCCACTTCCTCCTTTTTAAATTTATTTTTTAGTTATAGGTGGACACAATATCTTTATTTTATTTTTATGTGGTGCTGAGGATTGAACCCAGTGCCCCACACATGCTAGGCGTGCTCTACCTCTAAGCCACAACCCCAGTCCCTCCACTTTCTCTTTATGTACAGGTTAAATATGAGGACTTGTTATGTAAACCTGCCCTTTGGGGTCAAGAATTTCTTTCAAAAATAAGAATTTTATGTAACTGCATATCAGATATATGTATTACTTTCCATAGCTTTCCTAGGTTTTTTTATTAAAAATATAAAAAGGATTAATGGAAACACAGTCTTTTCTTATGTTACAAATCTATTTTTTTCATCATGGAGAATAACCCAGTAACTTGTGAATTCTCAAAGTCTATGTCAGGGCTTCTCCAAATCCAATCCTTTTTTTTTCAGGTATTTTCTCCTTCTATAAAACAAGCAATCCCAAGACACAAGTTCTCACCATAGTCAAAACTCATGAGAAACTATTGCATGGAGAAGGCAGATGCCTTCAAAGAAAATATTTCAATAATCAGTCCTATTCCCCTAAAATATATTCATTAAACAGCTTAGACTGAAATAGAAACCCTAAAAATGCAGACCTCCTAGGGGATTGCTCAACTGATTACATTCCTGTGCTGCTGTGGAGGACTAACACAGATGAGAAAATATTAAAAGTGGTGGCTTAGCAGGTGCTCTTCATGAGGCACAAAACTGGGTCTTCCATAGGAAGACTAGTCACTTCAGAAACAAGAAATAATAGAAATCCTATGCCTGAGACATGGAAAGTAGTCCAACTGCCATGAAAAATTAGAGAAAGGAAAATACAGGAAGAGAAGCCCGTGCTGTGAAGTGATGGAGCACCAGTCACAATTTCAAACTGGAGACTGAGAGGAGGGACCTCCATCCCCAAACCATCCCACTGAGTAACATTTATAGCTATTACTTTCTTGCTGTTTGCTTATTTATTTCAAGACTTTATAGATGTCTTGAGAATACATCCAATATAGAAAGAGGCCTGTTGTTTTGGCTTTCTAACTGCTAAGCTATTGATATTTTAGGAGAGTAATTGAACTTCTCAGTACTAACTTGTTCTTTCCATGAGCTAGTATCCTCCAAAGATAAGTGAGTTTTCAGGGCATACGCAAAAGTAACTGTAAATCCAGTACCTAAATGGCAGCTGTAGTTTATCAACTTTTGAGACAGAAGGAGTCAGTCTAGCTGTAAAGCAATTTCTCTAGTTTAAATTTGTCCTTGCCTTGTCTTAACCACATACACACATGTGCCTCTTCCAACCTGGCATTTTTTTAAGAATGAGGGAAAAAAAGTGGATTTATTTTTGCAAACTAACAAGTGATATTTCTCCTAGAGAACTGCCATGATCTGTCTATCTGCCCTGAAAAGTTAGTTGCTTTCATCCCACACAGTCCAGCTGTTATACTTAGGTTGCTGAAATAATGAGCAACATTAAATAACAGTGTTGAAATTAGCCACTAAGACTCACGACCACATTTGGTCCCATGCAAATCAGAGCATCATTTGGAAGGATAGTGTTCCTTTATGCTGGTGCCCCATCCTCTAGCACCCACAGCGTGTCCCTTTTGGCATTATCAGGTTAACAGGGCAGCTGGGAAAGGCACCTTACCACCAAGAGACAGAATTACAATCTTAACATATCTTTCATGTTTTCCTTCATGCTGCAGCTGCAAAGTAGCCAGTGCTAAGTTAATGAATGGCAAAGCACTTCTTAGAGACTACATTTCATCCAGATAGACCACTATTAAGAGACCCATCTTTCTTCTAGCTGTGTGATCAGTTCTCTTGTAACTGAGTTTGCATTCATTCAGTAACTGTGTCTATTATCTAAATTTCTATTATAACTGCACCTATTATGTGGTTTTACCATTATCCCTACTCAAGTGTTCTCTGACTTCACAAAGCTTACCTTTTAGTGGAGAGATGGCCAGTTAAGCAACCAGCCACAAAGATGTAGACTATAGAGACTACAGTAAAGGGAAGTTTCCTGCCATTAACAAAAATGCCTTCTTGGGGCTGGGGATGTGGCTCAAGCGGTAGCGCACTCGCCTGGCATGCGTGCAGCCCGGGTTCGATCCTCAGCACCACATACAAACAAAGATGTTGTGTACGCCAATAACTAAAAAATAAATATTATAAAAAATTCTCTCTCTCTTTAAAAAAAATGCCTTCTATCCCATATCCTTCAAGTAAAAATTGTGATCTATCTCCATTTTCTGCTTCCTAGCAAAACTTCTCCCAGTGGTCATCTATATTTTTGATCTCCATCTGCTCACCTCCTAATTTTTCTCCAGTTAATTCTATGCAGTTGCCACAGCTCTACTCTACTGAGAGGTTTAAACTAAAGTCACCAATGGCATTCCTGTTACTAAACCCAAAAGGGACATTTTTTTAGTCTTCATGGTCTATGATGTATTAGGCACACTTGATGCTGTGATCCAACCAACTTTTAACACTCTCTTTCCTTGGGTTCTACAACATACCTCTTTCTCCTGATTTTCTCTGATATTTCTGTTCACTTACAAGTCCCCTTTTTATAGTATATCCTTTACTAAGTCATTAAGTATCAGAGTTCTTCAGGACATAGTTTTGAACTCTCTTCTCTTCCCAATGTAAAACCATAACTCCCTACATTCAAAGCCCAAAAACTCTCCTGTAGGTTCCAAACCTGAATATACATACATTTTCCTGCTTAGCATTTCACTTAGTTGTCTCAAATGTATTTCAGATTCTACATGTTCAAAACTGAACTCATAATTTTCCATGCACACATAAATTACACACTTAAAAATAGTTTTCTTCAACTATTTCCTATCTCAGCAAATGGTACCATCATTTATCCATTTTTTAAACCAGAATTATAGAAATAATCTTTTTATATTTCCCTTCATTCTCAGCTTCCAGATTATTACTGAATAATTTTGCCTTGAACATGTCTCTTAAACTCATACCTTTCTCTTCATTACACCTGCCACATTCCTAATTCAAGCTATAACCATCTGCTAATTAAGATTACTACAGTGATCTACATATTCAACTCACTGAATCCTCTTCTTTCCTGGTTCAATAGATCGATCTTTTCAAGACACAGATCAGGACCTCCACTGCTAGTCAACATGGAATAACTCCACTAAAGTCAATCATTTATTCTGTCTATCTTCCTTTATCCCATTAATTGTAACTAAGAATATTCCAGTTACAAAAGGCAACTGCTTGAGAACTCTGCAAAATACGTCATATCAGAAATTTGGGGACAGAAATCAAAACATAAAGAAGTAACCCATGTGGAAGTGAGTTTTCACATGTTTTCCTCTCACCTCCCTCATTTTTGATACTAGTTACATAACTGTGCAGTGGATGCAGGCAGCCAAACCTTTGAAATCAACCTTATATTTTCTATCAGAGAACCAGGAAAAGGGGTTCTTGCAAGTGGAAAAATATAGAAAAAATATATTTTTTCCTTTTCTTTATCTTCTTTCTCTCCCTGTCTTTTATGTGGGGGGGGGGGGGAACCCCAGTCATGAAACCATGCATTAACATCATAAACAGTCAAATCTCCACAGAAATTCTGTCTTTCTAGACAGAAGAATTAGAAAAAGAGGTTCTATGGTTTGAAGACTGTAGAACACTGTAGTTTTTAACTATCTTTTTTTCTGATGACTTTGACACAAAATCAGTCCTAGTCCCACATAAATGTATGATAGCAACACAGACAAGACTTCAAGAGAAATGCCATCTTTCTGGTAAAATAAGGGAAAAACAGGAGCATCTGAGAGCCAGAGAAAGTGGGGGAAAATCCTGGAAATAAAAGAGCTTGAGAAAGGGATATCCTAACTTTGTGTATAAGCCCCTCATCTGTATAGCAGCATAGAAAAAACTGGCATTGACATTGGAACTACTTTCACAGAAACCAAAACACAACTTATAGTCTGATCAAAACAGGTTGATATTCCTGATATTGGAGGAAATGCTTTCAGTTGTTCTCCATTCAGCATGATGCTAGCTTTGGGTTTATCATATATAGCCTTTATAATGTTGAAGTAACTTATTTCTATCACTAGATTCTCCAATATTTTTTTACATTGATGGATGCTGGATTTTATCAAATGCCTTTTCAGTATCTATTGAGATGATCATGTAATTCTTGTCCTTAATTCTATTTTAGTGGTGAATTACATTTATTGATTTAGGTATGTTGAACCAACCTTGCATCCCTAGAATGAAGCCCACTTGACCATGGTGCATTATCTTTTTGATTTGTTTTTTCATGTGGTTTGCTACTGTCTTACTAAGGATTTTTGCACCTATGTTCATCAGGGATCTTGGTCTGTAGTTTCTTTCCTAGATACGTCTTTGTCTGGTTTTGGTATCAAGATTATACTGGCTTCATAGAATGTATTTGTTTCCTCCCTTCCAGTTTCATGAAATAATTTGAGAAATACTGATGTTAGTTCTTTTTTAAAGGTTTGTTAGAACCCGAACCCAACTGAGTACCAATCTGGTCCTGGATTTTTCATTGTTGGAAGGCTTTTAATTTTTGTTTCAATTTCATTATTTGATATTGGTCTGTTTAGGTTTTTTATATCCTCCTGGTTCAATTTGAGCAGTTCATATGTGTCTACAAATTTGCCAGTGTCTTCTAGATTTTCCAGCTTATTGTCAAAGTAGCTTTTTTTGTTTGTTAATTTCGTTGTTCTAGGAACTAAACCCAGGAGTGTTTTACCACTGAGCTACCTACATCACCAGCACTTTTTTTTTTAATTTTAAGATAGGGTCTGGTTGAATTGCTGAGGGCCTCACTAAGTTGCTGAGACTAACCAAGAACTTGTGATCCTCCTGCTTCTGCCTCCTGAGTCACTGGGATTATAGTGTGGTGTGTGCAACACCACAGTCAGATTTTTTAAAGTTTCTAATGATCCTATGGATTTCAGATGTGTCTGTGGTAATATCTCCTTTTTCCTCCCTAGTTTATTTGGGCAGTTGTTTTCTCTCTTTCTTTTAATTAGGTTGGCTAAGGACTCATAAATCTTTTTTAATTTTTCAAAAATAAACTCCTCATTTCATTGATCCTGTGCATTTTTTACTATTAATTTTGGCTCTGATCTTAATTACTTCCTGTCTTCTACTGATTGGGAATTAGTCTGTTTTTCCTTTTCTAAGGCCTTACAATGGAGCTTATGGTTATTTTATTGGGGATCTCTTCATTATTTTAATATAGGCACTCAATGCTATACATTTTCCTCTTACAACTGCTTTCATACTGTCCCAGAGATTTTGATGTGTTGTTTCTCATTTACTTCTTTTTAAAAATATTTTTTAGTTGTAGATGGACACAATTCCTTTATTTTATTTATTTTTATGTAGTGCTGAGGATCAAACCCAGTGCCTCATGTGTGCGAGGCAACTGCTCTACCACTGAGCCACAGCCACAGCCCCTCTTCTCATTTATTTCTAAGAATTTATTCTTTTTTTCTATTTTTTGTTTGATCCATTCTTCATTTAAAAGAATATTATTTAATCTCCATGTACTGTATGGTTTCTGTTATTTTTCTTGCTATTGATTTCTAGGCTCATTTCATTAATGTCTGACAGAATGCATGGGATTATATTGATTTTTTTTTGTATTTGCAAAGACTTACATTATGACCTAGAATGTGGTCTATTTTAGCAACGTTTTCATGAGCTGCTGAGAAGAAAGTAAATTCAGCTGTTTGGGGGTGAAATAGTTTTTAGCTGTGTATTAGGTCCATTCAATTTATAGTATCATTTAGGTTGGAAATGTCTTTATTATGTTTTGATGACCAGTCATTATTGGGTGTGTTATAATCACTCAGTATTATTGTATTGGGTTCTATTTGAAATTTAATGTCAATGAATACTTTTTAGGTAATTGAGTACACTAACATTTGGGGAAAATATATTTATTGTTATATCTTCTTGTTGGATTATTCCCTTTATCAGGATATAACATCCTTCTTTGTGTTTTGATGAATTTTTGTTTGAAATCTTCTCTGTCAGATATGAGGACAGCTATTCTTGCTTGTTTTTGGACTCTATTTGTGTGCATATTTTTCCCATCCTTCTACCTTCAGCCTGTGAGTGTCTTTGCCTATGAGATGAGTCTCTTGCAAACAGCATATAGTTGGAACCTATTTTTTGATCCATTCTGCTAATCTATATCTTAATTGGGAAGTTGAGACCATTTACCTGCAGTATTAGTGTGGACCTGTTTGTGGTTTCCTGCCATTTTGATTTTTTCCTGTATTTAATTCTGTCATAATTCTCACTCTCATCACTTCTATTGAATATAGTACTTGAAACACTAGCCAGAGAATCAGGCAAGAGAAGGAAATTAAAGGGACACAAATAGTAAAAGAAGTCAAATAGTTGCTGTTTGTTGACATGATCCTATATCTAAAAACCCCCCAAAAGAAAAAAAATCCATCAGAAGGTTTCTAGAGCTGATAAATGAATTCAGCAAAGTAGCATAATACAAGATCAACAGCCATAAATCAAGAGCTTTCTTTTATACTCCAACAGTGATTCTGCTGAGGAAGAAATCAGAAAAACCACCCCATTCACACAAACACATAAAAAGAAACTTGTGAACTAATCTAACCAAGGAAGCAAATGATATCTACAATGAAAATTATAGAAGACATTGAAAAAATAAATAGAAGAATGCCTTAGAAAATGGAAAGACCTCCCATGTTCTTGGATAGACAGAATTAATATTGTCAAAATGACCATACTACCACAAGCAACATACAGATTCAATGTAATCCCCATCAAAATATCAATGATGTTCTTCACAGAATTAAAAAAAAAAAATCCTTAAATTCATTTGGAAGAATAAGAGATTGAAACTAGCCAAAGCAATCCTGAGAAAGAAGAGTAATGCAGGAGACATCACAATACCTGATCTCAAATTACACTACAGAGCTATAGTAACAAAAACAGCATGTGCATCAAAATAGACATAAAGACCAATGGAACAGAATAGAAGGCACAGAGCTAAACCCACATACTTACAGCTATCTGATACTTGATAAAGGTGTTAACAGTATTTGTTGGAGAAAAGACAGCTTCTTTTAAAAAAATGGTGCTGGGAAAACTGGCTATCTATATGTAGAAGAATAAAATTATATCCCTATCCCTCACCATGCACAAAAGTCAAATAAAAATGCATCAAAGACTTGGGAATTATATCAGAAAGCTTGAAAATGCTAGAAGAAAACTTAGGGTCAATACTCCATCATATAGGTATAAACACTGACTTCCTCAACAAGATCCCAATGTTCAAGAAAAAAAAAAAAAACAAGCTACTCCTTTGTGAGCCAGTAATTTAACATAGTATTAATATTCAGAATATATAAATAACACAAAAAAACTTAATACCCCCAAATCAAATAACCCAACCAAGAAGTGGACAAAAGAACTAACCAGAGATTTATCAAAAGAATAAACACAATGGACAACAAATGTATGAAAAACCATTTAATATCTCTAGCAGTCATGGAATTGCAAATCAAAACTACACTAAGCTTTCATCTCACTCTAGTTAGAATGACAATTATCAAGAACACACACAATAAATGCTGGCAAGGATGTAGGGAAAAGGTACAATCATACATTGCTGCAAACTATATATAAACACTCTGGAAAGCAGTATGGAGATTTCTCAAAATCTAGGAATGGAACCACCATATGACCCAGCTATCCCTCTCCTTTGTATTTATCCAAAAGAATTAAAATTGACATACTATAGCAATATAGCCACCTCAATGTTTATAGCAACACTATTCACAGTAGCCAAATTATGGAACCAACCCAGATACTCATCAATTGATGAATGAGTTAAGAAAATATAATATATATATACATAATGGAGTTTATCTGAGCCATAAATAAGAATGAAATTATGATATTTTCAGGTAAGTAGATGGAAATAGAGAACGTAATGCTAAGTGCTCAGAGATTCAAGGGTCAAATGTTTTCTCATATGTGAAAGCTAAAGCAAAATAAATGAAACAAGGGGAGGAGTATCATGAAGATACAGGGAAGATCAGTGGTGTAGATGAGGGAGATTGAGAGGGAGAAAGGAGAAGAAATGTGGAATGAATTTTAAAAAATCATGTTATGTACATGTATAAATATATTACAGGGTATTTCACTTCTACATATAAGTAGAAAAAATCAAAATAAATTAATAGATGAATGAAAGAAAGATTGGTGGAGTAGAGGAGAGAAAGGGGGGAGGAAGGAGGGAAGGGAAAGGGGAGAAGATGAACTAAAATCAAATTCAATGTATGGTATGAATTTGTCAAGATGAAAACAACTAGACTGTATAACTGCAGTGCTTTCATTTTAAAAAAAAAGAAACCAGGTTGATGGTTGATTAACAAAAATAAATATTCTCCAGAAGATTTTATCAGGATACAGATTTTTGCAACATAATATCCAAAGTATCCAGGATACAATCAAAATTTTCTCAGCATAGAAAGAACCAGGAAAATGTGTCCAATTCTCAAAAGAATAGAAATCCATCCAACTGATGTCAATACCAGGATAACCCAAATATTGAAAAAAAAAACTTTAAAGCAGCTATTACTATCCTGAATTAAAGTTAAACACCCTTAAGATGAATAGGAAGACAGAAGTTCTTAGCAGAGAATTAAACTATAAAAAAGAACCAAATGGAAATTTTAGATTTAAAAACTCCATCTGATATTTAAAATTCATTGAATGGAGTCAATAGCAGAATGGAGATGACAGAGGAAAGAGTTAGTGACTTCTGGAGAGAAGAGAAAAAATTAACAGAGCCTTAGGACTTGTGAAACAGTATTAAGGACCTAACATTTATGTCATTGGAGTTATAGAATGAGAGGAAAAAGTGTGAAGAATCAAGAAAAAGTATATAAAAAGATCAAACTGAGGGTGTGTCTCAGTGTTAGTGAACTAGATTAACATGCATGAGGCCCTAGGTTTGATTACCCAGAACCACAAAAAATTAATAATAATAATAGTTAAGTTTCCCCAAATTTTGTTAGAGACATAAGATTAGTTAGAGAGCTCATTAAACTCCAAACAAAAAAAATTTCAGAGAAAACTACATCCAGATCTGTCATGATTAAACTCCTAAAAACAAAACATAAAGAAAAAACATAAAAGCAGCCAGTGCTAAATGAAACATTACATACAGGTGGAAAATGTTTCCAATGACTGAGGATTTCTCATTAGAAACCATGGATTCCATAAGATAGTAAAACAACATCTTCTTCAGAAGAACAACAGAAATGGCAAATATCTGATCAGGTATAATAGAATATTTTGTTTGTCTTATGCTCTTTTAAAAACATATGACTATTGAAAGCAAAAATTATATGGCATAAGGATGACAAATAAGCATAGGAAAAGATGTTCAATATCCTATATCAACAACTGCAAATTAAAACAAAAATGAGATACCATTACATAGCTACTAAAGTGGCTGAAATTCAAAACACTGACAACACCATATGCTGTTAAAGATGTGCAGGAATGAAAAAAGGTACATCCACTTTGGAAGGCAGTTTGTCAGTTTCCTACAAAACTAAACACAGTCTTACCATACAATCAAGCAACTCATTCCTTGGAATTTATACAAAGTTAATTTCAAAAATTAAGCTCACACAAAAATTGGTACACAGATATGCATATCAGCTTTATCCATAATTGCCCCAACTAGGAACCAAGTGAATGGATAAATAAACTGTGTTTTACCCAGACAATGGAATATTATTCAGCACTAAAAATAAGTGAGCTATCATATGATATTGGGAAGAACAGTAGAGTTAGAAGAAGGAGATCTAAAAGGGATGGGTCAGAAAGGGGAGGATACGAGGAATGTATTTAACAAAATCATGCTATGTGCATGTATAAAAATACCAGTGAAGGAGCTGGAGTTGTGGCTCAGTGATAGAGCACTCTCCTAGCATGTGCAAGGTGCTAGGTTTGATCCTCAGGCCCACATAAAAATAAATAAATAAAATAAAGGTATTATGTCCAACTACAACTAAAGAAAATACACATTTAAAAAAAGAAGGCCTAATTAAAAAATACCAATGAAATATATATATATATATATATATATATATATATATATATATATATATATATCTCCAATAAAAAATAAATAAATAAATAAATGAAAGGAAGGAAGTTCAGTAGAGTAGAGGAAGGAGAATAGTGGGAGGGATGAGATGAGGGAAATGGGGGCACCAGGGTCTAAAACAGAGTAAATCAAATTTCATTGATGTATGATTTTGTCAAAATGAATCCAAATATTATGTATAACTATAATGCATTAATAAAAGAAAAATAAATAAATAAGCAAGCTATGAGTCCATGAAAAGATGTGGAGGAAACTTAAATGCAATTTACTAAGTGAAAGTCAATCTTAAAAGTCTATGTACATTATGATTCTAACTCGATGACTTTCTGGAAAAGTCAACCCTATGCAGACAATAAAAATATTAGTGGTTGCTAGAGCTGAGACAAGGGATAGATGAATAGGTGAAGTAGGGAGGATTTTTAGAACAGTGAGAATATAATACTATAATGATGGATACATACCATTATACAGTGTCTAGACCCATAGAATATACACCAACAATGAACACCATCATAAATTATGGACTTTGGGTAATAATGATATTTGTTTAGGCGAGGATGTGGGGAAAAGGGTACACTTGTACATTGCTGGTGGGACTGCAAATTGGTGCAGCCAATTTGGAAAGCAGTATGGAGATTTCTTGGAAAGCTGGGAATGGAGCCACCATTTGACCCAGCTATTCCCCTTCTCGGTCTATTCCCTAAAGACCTAAAAAGAGCATGCTACAGGGACACTGCTACATCGATGTTCATAGCAGCACAATTCACAATAGCTAGACTGTGGAACCAACCTAGATGCCCTTCAATGGATGAATGGATAAAAAAAATGTGGCATTTATACACAATGGAGTATTACTCTGCATTAAAAAATGACAAAATCATAGAATTTACAGGGAAATGGATGGCATTAGAGCAGATTATGCTAAGTGAAGCTAGCCAATCCCTAAAAAACAAATGTCAAATGTCTTCTTTGATATAAGGAGAGTAGCTAAGAACAGAGTAGGGTCGAAGAGCATGAGAAGAAGATTAACATTAAACAGGGATGAGAGGTGGGAGGGAAAGGGAGAGAGAAGGGAAAATGCATGGAAATGGAAGGAGACCCTCAGAGGTATACAAAAGTACATACAAGAGGAAGTGAGGGGAAGGGGAAAAATAATACAAGGGGGACAAACGAATGTCAGTAAAGGGGGCAGAGAGAGAAGAGGGGAGGGGAGGGGAGGGGAGGGGAGGGGAGGGGAGGGGGGATAGTAGAGGATAGGAAAGACAGCAGAATACAACAGACACTAGTATGGCAATATGTAAATCAATGGATGTATAACTGATGTGATTCTGCAATCTGTATATGGGGTAAAAATGGGAGCTCATAACCCACTTGAATCAAATTGTGAAATATGATATATCAAGAACTATGTAATGTTTTGAACAGCCAACAATAAAAAAAAAAAAAATTGAAAAAAAAAAGAAAAAAAAAAACTTTTTCTTTTAAAAAAGCATTAAAAATTATACACCATGGAAATATCAATCAAAAGAAAATTAGAGTTGCCACATTCATATTAGATGAGATACACTTCAGAAAATGAAATATTACATGGGATACAGTAGAGTATAAAAATGATAATAAGACAAGTCACCAAGAAGAGAGATAATCCTCAATGTTTATACATTAATATAGATTCTCAAAATACATTAAAAAAGACTCTCAGAATTCAAATGAGAAATAGGTAATTCACAAATATGCTTGAATACTTAGACACTTCTGTCACAGTAATTGATACAGGAAACAAAATCAGCAAACATGAAGAGGACTTGAACAATACTATCAACCAACTTGAACTATCAGATATATATATATATACACACACACACATATATATAGTATATATAGTATATATAGTAATATATAATATATGTATATATACTACATATGTGTGTATATACTATATATGTATAATATATATATATATATATATATTTATATATGTGTATATATACACATATATAGTATACATCTATATATTATATATTTCTACACATATTGCTATATATATACACATATATAGTATATATACATATATAGTATATATATACTATATATTGCTACATATATTACTATATATATAGTATATATATCCATATATATATATATATATATATATATATATATATATATATTATTCCACCTAAATAGCAGATATTACCATATAACTATTAGACTAGTAAAAAAAAAACTCTGACAATACCAAGTGCTAGTGGGGATGCAGAACAACTAGGAATGGGATGCTGATGGGAATAGAAAATGGTACCACCACTTGGGAAAACAATTTGTCAGCTTTCTATAAGCATGCACTTACCATAATGTCTCTACTCTGAGAGCAGGATTGGGAGTGAGTGAAACTTTTAAAGAGACATGACATGCATTGGTCATAGAGGCCAGAAAGTTTTGGGTGTCTATTGATGTTTTGAAGTAACTGAGGCTAGGATGAGAATAAAGACAAGTGTATATAGAACTGGAAAAAAAAAGACCTGGAGTTTAGCATACTCCACACATGTAGGAAAGGGAAGGAATATACTGCTAAAGAGATGATATTGCGGAATCAAAAGCAACATCTTCGAGTAAATAAGGAATTAATATGGTACACTAAGGTGAACCTGGCTTACCAAAGTGCAGAGGAAATGTGTTTTGCTAGTTTTGAAGGCTTAAAATTGTTTTGGTTTTTAACATTTCATCAAAAAAAGATAAATTGGTAAGATGATGGATATGAGGATTAGCTTGACTCTTTCTGTAATGTATACATAGATTTACATAGGTTGAAACATCACATTGTATTCCATAAATAAACATAATTGTGATTTATCAATTAAAAATAATTTTTAAAATAGTTAGGACAACATTTTCTTAGAAGAATTGGTGTGACCAGTTTCAACATATAGCCACATACTATAATTTCTTTGGCAGACTATCCATTGATTTCCTACTTGATTTTCCAATTTTGTGTATAGAAATGATCCTAAATATTTATTGTAGTTTCATTAAAAATAGATCATATTTCCAATGCTTTTATAAATAATGCATATACAACTAAAAATATCATACATATAACATTTCCAAAAACAGAAATTTAAAAATGAAATAAACATTATAAAAACAATTTTTAAAGTAATTTTTGGCATTGCTTAATGGTACCAAAAACCTATTTCTCCCCTACAAGTGGCATGCCATGACTTTTCTAAGAAGAGTGAATGTAATTAAATATGCTTTGTCTTCTTAAATCTTAGTTTAACTTCAAGTTCCAACTTTAAGTTCAGTTTATTATAATTCTTTGTTTTAGTGCTGCTGTAATTTAAAAAGTCATATCAAAATTATGTACTTATGAATCAAAGAAAGGCATCTTTGCTTATCAAATCATGATCCTTGTTTCTATTATCAATATTCAATCATACACAATATGAGCAAATAGGCCCATAAATTTCTACCCTTCTTAATGTTATCTTGAAAAATAATCAGAATACACTGAATTTTTATATTTTAAGAAACTATTTAAAATTCCATGAAAGTTCTTTGAGAAGATTTTTAAATGTATTAGAAAATTCTCATTCCAACATCTGAGTGTATGTGTATACATGTGTCTTGATTATATGTGACATTGGTTTTTAGTAACAAAAATATATTTTTAAATTTTAATTTGTTATATATGACAACAGAATGCATTACAATTCATATTACACATATAGAGCACAATTTTTCATATCTCTGGTTGTACACAAAGTAGAGTCACATCCTTCATGTCTTCATACATGTACTTAGGGTAATGATGACCATCGCATTCCACTGTTTTTCCTACCCCTAATGCCCCCTCTCTTCCTCTTCCTCCCCTTTTAACAAAAATATCTTAAGGAGAAAAATATTCCCATTTATTTTCAAAATGCAATCCATCCTCCATTACACAAGTTTGCATTGAAAAGCAGTCACTTTTTCATAGAGCATAAAAACATCAATTTTATATTGGATATAGAGAGTAGTAGAGGTAGAGAGAGAATGAGAATATAAATACAAGACAATATTTTGCCAAATCTGATTACAGCATCATTGCTCATACCTGACAATCTTGATAATGTAACTAAGAAGAACTCACATAAGACTAAATGAAGGGTCAATTCTGTCATCTTCTTGTGGTTTGCTTCTACTTGCATTCTGAATTATCTCTTAATCCTCATTTTCTTGGAAAATTTTCTTTTAATCTATTGGTCAATTTAGGGACCAATTGCTCAATTGATGCATAATATAGTTAATGTGTACTCCATAAATCTACATAACAGTACACAAATCAAGTGAAATATACCATAATCAATTGGAACAACAAATAAGCTAGCCACTGTCAAGCCCCCTTCAGAATTCTCTCTTCCTCCTGGATACCCCTTGATCATATAGGACTCATGACATCTCATATGTGAACTGAATAGGATATCCTTGTCAACTTCTATACTTAATAAAGTCTAATTTATTTCTAATATATTTATTTTGTGGGAGTATATTTATAAATTGTGACATGAAAATAAAATAGATGCTAAATTTTCACTCTATATTACTCCCTGCGGTACACATGGAAAGATTCATGAAATATAGCACAGCAAACCCATTTTGGGAAACATTCAACAACCAATTAAAAATGTGACAGAATAATAATTTAATATGTGGAAACAAAATATATAGTTAGAACAAAAATCAGTTCACCAATAGTATTTTCCACATCAATAAAACAGTAGAAATATGTGTGTTTAAGTGTGAATGTTGGCAAAGAAAAGGTACTAGAAGCATTTATACCAATATGTTGGCAATAATTATCTCTAGATAATAATACTATGGGAAGTTTCTAATTTCCCTGTATTTTACAATTCCCCAAATATCTTCAATCATTTTGTAGTCAGAATAAGACATATTACTTCTTCTTTTACTATTTGTCATGAAATATGATGACTGTCCATTGTTTGTTCCACCTTTTCATCAAAGGGTTAATAGTTCACTGTGTACCAGGCACTACATGAGACCACATGGATCACAAAAGTGAGAAGAAACAGACTGTGTCCCAGTACTTATGGAGAAGAAGTAGACAATAACCAATAGATTAAAAATACAATAGTAGTATAAATTATGAATTGAGAGTATATTGTGCCATTTAAAAAAAAGGGGGACCTAACCTAGAACAAAGAAAAAAAAGATACAAGTATTGGCAGATGACCAGACCTCTTATTTGAAACATTTTAAAAGAAACTGCTTTAATTTAATTCAAATCAAATTGTAATAATCTGTGGGTTATCTGCAGCTTTCTATTTTTCACATCTCTATTCCCTTCTATTAGGATTAATCATGAACAGTTGCTTGAACTTTCCAAAGCATCAGATAATGATCAACCTATGGAAAGAGTACTTTGGCAAAATCAAAATGATTATAAGACAATGTTTAAACCCTCTCCTGGTCTTTTCAAAGGGTGAAAGTCAAAAGTAAACTTTTAATCTAACCACAAGAAATGATGAGAAGTCAGATCATAACAGAAGCAGAAATTCTAGTGAGGCAATCCCTAGAGAAATGAGTCCCACTTACTGTTGTCTTGGTTACCACTAAAGATCAGTGAAAGACGTTTGGGAACAGTCAGGTTTAATGGGAAAGATGTGACAAGACAAGATTGAATTTACTGCAGATACAGTGAGGTAAACACTGTCAATTTCATGGTCCTGCCCTTCCCAATCTACACATTTCACCAACGCTCAAATGATTAAAAAGCAAGATACATAAAAATTTGGCTTCCATAGCACACTCACAAAAATGCTAGACAATTATAAATTAATACTTATTACTATCTCATCTGTTTTCTAATATTGCTCTCCTACAGCACTTTAAGGGGTCAGTGATATTTTAGGTACTTAAGTCATTTCTGTATACACTGTTGTTTATGATAACTTGCTAGAAGCCTAAATCTGCCATGTTTCTTTCCTTGTTGAAAATGCAAATCTTTCCAAACATTGATTTTATCATTGTAAAATCAGAACATGCTGCGTGGCATTCTGCAAGGCTCTAAGTCACATCCTATGATGGGAATTTTAAGGAAAGATGCCACCACTTTGCCCATCATTATCATTTCTCCTTTCTGATGGTCCTGGGCAGTGAATCAGATCACACCTAGGATATACCAAAGGTACTTGCCATTCTTTTAAGAAGACTTCATGATTAGGAGCCCATGTGACAGACAGCACTGTGACACTGTGGACAATTGAGTTGCTGAACTTGGGAGCAGAATTGAATGTTGATTAGTTTCTGTTTCCTTTTTGGGTGAAGAAAGATGATGTTAAGGTGTTCTTTTTCTTGCCTTTCCCAGAAAGATGAGAAAAAAGGCAGCATGTCATAGCTAACAACTCTCTCTGCTCCATTACTCCTGGCCTAGCATCTAAGAGAGGTAAATGATTCCACTGATTAGAAAATGAATCTTGAAAATGCAAGAGCTGCACAGAATACTGGCCCAGAATTGCACAGGTATTTGAATAAATGCTGGAGAATAAATTCATTTAAAATTACCACCAGTGAAAATGCACTATTAAAGATGTGTATTTTGGTCCAATAATCATCATTGATAATATGATTAGTACTCTTTCATGGTACTAAATTCAAGAATCACTTAGATATTTATGCACATTTTAAAAAATTAGAAATCTAGCTCCATTCACACCAACCCATAGGGATAGATATGCCTTATTCTTAAAAAAAAAAAAAAAAGCCCGTTTTTTTTTTGTTGAGGAAGTCGTATATCAATAGTATAACTAAGTTGAAGAGAAAATGTAAGAGTAAAATATTGGTGGTCATACTGACATTTCTATAATATATTGGATGTGATAATGTGAGGAATTAGTTGCTCCCTGGGTATAAGGTAGACATTTTGAGAGGTGCATTAACTTGTTCAGTCTACAGTGTAGCATTTAGTAATTTGTATCTCCAGGACATTAAATAGCATTTTAATGGTCAGGAACAAAGTTAGGAAAATGGGAAATGCATTATCTGCTGTGCTAAGAGTAGTTAAATCGCCCCATGAAATTGGCCCAATGTACTGAGAATTAATAATTTGGTACACAACATATGTGCAGTATATACCTTTGTTTTTGGTGTACCAGGGCAAATATATCTTTTAATGACATTCCCATATAACACCTGGGAAAGATATTAGACCAGAAATGCTGAACAATAGATAGTTAAAACTAATGGATTTGGCTTCTAACTCTATTAGTCATCCTTTTGTCTTCACTCCTTTGTGGAGAAAGCTATAAGGATTTTTTCCCAAGGATTCTTTCACTCAGTGAGGACCTAGTGCCAAAGGATAAGCCATTTACAAACCATTCAACAAACATGACCACAAAGAATATTCAGTGGGATACCAACAGCAGTTTTGCAGCTTGCCCTAACTAAAGTTGAGACCCCCAAGCCAAATCACAGTTATGTTATTATTGACGAATGAACATTGAAGAATATAAAATATAGTCAATTGAATAAAAAGATAGAGTAAAGGAGTAAAACTATAAATAAAAATAAATTTGTGACAGTTTTGATGCCAAACTTACCTGGGTATTCAAGAATAAGGGTTCAGGTAAGAAAATCAAGACTAACAATAGAATTATAAACTCAAAATTCTAATATGAGGAAACTGAGGCCCAGAGAAGAACAACTTATTCAAGGTCACACTGATTATTAGTTACAGCAATAGGACTAGAAACCCATACGAATTGTCTTTTCTTTTTTAGTATAAAACAATGGCAAGGAAGTACATATATTGAGGAAATTCATTCCTGGCTCTGACCAAGCTGAGCCATTCTTCTGACAGGGTTTGAAGACCTTTGACTCTTCCATGGGTACTGTCTTAAACCAGAAAGATTCAAAAAGTTATGTGCATACCACATCTTTATTTACCCAAAATTTTTAAAACACAATTCTAATGTACTAATAAATTCCCTGAAATGAACTCAATTTGCTGTGTGAGGTAATGTAATATTATGACTTTGTTGCTATACCATGTATTTAGCTCAGGAAAACAAACAAAATAATACTGTTCTGTGAACAGAGCAACCAGATTGTATTGTTTAATACTCCTGATAGACAATAGTCATTTTTGCAAGTGGCACCTGTCCAAGATTGCAGGTCTCAAAGAGTGTCTCAACTTTGCTCAATCATTGCATCTCCTTCTATTTAAAAAAATGTATTGAGATTTCTAAAACCCAAAGCAATCAATCTGCTTGATTAATGAAATTTTTTTAAGCTTTTGTTTTCCTGGCACTGGCTCTCAAAAAAAATTAGACAGTCATTTCCTCCTCCATTTGTGGTTGCTAGGAAAGCAAGAGATTTAGTGATAAATATTTATTATCTTCCAATTCCTGTCTCCCTTATGGTAGGGTTATTGCTTTATTCAGTTCCAGAGCTAAGGAAAATGTCTGCCATGTCATTAATAATAAACAAAGCTGTAGTGTGTGTTGCGATAATGAATTAAGCTCATCCTAGCCCATCTGTGCATCACCATTCACAGGCATCTTGTCAAGTGAAGGTTCTGCAGAATCCACAGGTCGTTGGTCCTCTCATTATGGAAATAATCTGTATGAGGAAGTAAGGTAAGTTAGAAAATATTATTATACAAAGTGAGCAACCTCTTTTTCCCAAAGAACCATCTGGCAATGAAGCCAAATTCTAGCTACTGTTGCCCCAGGGTTAAGAGAAGGAAAAAAGAGGGGAAATCATCAAGACTCATTTGATCTTGGAGAATTAATGGAGCAGCCTCCCTATGGAAATCAAGCAGCTTAAGAGGAGCAAGGATCCATCTGGACTTGTTCACTTTTTCCATTTCTTGGCTAATTCAGAATGGCTCTCTTGATGTACTAGTAAGCCTTTTACAAATTACTTTGTAAAAATTTCACTCACAGCATTTTTACTGTTTCACTTCATTAATCACTCTCCAGTAAACAGTACTATAAGGGTTGAGGGGTATAATTCAATGACAGAGAGCTTGCCTAGCATGCATGAGGCCCTGGTTCCATCCCTAGCATGAGAAAGGGCCGAGGGAGGGAGATGTCAGTACCGATGTCTGCAGATCTCCTTTTGAGAAGTAACATCTTAAATGGGTCATCGTCCCCCTTGAAATTTCATACAGTAACACAAAGATAATAACTAAGAAGCCTTCATAAACAAAGACAACATTTTTAAATATTCTACATAGATGAATTTAATGCTTTCCTCTAGGGTTGCTTCTCAATACACTGTTTCTCCTTAAATTACAACACCCTATGACCTCACATTCAGGTAAGTGCAACAAACTAAAAATGAAATATATATCAAAGTGTTCTTATGAGTGGTAACACCACAAAAGAGTTCTACTGTTTGTTATCAGTATGTTTTCTTCTCATCTAGATCATAAGCACTCGCTAAAGCAACAAGAGATATCTACTAGGCCATCATAACAACCCCTCATAAGTGTCAAACCCAATCCAACCAACATTACTGAATATCTATTATATGACCAATGCTATGCTGAACACTGAAGATGCTGAAAGAAAGAAGAAAAATCAACATATTCTTAAGGAGTTTAGCAGAAAGGACAATATTCTCCCTGTATCACTTAAATACAGCATTGTTTGAAAGCTAAATAAACTCAACACCAAAGAGGCAAGATCATCTTATAATGTAAAGGTGACTATAATTAATTTCCAAATCTAATATGTTAAATCCAAATCATCTCCTGTGTAAACTTCATACAACTTTTTGAATTCTTTTGAAACTATAACTAATCTTCAAAGACCACAACTCTTTTGTAAATCCAATGCTTTCACACATCTATTATACAGAAATAAGTGACAGCAAATTGACCAACCAGATGTAAACAAATGAAAACAATAAAAATAACAAAAACTGTATTCTTAATTCTTGAGAAGATTTGACAGCTCTGATATAGATATATTCTATACCACTGGAGTGGAAAACTTTTACAAACAAACCGTGAAAAGAATGATATTTTCTTTTACTTGTAACTTAGCAGTCCAGTCACACCAAGGTTAAAAAATATAATTTCCATATTCCTTATCTTAAGGGGACTCAATCAAGCAAGACTCCTTTCAACCCTCATTGGGATAAGAAGGAACAGATGTAAAAACATCTGTCCTGCTTCAAAATGATGAAAATACCACTGTGATATCAAAGACAGCTCTGGGTCACTCCACAAGAGGCTTTAGTCTCAACATGAAAGTGTTTTATCAACTGTCATTGTGGTGAAAATCAAGAATGATACAGACTAACATTTTAATTATCAACCAAAAAACCTAGCTATTGGTCTTCTCTATTCCATCACACAGTATTATCACTGATATTCCTAACTGAAGCTCCCTTATGTGCCTTTTGGGGGACTGAAAAATGCTGGAATACTTGACATTTTTGGTGCAGCAACAGTGACATCCAGTGGGTAGCAAGATTAACCCCCAAATTCTGTGTAAACTCAGTGGAGGTTTAGGATATCTCAAAAACTGTCGTTGGCTACCCACGGTCAGTTAGTTTGAGAGCTACACATCTTCACTTCTCTTGGGATAATAACCTGTTTAGTTATTACAGTAAATAGTAAACAAAACAAAGTCACATCTTACCTAATTGACCAAGATGTTTCCAGAGTTTCTTCCCAAGTCAGTGCCACTCATTGTAACAAAAAACTAATAGTCAGAAAACTATTATTAAAATAATTACACAAATAACATTCATTCTATATTTGTTTAGCCTCTCGGTAAGTTATTCAATTTAAACTGTTTGATCATCTGAAATGCTTACAATTACCAAGAACTTCGTAAACTTCGAGTGAAAAAACATAATTGCCAAGTTTTCTTTATGTATGTTTTCCTTAGGCATATTTTTGTTGCACATTTATAAATATGTTTATGTAATACATTTTAAATATATATTTAGAATAAATATGAATTTTTGTTGAGTCTGTGGGTACTAGAATTATATAACACAAATACAATGTTCATGGATTTCCAGACTTTATTTTCAGTAATATGTTTCTACTACTACTTCATGCTATAGCTTTCATTTCAGTTTTAAGACACCAAGTGTACTTGAATCTAACTTCTCACAAAAAGACATTACAGAAGTATAATAGCTTTGAAGAAAGTAATTGCCCCACAGAAATGAATCCCTCAGGGTTAGTGGAAATAGGTTAATTACCTAGACCCTAAGAACTTATCAGAAGAGACATGGATATTGCTGGAATTCCTCTGAGAGTAGAATTAGATTTTAAAATGTCTGTGGAGGAAAGAAAGAGACTAGTGAATTAATTCAATGGGGCAAAATGGGCCCCCTTTGCAAAAAAGAAAACAGGGATTCTGAAACAAAATAAAGAATACTCAACCATTCATGTGTATGCACCACAAAAAGTGATCCATCAAAAAATAAGATCAAATTCATCATGTAGAAAAATAAAAATCCATACAATTTCAAAAATCAGCAGGAAGTCCAGAATTCCTAGGCTCTGCTATTAACACAACAGGCCTCATAAGGCATTCCAATGAGTCCATTAAATTTTTTAGACAAACTAAACAACATTGTAAGATATACATGCAAAAAAAGGCAAAGAAACTCAAAAAGTGCACATGAACATAAAAAATAAGAGAGTTGCTCTTAAAACTAAATGTAGTCTTTGGGCTCAAGCTGTCCAACACAACAGCTACCAGCTACGTAGGGCTATCAAGCATGTGAAATAGGGTCAGTCTAAATTGAAATGTACTTCAAATGTAAAATATATAGCACATTTTGAAGACTCAGTATAAAAGAAAACAATATAAAATAACTCATTAATAACATATTGAGGGGCTGGGGCTGTAGCTCAGTGGCAGAGCACCTGCCTAGCATATGTGAGGCATTGAGTTCCATCCTCAGCACCACATAAAAATAAACACATAAAATAAAGGCATTCTGTCCGTCTACAACTACAAAAAAATTAAAAACATATTGCTATGTTGGATAAAATATATCCTTTTTAGTAAATAGTGCTAGGAAAACTGGATATCCATAGAATATCCATAGAAGAATGAACCCAGATCCCTCTCTCTCACCTTGCACAGAAGTCAATTCAAAGTGGATCAAAGGCTTAAGAATTAGACCAGAAACACTGCAACTGCTAGAACACTCCAACATACTGGTGCAGGCACTGACTTCCATAAAGAAACCTCAAAAGCCCAAGAAATAAAACCAAGAATCAATAAGTAGGATGCCATCAAATTAAAAAGCTTCTGCACAGCAAAGAAAATAAGGAGCAATGAAGACATACAGAATGAGCGAAAATCTTTGCCAGCTGTTCCTCTGAAAGGGAATTAATATCCAGAATATATAAAGAACTCATAAAGCTTAACAACAAGAAAACCAATGTTCAACATCTCTAACAATCAAGGAATCAAAACTACCTTAATATTTCAGAACGGCAATTATCAAGAATACAAATAATAATAAATATTGATAAGGATATGGAGAAAAGGTTTACTCAGACATTGTTGGTGGGACTGCAAATTAGTACAACCACTCTGGAAAGCAGGAGATTCCTCAAAAAACTAGGAATAAAACCATCATATAATCCAACTATCCCACTCCTCACTATCCAAAAGAACTATAATGATATATGCACATCAATGTTTAGAGCGGCACAACTATACAACACTATAGCCAAGATATGGAACCATCCCAGGTGCCTGGAAATAGATGAATGGATTAAGAAAATGTGGCATATATATATATATATATATATATATATATATATATATATATATACACAATAGAGTTTTACTCAGCCACAGAGAACATCATGCTAAGTGAAATAAGGCAGACTCAGAAAATCAAAGGTCATATGTTCTCTCTCATATGTGGAAGCTAGATTAAAATAAGGGGGGATGTGAGAATTGGATATCATAAAGAGATATAGGGTAGCTGAGTGGAGTAAGACATTGAGAGGGAGAGAGGAAAGAAGAAATGTGGAAAGAATTTAACAAAATTTTGCTATGTGCATGTATAACTATACCAACAGTGAATTCTACTCTAATGTGTGTGTGTGTGTGTGTGTGTGTGTGTGTGTGTATATATATATATATATATATATCTCACCAATTAAAATAAATAAGTAAATGAGTGAAAAGAGACCATTAGAGTAGAGAAAAGGGAATAGGGGAAGGGAGGGGGAAGGGAAAGTGGGAAGTACTATGGACTGAAATGGAGTAAATTAAATTCCATGCATGTATGATTATGTCAAAATGAGTCCAACTATTATGTGTAACTATAATGCACCAATACCAGCAAAAAACAATAATTTACATATTAAAATAAATGACATATAACAATCTCACAGACAATTGACATATTCAGTGGGGAAAATTTGAAACCTTTTCCTTCAAGATCTGGATCAAAGCAAGGATGCCAGATCCTACCACTTCTGGTCAATGTAGTACTAGAGTTTTTTTTTGGTTTTGTTTTGTTTTGTTTTTGGTACTGAGCATTGAACCAAGGGGTTCAACCACTGAGCCTTTTTAAATATTTTATCTAGAGACAGGGTCTCACTGAGTTACCAAGTGCCTCACTAAGTTGCTGAAACTGGCTTTGAATTCACAATCCTCCTGCCTCAGCTTCCTGAGCCACTGGGATTACAGGCATGTGCCACCATGCCTGGAAGTACTAGAGTTCTTGCCTAAACAGTTTGGCAAAAGCAAGAAACAAAAGGCATTTAAATTTCCTGTTTGCAAATTATATATGTAATATATATATTCATATATATATATATATATATATATATATATATATATTCATATATATATATATATATATATATATATATATATATATATATATATATATATTCATTCATTCCTAAAGTCTTCACCAAAAAAAAAACTGTTACAATTAATAAATTCAATAAAGTTGCAGGATACTGAAAATATTCAGTACAATTCCTATACACTAACAGTGAACTATATGAAAAAAAGAAATCAAGCAAACAATCTCATTTACAATAGCCACAAAAAAATAATTAGTAATAAATCTAATCAAAAGGTGAAAGATCTGTATACCGGAAACTACAAAACATTGATGAAGACAAACAACTGGAAAGATATCCTGTGCTCATGAATTGAAGAAATTAATATTGTAAAAATCACCAAGAACTATCTATGTATTAAACAAAATCCCTATCAAAATAACAATGATATTATTCATGGAAATAGAATAATCAGTCTTAAAAGTTTTGTGGAGCCACAAAAGATCTCAAGTATCAAAAATAACTTTGAGAAAGAACAAAGGTGGACATATTCTGACTTCAAAATTTACTACAAAGCTATAGTAATAAAAGTAGTAAGGGGACTGGGATTGTGGCTCAGTAGTAGAGTGCTTGCCTGACATCTGTGAGGTACTGGGTTCGATTATCAGTACCACATATAAATAAATGAATAATATTGCTCTATGTATATACGTGGCCGTATAACCAATGTGATTCTGCAACCTGTACACTTGGAAAAATGAGAATTTATACCCCATTTGATTCAAGTGTATGCTATATCAAGATCATTGTATTGTCATGAGCAACTAATAAAAGAAAGTAAATCAATAACAATGGCCGTATGCCTGGATAATATCCTAGAAAATAAATAAATAAATAAATAAATAAATGTCTATCAACAACTAAAAAGAATATTTTAAAAGAATAGTATGGTACTGGCACAAAAGTAGACAACTACACCAATGAAATAGGATAGGGATCCCAGTAATAAATCCACATATTTGCATTCAATTGATATTTTGTGGGGGTGGGGGAACCAGTGATTGAACTCAGGAGCACTCAACCACTGAGCCTCATCCCCAGCCCTATTTTATATTTTATTTAGAGACAGGATCTCACTGAGTTGTTTAGGGCCTCGCTGTTCCTGGGGCTGGCTTTGAATTCGTGATCCTCCTGCCTCACCTCCCAAGCTTCTGGGATTATAGGTGTGTGCCACTGTGCCCTGCTGCATCCATTTGATTTTTGACAAAAGAGGCAAAAAAAAAAAAAAAAGGAAAGGATGGTCTCATCAATGGTGTTGGGAAAACTGGATATTCACATGCAAAAGAATGAAAATAGACTCTCATCTTATATACCATATATAAAAATCAACTCAAATGGATTAAATAATTAAAAGTAAGCTTCACAGGGCTGGGGTTGTGGCTCAGCAGTAGAGCACTTGCCTAGCACAAGCAAGGTGCTGGGTTCAATCCTCAGCACCACATAATAATAAATAAATAAAATAAAGGTATTATGTCCAACTACAACTAAAAAAAAGATATTTTTTAAAAGTAAGCTTTACAATCATTAAAGTTTTCCGAAAAAAAAAAAAAAACAGGAAAAGAGGTCCATGAAATTTGGGCAATGAATTTATGAATATGACCTCAAAAGCACAAGCAACAAAAGCAAAACTAGACAAATACAATCACATCAAATGAAAAAAAGCTTTTGCACAACAATGAAAACAATTAACAGAGTGAAAAGACAATTTACAGAATGGGAGAAAATATTTTCAAACTATACAGCCAATAAGGGGTTAAAACCCAAAATTCAGAAGGAACTCAAGCAACTCAATAGCATGATATCAAATAACCTCATTTGAAAATGGACAAAGGACCTATATAGATATTTCTCAGAAGGAGACATGCAAATGCCTAGCAGATATATCAACATTGTTCAACATCAATAATCAGAGAAGTGCATACTAAAACCACAATGAGATACCTCATCACACACGTTAGAAAGGCTTTCCTCCTCTACCTTCTCTTCCTCCTCTTCTACTTCTTATTTTTTAACTCACTTCTTTTATTGGTGCATATTATCTATACAGCATGGTGGGTTTCATTGTAGCATATTTGCATACACATAAAAATGTAATTCTACTCCCCATATTTTCCTTACTCTTCCCACCTCCTTCCTCAAATCCCCTTCCTCTATCATGATGGTCTCCCTTCTACTTTCATGGCATCCTTTTTTTTTTTTGACACCTTTCTCTCTGAGTCTGACTTGTTCACTCAAAATTATGGTCTCCTGTTCCATCCCTTTTCCTGCAAATGACATAATTTCATTTTTCTTTATGTCTGAACAAAACTCCATTGTGTTTATATACTACATTTTTTATCCATTTATCCATTGATAGACACCTAGGCTGGTTCCATACTTTGGCTATTGTGACTTGTGATGCTATAAACATGGGTGTGCATGTATCATTGTAGTATGATGACTTTAGTTCTTTGGGGTAAGTATCAAGCAGTGGGATAGCTGAATCATATGGTAGTTCTATTTTTAGCTTTTTGGGAACCTCTGTACTGATTTCCACAGTTGCTATACCGATTTACATTCCCACCACCAGTGTCTTAAAAGTTCAATTTTCCCTACATCCTTGTCACTTTTTACTGTTACTTTTATTCTCAATGCTTGCCATTCTAAATGGTGTGAGATGGAATCTTGGTGTAGGTTTGCTTTACTTTTCTCTAATGGCTAAAGTTGTTTTATATTTTTTATATAATTGTTGGACATTCATACTTCTTTTGAGAAGGGTCTGTTCAGTTCATTTACCCATTTGTTGATTGGGCTACTTGTTTTTTAATGTTGGGTTTTCTGAGTTTTTTATATATTGTGGATATTAATTCTCTGTCAGAAGAGTAGCTGGCAAAAGATTTTCTCCCATCTTGTAGATTGTCTCTTTGCTCTGTTAATCATCTCCTTTGCTGTGCAGAAGCTTTTTAATTTGATGCAATATTATTGATTCTTGCTCTTATTTCCTAAGCCATAGGAGTCCTATTCAGATAGTCTTCGCCTGCACCTATATGTTGAAATGTTTCCTTTTTAGAAAGGCTGTTCTCAAAAGATACCAAATTCTGACAAGGATATTGCAAAAGGGGGCCACCTGCACACTGTTATATAAATGTAAATTATGTAGCCATTATACAGAAGGAGATCTTGAAAAAATTAGAAATTTAACTACTCTATGACCCAGCAATTCTACTTCTGAGTATATATGCAAAGGAAATAAAATCAGTATGTCGAAGAAATACCTGTACTCCCATGTTCATTGCAACATTATTCACAATAACCAAGATATGGAATCAACTTAAGTGCCCATTAATGGATGAATGTGTAAAGAAAATACAGTACAATACATAATGGAGTAGTATTCAGCCATTATAAAGAGAGGAGCTGGGCACAGTGGCATACATCTATAATGCCAGCAACTCAGGAGGCTGAGGCAGGAAGATCAGAAGTTCAAGGCCAGCCTGGGTAATTCAGCAAGATCTTGTCTCAAAATAAAAATTTTGAAAAGGGCTGGGGATGTAGCTCAGTGGAAGAGCAGTTGCCTAGCATGTCCAAAGCCCTGGGTTCAATCTCCAGTAATACAAAAAATAAGCAAGAAATTCTGTCATTTGTGATAACATGGATGAACCTGGAGGACATTATACTAAGTTAAATAAACCAGGAACACAAAGACAAAATACCATATGATCTCAGTCACAAGTGCAATCTACAAAGGTGATCTCCTAGAAGTACAATATAATGGTGGCTACCAGGGGCTGGAATTGTTGAGGTGAGAGGTGTTAGGGAGGTGTTAATCAAAGGATATAAAATTTCAGTTAGACAAGAGGAATAAGTTTAAGAGGTCTATTGTATAACGTAGTCACTATAGTTAGTAACATATATTTGAAAAATAGTAAGGAAATTGATTGCAACATGTTCTCACCATGAAAAAATGTAACTATGTGTGGTAAGCTATATATATAATTATCTAGATTTAGTCATTCCACAGTTTATATAAATTTCCAAGCAACAGATTATACACAGTAAACACAATTTCGTCTGTCAATGTAAAAAATAATTTTTTCAAAATGGAAAAAAAGTCTGTATATTTATTGCATGTTAAAATAAAATCTTGAGTGTATCTGGTTAAGTAAAACACATAATAAAAATTATTTTAGGGGCTAGGAATGTAGCTCAGCATAGAGTGATTCCCTAGCATATGCAAGGACCTGGGTTCAATCCCTAGCACTGAAAAAAAATTACCTATCTCTTTTAATTTTTTTTCATAATAGTGTTTTTAAAAACACTATTACATATGTGATTTGCATTATTTCTATTAGACAGTGTTTCTCTAAGCAATATGCAAGGATGAACACATTACTTTACACAGAAAAATGTAACTTCTACAGACATTTTATACACCTTCTCATCTTAATATATTTGTCTACTCCTCACCTTTCCTGAACATGCTTCTTGCCTTTTCAGATTCACATGCATGATTTAAATATATTTTAAATTAAAATTAGTGTTTACAGTTTCTGCTACTAGATAGTATATAGGCATAATATGAAATAGGCCTAATTCAGTGGCTAGACTTATAGGTTCTGAAGCCAAATGAGTCAAAATCAAGTCTTAGGTCTGTTCTTTACTGACATGTAACCACAGGCAAGTTATTCAAACCTTTGTGTCTCAGTTTCTTCGAATGTAAAATAAGAATAACAATAGGATTACTGAGAGGGTAAAACAAGTTAACACATTAAATCACTCATGACAATGCCTAGCAATTAGAAAACATTATTATTAATTATACAGTTGATTTGCTCTTATTATTGACAGCTTAAAAGCGAACAATGAACATCTGACACCTTCCAATATTCTTGGAACTTTAAGAAGCATTGACTATGTATGCATTTAAAATTGCATCATTCTTCAAATAACATGATTCTTACAATAAGTTTCCTAAAGCAATTAGTTACTTACAACATTGACTATTTCTTCATTTTTTTTCTTTTTTTAAGAAAATCCATAGGATTTTTTTCTATTAAGTGCTCCTCTCCCTTGCCTTTAATTAATCTCTTCTAACCAAGTTTCCCCTCCCCTTTACCCATATTCAAAGCCCAGTCATTTGGACTCTTCATTCTTCCATTTAGGGCTAGAAAGTAGTTTATTCCTATTCTTTCCTTTCTAATCCCCCAAATTCCTCCTTCCTAATCACATCTTCCCATTTTTCAAACCTGCTTCAAGTTCCATTTCTCTCTACATCCACTTCAGCCTTCATTTTTCTCCTTCATCAAATCTCACATTGTTTCCCATTTATTCAACTAATATTTATTACCTGCTTACATCAGAAATTCAGGCTCAGGGAATACCAAGAAACACTGGACACATTTATCCAATCCTCATGGAAATTACAGTCTGAATTATAACAGCTATCAAATAAGTCCTCATCTGAGAAATGAGTATCACGAGACGTAAGGCAGGGATGAGGAGACTCATTTTCTCACATGACCATGTTATTCTTCCCTAACTGGACTGCAAACAAGTATGTCTTTTGTTTAATAACCACTGCTGCATCTAACACATTGCTAGGCACAGAGTGGGACTATAAATATTGGTTGAACAAATAAATATGAACAATATTTTTATTCTTTAGGCTCTATTTCTTTCACATACCTACCATTTTGATCTCCTGAGTCCAAACTTTTACACTTCATAATCACAAAGCATACAGGAAAGATCACTCAACTAGATGATATAAGCAAGAACCCAGGCTCCCAAACCCACAAATTACATATTTAATCTGCTAGGCAAAATGACATGAAAGCATAAGGTACTATTATTTGGGGTCCATTCCCAAAAGATCTTTATCTCTTTAGAATTTAACAACTTTCTCCCCAAGTTCTTATTTTATAGCTACTTAAAAAGTAACAATAATTTAAAAAACCAAATATAATCACTGTTGACATTTACATGTAGATTTTTCCAGTCCTTTATCCATGCTCATGTTAACATATATTTTTGCTTTCTAAAATTAGAGGCATATGGTTCATACATTCTTATAATCTGATTTTCATTTAATACAAAATGAATGTTTTCTGATGTCATGAATCTTCATCTATACATTATCTTAAATCAGAAGAGGAATCAAGGAACTATTTTGAGAAAGTCAGATCTTTTGTCCATTTTTAATTGGGTTATCTGTTTTCCTACTACTGGGTCATTTGAGCTTTTTATATATTTTGAATATTATCCCCTTAAGAGATATGTGGTATGCAAATATAATCTCCCATTCTATAGGTCGCCTCTTCAATCTGTTAATTGTTTCCATTGTTGTGCAGAAACTTTTTAGTTTTATGTAATTCCATTTGTCTATTTTTGCTTGTGCTTTCTGATCTTATCCAAAAAATCACTTCCCAGATCAATGTCATGGAGTTCATCTTCTATGTTTTCTTCTATTAGTTTTATAGTTTTGAGTTTTACATTTAAGTCTTTAATCTGTTTTGAGCTGACTTTTGTATGTGGTATGAGATAAGGGTCTATTTTTATTCTCTGCATGTGAATATCCAGTTTTCCCAATGACATTTATTGAAGCAACTTTCCTTTCTCCATATGTGTTCTTTGAACCTTTGTTGAAAATCAGTTGGCTATAAATGCATATATTTATTTCTGGGCTCTTTATTCTGACCCATTGGTCTACATGTCTGTTTTTGTGCCAGTATTATTGTTTTGATTATTATAGCTTTAAAATACAGTTTAAAATCAGTTAGTATTATCCCTTCAGGTTTGTTATTTATTTGGAGTCTTTTAGGTTCCATAAGAATTTTAGAAGATTTTTTCCTATTTCTCAGAAAAACTGTCATTGAATTTTGATAGGGATTGCACTGGAACTATAGATCATGTTCCATTATCTGGATATTTTAACAATATTAATTATTGCAATCCGTGAATACAGGTTATCTTTCCATTTATTTTTTCTTCAATATCTTTCACCAATGTATTATACTTTTCACTATACAGATATTTCACCTCCTTAAATTTATTGCCAAATATTTGTTTAAATTTTTTATATGATTACAAGTGGGACTGCTTTCTTAATTTCTCTTTCCAAAAGTTCATAGTTAGAAAATACATAATTAATTTTGCATGCTGGTTTGGTATACTGTGACAGCACTAAATTTTTTATTGGTTATAACAGTGTTTTGGTGTAGTTTTAGTATTTTTCCTATATAAAATCATGTCATGTACAAACAGAGACAATACTTCTTCTTTTCTGAGTTAGGTACCTTTAATTTTTTCCTGCCTATTTGTTGAATAGAGGTAGTTAGAGAGGGCACCTTTGTTTTTTTCCTGATGTTAGAGGAAAGGTTTTCAACTTATTACCTTAAGTGTGTTGTTGTTAGGTGTGGGCTTGTTATATATGTTTTTATTATGTTAAGGTACATTCTCTTTAATTTGTTAAGAGTTTCATCATGAAAGGGTGCTGAATTTTCTCAATTTTTTGCATCTTTTGAATGATCCTAATTAATCAATAACAAGGATGTATATATTATCCTGTGCTCTGTTAATGTAATGTACCACATTTAATAATTTGCATATGTGGAACCATCTTTGTATACCAGATACAAATTCCACTTGTTCATAGTGTAATGACCCTTGTAGTGTGCTGTTGAATTTAGCTTGCTGCTACTTTGAGGACTCTATGATTATTTTCAGAGACAAGACAAAGTTTTATTTAGGGAAGTATATATACATTCAAGGGAGAATGCAGGCCATCTCCAGAGGGAGAGACAGTCTCTATACAATTTTAAGAATTGCATAATATAGATATAGAACATCCACAATTAACATTTCTTATACTTCACAACCTTCCATTTTTCTCTCATATTTGGCTCCCCATCAGATAATGCTCAAGCTTTGGGCAAAGGAGAAAGTAGGTAACAGTAAATAAAGGTTCAATTATTTCCTCTACTTCTAGTTTAACCAAACAGATGATCCAAAATTTCTTCCAAAAATTTAATTTCTCAACTTAGATCAAACAAACTCCATGCCACTCTTCTCTATTTGTCTTCATTCATATTCCTTCAATATCAAATGAAACAATGGCTATGGAATCACTTTATAAAGTATATAACTTGATACAGAATTAAAAGCATAAATAAGTGATTTTTCTGAGTTAAAAATAATGGCATGTTTAAAAAAGACTTTGTTACAAAGTCAATGTGTATACTATAATCCTGTATGAGAAAAAAAACTATATACTCTGCATAGATATGGTGTCAGGCTATGCCATAAAATGTAACACTGATTATCCCCGCACTTAGAAAATGTGGTAATCTATAGTTTGTTCCTTCCCCTTTCTCTTGTTTTGTTTGTTTGTTTGTTTTGTTTTGTTTTGTTTTGTTTTGTGGTTCTGGGGATTGAACCCAGGACCTTGTGCATGCGAGGCAAGAACAGTTATCTCATACTAGACAAAGGCACCAAAAACATACACTGGAGAAAAAAATTGCCTCTTCAACAAATGGTGCTGAGAGAACTGGAAATCCATATGCAGCAAAATGAAAATAAATCCTTATGTCTCACCATGCACAAAACTCAACTCAAAGTGGATCAAGGACCAGATACCTGGTGCCTAACAGAGGAAAAAGTAGGCCCAAATTTTCATCACATCAGATTAGGCCCCAACTTCCTTAACAAGACTCCTAAAACACAAGAAATAAAATCAAGAACTAATAAATGGGTCAGCAACTTTAGTAATTAGAGAAATGCAAATCAAAACGACTCTAAGATTTCATCTCACTCCAGTCAGAATGGCAGTTTTCAAGAATATAGACAACAAGAAATGTTGGTGAAGATGTGGGAGGAAAGGCATACTCCTACATTGCTGGTGGGTCTGAAAATTGGTACAGCCAATCTGGAAAGCAGTATGGAGATTCCTTAGAAAACTTGGAATGGAACCACCATTTGTCACAGCTATTCCTTCCCCTTTCTCTTGCATGCACATTTTCTCTTTTGCTCTGCTTACCTATAATTCCTCCCATAACTTATGTGATATTTAAGTAACTATTTTGAAGCATTGTCTAAACATAATTTGGTTTTCTATTTTTTAAGTTTATATACTATTTCATATCTTTATCTTTGTGTTTGTTACCATATCACATTACCATAAACTGGATGGCTTAAAACAATATATATTTATTAACTCACAGTTCTGGAAGCTATAAATCTGAAATCAACATGTTGACAGGCCATGCTGCCTCAAATGTTCTAAGGCAGAATCTGTTTTGCACCATCTCTTAGCTTCTGGTGTCACCAGTAATCCCTGGCACTCCATGACATGGAGCTCCAATGCCTGTCTCTGCCTCTATCATCCCATGACATTCTTCCTCTGTGCCTTCATATCACAAGGACACTGGTCATATTGGAGTAAGTGCCCACCCTACACCAATATGACCTAATCTTGAATAATTACATCTGTAATTACCCTATTTCCAAATAAGGTCATATACGATGTACTGGGGGAGGGCAGTAAGAATTCAACATACTTTTTGGAGGGACACAAAAACAATAGAAACTACTAATCAAATAAGTTTGTTCTTAATTTTTATTTTAAAGTCTATGCATGTTATATAAATTCTGCCCATAGTTCTTCATAGGTCTGGCTTTTCAAAAATTGATATAGTAAGTATAGCATACTTGAACAAGTCTAAATTTCTTAGAACACCATTACAGAAGTGTTACTACAACAGTGTAATTCATCATTTCTACATAATACACTGGAAAATTATCACCTATACAGAATGATTTAGAAAACTAAAACCCCATGTATTTGAATCATTTATCAATGCCCTGCCAGGAATAGATATAGCTCTTCTCACTTGGGAGACTGAACATTTCATATTTCAGCTTCTTGTGAATTTGAAATAGATTAACAAAACATTTTTCTTCTTTTCCCAAGGCTAGAATTTGTTGTTCAAACCCATACTAAAGAATCACAGGAAATAAGACACATTTTTTCTTTTATTTTATGCCCTACTCAGAAACAGCTTCTTGCAAAGAAAAAGTGGAGAACCACAACCCTTAAGTAATCAAGATGAGCTCTTCAAGAGCAAAAAGCTACTGAAGTCTAAAAAGCAGTGGATCCACCACACTGTGAACAACTCCTAAGTGTATTTGAGCAATTTTTTGAAAAAGTAGCTTTCCGTGTACAGTTGATGATGATCACTCTCTGAAAAAGCAAAATCCCTATTAAAGAGATACCATTTGAAAAAGTATAAAAAGGCAGAATAAAAAATGTCATAGTGTTGTTACAAAAAGTAAAGTTACCATTTCCTTTTTCCCAAAAGATAAAGTATTCTCATGATTTCCTTGGTGATTGTAAGTGATAATGCCAAAAAGTTCAATCATGGAAGGTCTAATTGGCAAAAATTTGACTTGTAGAATTACTGCAGTGAGAAATACAACTGCAAAGACTTAAATATTCTGCAGTTATAATGTATCAGTTAGCCATTGCTGCAATAATGCTACATAACAAATACCTACGCAAATCTTGATGACATTCAACAATAAGCATTATTTCTTGCTCAGGTATCTATGAGGCAACTGGTTTTTACTAATAGAGGCTGGGTTGAGATGTGCTTAACTAAAGGCTATAAATTAGGTCTAGACATGCTCCACATGTCCCTGATCTTCATAGATAGGAGTTATCCAAAGCATTCTTCTCATGGTGAGAGGCAGAAAAGCAAGGGGGCAAAGTTAATTATAAAAGCACATTTCAAATCTTTGTTTGCATCATATCCATTAACATTTGAGGCCGGGGGGCAAAATTTCTCTACCCTCTAATATCCAGTGGCTAGTGCCCAGAAATTAAACTGACAAAAGAGAGATAAATAGAAAAAAGGCATACAAATTTTGTTGATATTTTTAATTTTAAATACACAGGGTTTCACATAAAATAAGTAAAAACTCAAGAAATTGCTAAACGTGGGCATTATATAGTATTTTAACAAAGAGCAATAAATTGTGGAGAAGTGATAAAACAAAGGAGGGACATTTGGACTCCTAAGGACAATAAATTGTGGGAAAATGACTAGAAAATATATGGGGAAAACTAGTGGAAGGAAAAGGTTAATTAGTAAGGTTTATTTATGCAGACTCATTTCAGTACTGGCTCTCTATCTTCAGTGATAAGAGTCACTCTCCTCCTTGTATAGGAGATTGGGAGAAATTTATACCACATTCACAGATTAAACTTTTGCCCTGGTCTTAAACAGGTAATGGGAGGGCAGAGAACTTTACATCCATCTGTTGTGTCTTAATTGTCTTCTGCTCAAAATAATCCTATGCCATTGTAGCATATTTGGGGGTGGCATATTCTGGGCCCCTTCACATCCTGTTCACCAAAGCAAATCACATAGCCAAGACAAAAATCAAGAGGCAGGGGATAACTTTGTGCTTCCCAAGAGAGCATATCAAAGGGACTAAAGAATTAAAACAAATGATCCAATCTACTACAAACAGCATAGGAATTTTAGAGTACTAAAAAGGATATATATTTTTTTGGAATATATGGAACAAATAAAGACCTATCCCATGAAAGTATATAGTCCATCAGGAAGCCACAAGATCTGAATAATCTATACCATTCTGAAAGACTATTATATTTGGCTATGAACGTTAGTAAACCTAACAATTCAATAAATTTCTCATGATGATATAATTTAATCTCTATACTTTGTATTTTTATTTGTTTATAAATTCTATTAGTCCAAAAAGTATTTTATATTCTTTCTGAAATTATCTAGACAATATATTCTTACTATTCAGATTGTCTATTAACAACCCAACTTACCTATTTGAAAGATCTTAATAATTGTTTTTTACAAAACTTAGTCATTTTTAATTCATCAGTAATTATTACTAGCATAAGATGCTAGTACCTTACTCTTGCAATATCAAACACACATTTAAATATCAACAGATGGTATAATATAAATATATTAATATATTTAAATATATAATATATCTTCTACAGATTGAATTGTGCCCTATTAATGTAAGTTTATTTGGAAATAGTGTCTGTATTGATGATAAAGTTAAGATGAGGCTATTAGGGTGAATCCTAATTCAATATCACTGGTGTCCTTATAAAAATGGAAAATTTGGACACAAGAACAAACACAGAGATAATATAGTGTAAAGACACAGAAGAAATGCCATCCATAAGCCAAGGAGCACCTGAGACAACCAGAAGCTAGGAGAGAGGCATGGGGCAGATTCTCAGAACTCTTGGAAAGAACCAACCCAGCTGACAACTTCAATTTTGGACTTCTAGCCTCCAGAACTGGGATAAAATCAATTTCTGATTTTTTTAGACACCTAGTGTGGGGTGTTTGGTTATAGCAACCTAGGACACTAATATAATTCATAATATAAGGAGTTTTTATTTTACTGGTATGTTTATTATACTCAATAATAACATGACCACATGATCAGATATCTTGCACAAGTTCAAGGATGCCAAAAATGGCAAAAGCCAAAGACAATGTCAATTTGGAAAAAGTGTTAAAGTAGAGGCTAAACGTTAATGCATCCTTATTTATCACCATCTAATATATTGTATATTTTCATGTTTGTATTTTCTGTATGGTATGCTTCTCCTCTATTCCTATTAAAATGTAACCACCATGGAGGGGGATGTTCTCCATTTTGCTCACCACTTTTTCTCAAATGCTAGAAGTATGTCTGGAATTTAATAGCTATTTGTCCAAATAGTGAAATGAATCTCCAAGCAAGAGTCAAATAATTTAAAATCCCCTTAATCATGCTATAGCTATTTGTGTCATGTATTCATTTCTTCCCTTGGACCACCAATAATATCCATAGAACTGGTTTTGTCCCTCTCAAAGGAAGCAAGGAAACCCTATAATCAGAAAATATCCTCTTGTGCCAATTCTCCAATAAGAACTGCTAAAGTAGGTTCACCAAAGGAAATCCCCAAGAGAGTCATTTATTTTAATATTGTTTCAGCCTGCAAGATTTCTGGGAGAGAAATTCTTTCAAACAGTAAGAGGTGCAAGATAAAGTCGAAAATGCATAGGCCTTGAAGCTAGGCTGAATATGGTTAGGAGCTCACTGATACCAATTTAAAATGTCCCTGATCCACAGGTTCTTCCCATGAAATGGAATAATACTTCTTTCATAAGGTGTTGTGCTATTAAATGGGATGAACATAAAGCTCCAAGAATTCTGCCTGAGAAGGCAGAACATCCAAGGACAAATCTATGGAATCATGCTATTATACTCAGTTGAAGAGAAACCAATTATGTTAAGAGAAAATATGCCATCAAGGAGTTCCTGAAAGTTTAGAGTGTGGTTTCTGGCTTTACCTCCAACTGTTGTAAGCAAAACTCATTTTAGTCTTCATAGTAAGGGCTATTTGCCTCAGAGGTTAGAGGGGAGTTTGTTTGGTTTTCTTCTTCCTCCAGCCTCCAGCTTCTAGAGACTGCATAGAAAATTCTCTGTTGAATGGTGGCATTGGCTGAAGTAGCATTTAGAAGTTCAACACATGGTTGAGTAGAGCCTGGGGGAGAATTAGATGATAACATTTCAAGGGGAAAGTGCCAATGGACAAAAATAGCAAAGAGGCAGGACAGCCTAGGGTTTAGCAGTAGAATTTGTAAAGAGGCAAAGCCAAACAGTCCTGTTCTTTTCAACAAGTATTGTCCTGAGAGCCAGCTCTTTACCTCTAATCAGTGCTGTAACAACTGGAGGCTTTAGCCTTTGAAGGCTAAAGCAATTGCTATGAGACAGGTTGAACTAATTAACATTTAATTCTGCATTTGTCATTTCTTTTACTCAGATTCTGTGATGCAAACCCTATCTAATGCCAGACAAAAGAATACACAAAGCTACATTCACAGATGTGATGTTTACTACTATAAGAGATTCCAAGAGGAAAAAGGTCTATAGACCACAGCTCCCCCTTTTGTCACCATGAAAACGAATCCTATAAATTGACAATAATTTGGATGATGATTATCCAATCTGAGGATGATCCAAGTCTTTCCACTACTCACTTTTGTCACTTTAATAATTTCTCAGGGCTTCACAAATGTTATGTGATGACCAAAAAATATGAAATTCAAATGAACATATTCTGATACTTATTAGCAGCTTTGAAGGGGTCTTTAATAGAAGTCATTTCTTGAGCTCTTCTTTGCTCCCTTTATGAATTGAGATGTGACTGTTATCACCAAAAGTCATATGTGCCAATTTTACATTTGACTTCCCCTTGACCCTTAGCTGTTGGAAATAGTTTTAGGACAAAGCATTAAAGTAGCTGAGCTATCACCAGCAAGATAAAATTAGTAAATAGCTTAAGATTGATGCCTTCGGTATCCTTTACCTCTAGCACTCATTAAAAGAAATAACCTATGTAACATCTCTAGAAGTGGCATGGCAACTAGTAAGTACCACATGTATATTAGTTAATGTTCACAAGTGCACTTCATGTTCCCCTCCCAAACCTATCATCTAATCTTGTTCTCCACATCTACCTTTCCAGACACTGTTATTATTGCTAAAACACCTAGAAGGTTACCACCAAGGATTCCGGGGTCATCTCTTTCTCAGTTCCAGTCCTGTTGAAATTTACTTGGCTTCTGATATACAGAGACAGAAAAAAAATATAGATAGATAGATAGATAGATAGATAGATAGATAGATATCGAGAAGAGACTTAGGGGAATTGGTTTATGTGGATATTGAGGCCAAAAAGTCACCCAATATGCCATCTGAAAGTTGAAGAACCATGAAATACATTTGTACGATTTAATCCAATTCTAAAGCCCTGAGACATGGGAGGATAGTGGTATAAGTAGCAGAGTATAAATGCCTGACAACCAGGAGTTCTAATGTCCAAAGGCAGAAAAAGATAAATGTTCATTTCAAGAAGAGAAGGAAAGAATTTGCCATTCCTATGTTTTTTTCTTCTATTTGAGCCCTCATCAGTTTGGATGATGCCCGCCCATACTGATTAAGGTCTTCTTTACTCAGCCTATTGATTCAAATGCTAATCTATTCTGGAAACACCATCACAGATGCACCCAGAAATAATGTTTTACCAGCTATCTTGTCATCTCTTAACCTAGTCAAGTTCATACACAAAATTAACCATTATATAAATTAACTTGCACTACAGTAAAAATTGTGAAATCCTGAAGTAGGCAGAGAGAGTGTTAGTACTACTCAGTGAAAGTTAACTAACATAACTGGTATCTAATAGACAAAAGTTTCTTTGAACATTTGGAAAAGATAATTACAAAGAACTTGAATTATCAAGTCCACTCAGATTAAATAATTATGTATAATAATGTCTTAGAAGTTAAATATATATTTCCTCAGTATAATCATAAATACTCTATACTTGAGGAGAATATAAATATCAAAGTAGGACCTTCAGTTTATAATGGTGTACATATATATTCAGATGAAAACAAGAAAAAGGACCTTGATAAAATTGTTTTAATCATCTTGGGTCTGGGGTTGTGGCTCAGCGGTAGAGCACTCACCTTGCATGTGTGGGGCCCTGGGTTCAGTCCTCGGCACCATATAAAAATAAATAAATAAATAAATTGTGTCCAACTAAAAAAATAAATATTAAAACAAATTGTTTTAATCATCTTAAAAGCATAAAATAGATAGACTCAAATAACTAAATTTTGAATGAAAGACTACCCAGACAGGAAAGGGTACTACTGGAGCACCAATCTACTTATGCTCAGAGGGCATTTGTTTATGCCACACCATCACTTGGACCTTGGTTTAGAGGAAACAAATCAAGGCCCAGGGTCAGCCAAGCATAGGAGGCTTTATAGGAGATCCTCCACATATTAAGGATGGAAAGGAAAAGGGGGCAGGGATCATAAACTAAAATTGATTTCCATGAATGTATAAGTTTGTCAGTATGAACCCGACTACTATGTATAATCATAAAGCTCTAATAAAAGTTACCTTCTGGGGCTGGGATCATAGCTCAGTGGTAGAGCACTTGCCTCATATGTGTGGAGCACTGGGTTCAATTCTCAGCACCAAATATAAATAAATGAATAAAATAAAGGTCCATAAACACTAAAAAATTTTAATTTTTTTTAAAAATGTTAACCGTTGGTTCCCAACACCAAGAAAGGGACAGGGAGAGGAGGAGAAAGCCAAAGAGAAAAATAGAATATGGAATCACAATACAGAGAGTAGAAGAAAGCCTCAAAGGATATAATTAATGTACTCATAAAAATATTACAAACATATAAGAAGAGAATGGCATTAAGTAAAAATGGTCAACAATGGTCAACAAGAAAAAACTGTTGGAAATTAATTTTTGTCCATAATGTTAATTAATTGTAAATTATTTTAAATGTAAAGTAAGGGAAATCCCTCTAGAAATCAAACTTTATAAAGTAATAGAAAATAAGTGGCAAATTACCAAGAACCTAAGAGGATCGATCCAGAAGATCCAATATACAGTGAATTGTGATTCCAGAGAAAGAGAACAAAATTAGAAGGGGAAAAATTATCAATGTAAGAAATGATAATGACATAATGCTATAAGTAATCATCTAGAACCTGGGGGTATAGTTTAGTGGTAGAGTACTTACATAACATGCATGAAATCCTGGATTTGATCCCTGGCATCACAAAAAATAAGAAAAAAATTTTAAAGTAAATCATTCAATAGTTGAGGAACATTAGTCTCTTAGAATAAAAGAAGCTTCCAAGATTCAATACAACAATTGTTTTAAAGACATATATTAAGGCTCATTATATGAGAATTCAGAACAACAGAGAAAAAACAAAATTCTAAAATGATTGGGATCAGATTAGTATAACCTTTCTTAACAGGAGAATCTAGTAGACCATGAAACAATGCCTTCCCAATTCAGAGGAAAAATAACTTTGAAAATAGATTTCTATAGCCAGACAAATTAAAAATTAATTGCGGGGTTAGAATCGTAGATCTTTTCAGATATTTTTTCCCACAGATCCTTTCTTAGGGAGTTACAGGGTTAATGTGTTCTAACAAAAAAGAGAGTCAACTAAGAAACCAACTTGGGATTATGAAACAATAGTGGTTCAAGGACATAAAGGGAGACTCAGGAGGGCTACTGTGCAAATTGCCTAAAAATTCATCCAAAAGAAGAGGATAGAGGCCTTAGGAAGAAAGATCCTCAGGAACATAGTCAATAGTCTAGTTTTCCATTTGGAATATAATTTTGATAGGTATATAATAGTTCTAATAAAGCATACAAAAATAAAGTTTAAAGAACTTTATAAAGGTAATAAAATAGGTCAAATATTACCTTCTAGTAAAACAAGTTACACAAGAAAGTAAAGGTAATCACAGATACAATTTGGCCCAGTGGTAAATAATATTGAAATAATCATAATAATGTAAATACTCCTGAGTTATCAAAAAATAATGACAAAACTATATGAAATGACGGAAGGGCAAGTGAATACAGCATTTATATCTGTGTAAATAATAGAACAAAATTTTCATTTACCTACAGGAAGTTAATAGAATATTATAAAATTAATGAATTAAAATATCTCTTCAAGTATATTATTTAGAATACAGAAAAAATATCAGAAATATTTGTAATTGCTAAATATGATAGTCTATGAGCAACAGACCTATAGAGGGAGAAAGGATAGGATAGGCAATTGCTTTTTTATTATAAACCTTTTAGGTTGGGGGGGTTGTAAACTATGTGCATGTATTATTCTGTTACAAATAAAATATAATTTTAAAATAACATAAAGAAAAAGCAACCATATTTCATTTCAGCTGAGCTCCTTAAGGAAAAAAAAAGGATAGTGAATATGTCCTAGATTAATTTCTAGGGTTTGGGGGATTTTTATCTTACTTTGTTTCTGTTTGTTCTGCATAGGCAATAGTAGCAGAACAGTTATGTGATGTAAAGTATATGACATTCTTCTAGGTGATTTATATAAATTATCGCATGGAATCCTCACAATAACCCAATAAGTAAATATTACCATTCCCTACAAACATAGGGAAAAGCTAAGAACCAGAGAGGTTAAGTGATTTGTCCATGGACACAAGGCTGGAAAATGGCAGAGGCAAGATCCAAATTCAGATTTGTCTGCCCTTGACCACCATGCTGCACTAGCTCTCAGCGACATGACTTCACCTTATCACTTCCACATCTTCATCCAACAGCTCATTAGGATCTACAGCTGTAAGTTCTATAATTTCCTCTTGGTAAAATCCTAAAATTAACCATGAGATTTTCAACCAACTATTAAGGAAACAAAATAACTTATTATCCTCTAATGAAGAAAGTCTATCCAATTGTTAGGTTTTATTTGCACTTTTCAAAGGGTTCCATCTGCCCCGATTGATGGTATTGCCACAGTCACTTTTGACACCATCAAGTCAAAAGTGACTAGGGAAAGTCAGAGACAGCAGTTTAGGAAAAGAGGCTGGCTTCCAACTGTCAGGTAAGTTATATCAGCTTCATCTCTTTTCTCTCATTGTACCTCATATTCCTCCCTCTAACCTACATTCTAACCATAACAAACAATTTGCAATTCTCTGACTATCATAAATTGTACCATGCCTCAGGATATCCTTTCTTTCTTATTCCCACCTACTTAGTTCATGGCACTCTCCTTAATGGTGCCTTTCCTAGTCCAACCAGGTGAAACCATCCACTCCTCATTTTTTAATATCTTTATTTTGTTTATTTTTATGTGGTGCTGAGGATCAAACCCAGTGCCTCACATGTGCAAGGCAGGTGCTCTGCCATGAGCCCACTCCAGTCCCCACTCCTCTTTTGATCCCTACTGTGCCCTGGGTACCCTTCTATTATCATACCTGTAACACAGTATTGCACATACTTGTGGATTTTCCTGTTTATTAATAAGTTTATTAATAAACTCTGTAATGACAGAGAACATATGTTCATCTCTGTGTCAATAAATATTTGTGTCTCTGTGTATGTACAACTATGACCCTTCTTTCATAAAGGAAATGTCATATCATTCATATATATATATATATATATATATATATATATATATCATTAAAGAATGATCAGATGCTATGCTAACAATGGTTATTTGAGTGATGGAATTACATGCTATTTATTCTTTCTGTATTTCTAAAATATTTGTGGGAAACATTTATAACTTTGGAAACTAGAAAAAAGACCCCTCAAAAACATAAACTATCTATAATTTTGCCTGCGTTAAAATTAAGAAATTCTGTAAATGGATGGAGTTAGGGAATATAATGTTAAGTGAAGTAAGCCAATCCCAAAAAACCAAATGCCAAATGTTTTCTCTGATATGTGGATGCTGATACACAATGGGGATGGGGGCGGAGCATGGGAGAAATGGAGGAACTTTAGATAGGGCAAAGGGGAGGGAAAGAAAAGGAGGGAGCACCAGGGTAAGAAAGACAGTAGAATGAGATGGATATCATTACCCCAAGTACATGTATGAAGACATGAATGGTGTGACTCTGCTTTGAGTACAACCAGAAACATGAAAAATTGTGATCTATATGTATACTGTGAATTGAAATGCACATAAAATAAAAATTCTTTTTTAAAAAGAATATAATTAATATAGTAAAAAGGCAAATCACAAAATGGGAGATAACATTTTCACAACACACATAAAAGGAATTACACATATCAAAGAGGAAAAGGAAAACCAACCAATAAAAATTGTGCTTTAATAACTGCTTCAAAAAAGAGGACTTTAAATGGCCAAGGAGTATATGTCTATGTATGTGTATATGTGTAATATATTTTACATATACATGTATACATACTTTAATATGTATAAATAAAATGTGGTTAAAGATATTGGTGTTTAATAAAATACAAATTAAAGTCACAATGAGATATCATATCCATTTGACCAAAAATATGAAGCCGTACCATGTGTTACAAGGATGTAGAGGAACAAGAACTCTCATCTACTTCCATAAAAGGTCTAAATTGGTTGAACCTCTTTGGAAAATAGTTTGGTACTATCTAATAACATGCAGAAATGTATGCCTCTTCAATCAGGATATACATACAAGAATGATCACTGTTTATAATTGCCCAAAACTAGAAATAACCATTGACAACAGAAAGGATAAATAACTATGCTATAGTAATTCAATGAAATGTTACACAGCAATGAAAACTCATGAAGTAAAACTATACACAAGAACATGAATGAATCTTAGAAACGCAATGTTCAGTAGAGAAAGCAAGACAGAAAAATGCATACAGTATGGCTTTATGAAAATAAAATTCAAAAACAGTTAAAACTACATTGTTCAGGGTTACATAAAGGGAATTAAACTGCAAGGTGGGATGGGTGTGTAGGTCAGTAGCAGAGCACTTGCCTAGCATGTATGAAGCCCAAGATTCCCTCCCAAGCACCACACACAATAAAATGCTACACTGAAAATCAAGAAAGTGATTTCTTTTAAAAAGCAGGATGGTGTTTACATCCTCAGGGATAAGGTTATAAATGGGAAGGGACATTGGAGGGCACTTCTGGGGTATTGCTAATGTTTTATTTCTTTATGTGGGTGGCAATTAACATAGGTGTTTGCTTTATAAGAAAGATAACTAGAAATGTATAAATTGTACATGATTTCTCCAAAATGCTTCTGAAAAACTATAAAAGATTTTACATGCTGGCAAAAGTTAACCACTTAAAATTGGGGATCTGATGCTTCAAGAGCCTAATATTAAACATAAAAATTAATTCAAACTAAATTGACGTGAACTAAGGGGGTCAGAAACTTTATACTCAGCACCTCTCCCTGTGATTGTTCTTTCATCTTTATTTCCTCCAAGACTTCGCTGTTCATTGTTCTTACAAGTGTTAATTTCTTGCTTTAGAACATTTTACCTCAAGTGTAGATTCATCTTTCCTTAGTACTAGTTTCCTGGGTACAGTAGGCAAACAAACCCTGATACATAAATTTTCCAAATTCAGAAATTTCTGGCCTGGGATGCCAAACAATCTGGCCATGGGCTATTTGGAATATCGCAGGCATGACAAGGCCCATTCCTTTTTTATTAGGCAGGTGGCCTTGGTGATGGGATTAACAGATTGGGAGACTTCTTTATTTATAGATATTGTAAAATTTGGGATGTATGTGTGTGTGTGTGTGTGTGTGTATACACTTTAATGTTGGAGTTGATAAAAACTATGTTGAATTTTTTTTCCATCAAAATCAGGTTTGCCCTAGTACACTGCCTGAATCTAAGTTGTAACCATGAGACATGGCCTGAAGAATCCCTTAAATCTTTAGTCATAAATGTTCTCTGTTTCTTCACATCTTTTAGCCCAGTGGGGACCATCTAATAGACTTGCTAGGTTTCATTTACTTGAGTTAAGTTTCCCCAAGTCTTTTCTGCTTGGATGCAATGGTTTCAGAAATTAGCCAAAACAACCTGTAGCATCTATTTGTTGGGTCAGCACAGAATATGAAAAGCATATGAATTTTATTTTCTTTAAACAGAGTTTACCCTCTTGAGTATACCACTTGAATTATCCCTCTCTTTAATATAAATCAATAGTACATGCCTCCTTGGCCTCTTTGGTATTTGAGTTTTCAGACTTCTTCAGGGGCTGTCAGTCCAACTTATGCCCTGCTATGAAAAGGAAAGCATGGGAGGGGGGTGATGCCTTGATGGTGCATTCCTATAATCCCAGCAACTCAGGAGCCTGAGAAAGGAGGATAAGTTTGTTACCAGCCTCAGCAACTTAAGAGAGATCCTCAGCAATTTAGCAAGTCCTAGTCTCAAAATAAAAAAGGACTGGGTTGGTAGCTCAGTAGTAAAGCACCCCTGGGTTCAATCCCCAGTACCAAAAGGAGGAGGAAGAGAAGAAGGAGGAGGAGGAGGAGGACTATGATGATGACAACAACAATGATGGCAAGGAGGACAACAAGGGGAGGAGGAAAAAAAGAAAAGTTTCCTGTGGCTGCTGTAACAAATTAGCAAAAACTCGATGGCTTAACACAATAGAAATATGCTTTTCACTCACAGTTCTAGAAACCAGAATTCTGAATCTAACAACACCATGCTAAAATTAAGATGTCAGCAAGAGACTTTCCCCAGGAACTCTAGGGAACAAACTGTTCATTGCCTCCTCCAGGTTCTATTAGCCACTAGCATTCCCTGGCTGGTGGTTGCATCACCAAATCTCTTTACCCGTCTTTGCATCACCTTTTCCTGTATGGGTGTCAAATATCTCTTTATCCATTATGAGGACAATTGTGATAGCATTTACAATCGACCCAGGTGGCCCAGGATTATCTCCCCATCTTAAGATTCTTAACATAATCACACCTGCAAAGATGCTTTTTTCCATACATTCCAGAAATTAGTACCTGATCTCTTTGGGACCATTATTCAGCCCACTGCACTGTCCAAATGTAAAATTCCATCCCAACCATTAGTGACACTATTTTACTACTTACTCTGCTGATAACAACTCAGCCAATTTTCTTGCAACCTATCCACAGATTATCTACATGGTGACCATGAACCATTTTCTAGGTAGGTGGCCTTGTAGACCAATAGTCTGCAAATATCCTTGATAATATGTTTCAACTGGAAAATAAATGGAGTATGCTCCTACAGTATATTCTGTTCATTTATAAATTATGTGTGCCAATGCATAATGATGTATTATTACATTATCATGCATAGAAAAATAGGAATTCTTAAAAGATGGGGGAAATAAATATTAAAAGTAACATTTTCTTTTTATGCCCAAATGAAAGATCTTACTAACCCTCTGGGGTACACATATTCCACTACTTAAAATGCTCTTGCACATCTTTGTGCCCCCAAACTCCAAGGAGGAGCACTAAGTATTGTTGCTCACGATAGGAAAGCTGAATGAGTCCTGGACTATCCATTGTGATTTCAACACAACAAGTCAGCTTGTATCTTTGTGATATATTTGGGGGTTTTGAAAATGATTTCAATGGGAAAAGCATTCCTCTGCAAAAAAAAAAAAAATTACAAAAAATAATAATAACAGGTTTGAAACCCACTTCTCTGGAGCACTCTCTTTTGGTGTAAGCCTCTGAGCGGCCTTTCGTGCAGGTGGCACATGACATCACTGGGTCCCAGCTGTTCCTTATTAACTCAGCCTCTCAGAGAAAGATACAGCCTTTTACAACTTGACTTTTTTTAAGGAGACAGCCATTTGGCAAATCAACCAAACACATTAAACACAGTTAGATTGCCACATTCCATAAATATAAATTTGATAAATAAATCTATGTCTTCACAGCCTTCATTAAGATGTGAAACAATTTGAAGTTCTGAAGGACACCAGGCTTGGGGGAAAAAAAGCATCTCTATTTTGTCACCCTAAAGGAAATGCCTTCCAAGTCAATTGCACCTCCAGTGGGTCAAAGCACAAGAATCACCCAGGAGCCTATAACCCTCACTGAGACCTCTAAACCATTTCCCACATGAGCAGACTTTGTAAATATGTTCTTTGCCTGCTCATAATGCCTAATTAGGCCCTGACCATGAGGCTAAGAGGTGGAGAAGAAAAGCCAGGACGCCTGCAGGCTGCCATTTGAGTTCACAGCAAAATGACAGGCAGCGTGTGTGATCCAAGGGGAAGAATCTGACAGTCACACTTCAGTCTTTCAGCCACATTTTTTACATGGGGAGATTGTAGCATCAATAGTGTCATCTTCTAATAGAAAGGACAACTACATATAATGCATAATTGCTGGTCTAAATGACTTGTTATTTTGACTGCCTATTCTAAAATGTCTGTAATTGCTTCCAATGAGACTTTGAATAAATGATAAGTCAGCACAAGCAAGCACTGATAGAGACATAGCATGGCTTTGGAAAACTTATTTTGTCATGTGTCAATTTCCACCAATTCCTGATTATGATCACGAGGCATTTGTACAGCTTTGTTGGGTATTTATTCCAACTGTGTCCCACTTAAGCAACAGAAGGAATATCACATGTAGGTGTACAAAAGACAAGGCAGTGTGTTTTCAAGGGCAATGAGCAGAAGCTGGCTGAGTCTGATAAATTAGTTTTACAGAATTTTTAGCTCATGCCAAATCCTGGCCCTTTCTGTAAAACAGAACAAAGTAAGGTAGAAGCATACCTTGCTGAGAGTTATTGCCATCTCTCCAAATGAACTTTTTTTCCCCTCATATGCTTGTTTGCCAAGTCTTAAAATAACAAATCACTTCTTCATAACAAAATTGTCTCCCTGGAATAATAGGCTTCAGTGTGAGTTCTGATAGAGCAATAGCTCCTCTAAATGACAGCAAAGGCTTGCAACAGGGATGTGAGGCACATCTATTTCAGGGCTTCCCATTAGAGAGAAAAGCAGTTCGGTAAGAAATGAAGTCATTTCCTGACTCATTGGGATGCCATGTTTAAACCACAGATTTCAGCCTGAGGATACAAAGGTTGGAAAAATGCGGCTGAGCCTAAAAGAGGTGAATCATCCCCTTAAAGATTCAAGAAACCGACTCCTTAAAGTCCTTCACACACTACTAGAACATATTAGATAGAAAAAGAGATTTAGCAAGAGGCTCCATCCACTCCTTCCACAGTAAGATGGCTCTCCATCCTACACTCTTTGCTAAAACTAGTTCCATAACTGATATGTTTACATATGATTACACTTAACTGTGGAAGCAGTAGAAACAGAGCAGTATTTAGGCATTATAAACATCAGGAGACAGGAGACAAAAATAGATAGAATGCCTGTTGATTTTGTATATTTCTAAGATAAGTCAAAGTATCAAAAAGCAATTTTTGAGCAATACTAGGTATTTGTTAAAATTATCACATTGTACACCTCAAATTTATACAATTTTATTTGTCAATTGGACCTCAATAAAGCTGAAAATATTTTTTAATTTTTTTTAGTTGTAGATGGACACAATACCTTTATTTTGTTTATTTATTTATATGTGTTGCTGAGGCTCAAACCCATCGCCTAACACATGCAAGGCAAGTGCTCTACCACTGAGCCACAACCCTAGCCCCAAAGCTGAAAACATTTTTAAATTAAAATTTTCAGAATTAAAAAGATGACATTCAACAATTTAGTAAAGACCCCAAGGATTTATTTTACTAGGAAAAAAATTCCATGTTCAGTCTCACTAGTAAACAAAAATAAATTTATAATTCGCCACATATAACTAAAAAGAACCAATAAAATAAAAATAAATAAAATAGCAGTGAGATACCATTTTTACTTGTCAAATTAGCAAGGAGTTGAGAAAGTAAGAAGGTGAATATTACTCAGAGCTGATAAGGAAGTGCAAATTGGTTCAACCTACTGGAAGGTGATTGGTCAGTATGTATCAAGGCCTTAAAAATGTTCACACTCTTTATTTCAGTAATTCTGCTTGTAGGAGTGTATCCTAAAAAATAATCTGATATTTGGACAAAGATATATTCATGAAACTGTCATTACAGTCTTGTTTGATAAGATTCAGTCTTGTTTAGAAAAACTCAAAAAGCAATTTAAATGGCCAAGAATAGGAACACAATATTATTGTGGAACACTAATATGATGGAGTATCATACAAACAAATCAAACTATGGTTAGGGGTTATCTTTAATGATAAGGAATCATATTGATAAAAAAAAGCATTGTGGAAAACTAAATATATACACACAAAAAAAAAAAATACTCAACGGAATTCCTGATTGAGTATCACTCTGGAAAATGGGATGGATCTCCCCCATTTTAAACATACCATGTCACTATTGATACATTTATACAATGAAAGTTTGAAACCCTAGTGGAATTTCTTGATGAACTTAGTCTCTAAGTATCTGCACAAATTTCTCAAAGAGGGAGCTGTCTTTGCTGGTTGATCATGACTCTGGGCCCCAGAAACCTATACCCAATGAGAATCAGACACTGTTGGGTCTACTCAACCTAAAGACTAGTCAAAAGATCAGGTATACTTTTACTGAACACCAAAATTGCCAGAAATGTCAAAACCCAACTGAATGAATGCTTATTGAGTCTTGGCTGATTTGTTACAAAAAAAAAAAAAAAGTATGCATCCAATAGAGATAGGAATAGGGGTATCAGAGAAAGCTATACAGAAACCTAGATGAAATCCAGAGAATGAGATACATTAGTGAAGAAGAAAAAAACTTTAAAAGTAGTTAAAAAGAAACAAGTGGAAAAATAATCTGGAGAACAGTGAATCATTGTTTCCTCAAAACTATTGTATTACAGCAAATTATTTTACCAAGTTTTAAAAATAACATGATTTTTCAAAACAGAACTCTGAAAAGTTGTATTCCTAACAATGACTAAGATTTATTGACTACATTCCATGTGAAATGGAACTGGTAAATGAGTTGATAAACATCCTGAACTATTTATATTAATTCATTTAATCCTTATAATTGCTTTATAGGATTTTTCTATTATCCCCTTTTGCAGAAGAGAAAAGTGAGGCCAAAAGAGATTAAGTAACTCAGGTAAGTTCTCATAGCTCTTAAGAGGAAGTGTAGGGATGGAACTTCTAATTCCAATTCTTCATTATTATACATACAGCTTGTACATACTCAAGAAATGATGAATGTGTCTTTTGAAGTCCTATAGTTCTTAACCACTGTTCATGCCTATGTAATATTGAATATTTACAGCTTTACATGTTTGTTTCATTTTCACGTACAGCATGTCTTCCCAACTATACTATAAAACACTGAAAGCAGGAACTGTAAATAATACTTCTCTAAAATCCCCACAGTACTTAGCACTATTCCCTACTCATTAAATAAGATTGAATCGGACCTTCAGCAAAAAGATAACTTTCAAAACAACTATTCCAATAATTTTGCAATCACATAAACTCTACCAACATTCTTCTCTAAGAAGCAGTCATCTTTTGAGATTGCTGGAAATGTTAAGTTGAGAAAAAAGAAGCTAATGCTTTTTTTTTCTCATTCTATTCCTTTTGACTGATGAACCCAAAAATAATCACTTTGCATCTCCAAAGTGTTCCGCCCCCATGAAAGCAGGGGGAGAGTGAGCCATCACTAGGACACAAATGTGTTCTGCTGAAGGCAATCAAATAAATCAAGCAACCCCCAAAATATAGATAAAGCAGAGTGACTCAGATGCAGTTCATGTTTTTAGTCACTTAGAATCCTAAGTTACTCTGAAACACGAATATTTTTTAAAGCATTACTCATTTTGCTTTCTCTGATAAAACTAAAATAATCCAATACAATTATCTGAATGGTTATAATTTAAAGATTTAAAATACACGCTCAAAACCTAACATTTCAAATTAGTGCCACTCTTTAGGACAAACTCTAACTAATAATAATGATCTGGTATAAAAGTATCCTGGAGAAACTAATTTCCTACCATTTTCTTTTTATTAAGCTAATCTGAAAAAAAAAAAAAAACAGCATTCTTCCATGGGGCTGTCCTAGAGAAAGCACAGCACTATAGAAACCATGCATCTGAAAAATCATTACTCAAAATTGAAAGCTGTTTTCCTTTTTCACCTAAGAGAGCATTTATTCTCATGCTGGAAATTTAATATGGTTTAAGACCTTTATTTAGAAATAATTGAGTTTCACCAAATCAATAAACTAAAACAGTTTCTAAGTGACCTTATCAGTAGCTCAAGGATGACAAATGGGCTTTAATCATACACACCAACTCCTACTGGTTGGTAGTAGGGAGCTGGATGCTGTGTTGAGAAAGATTCTAAGGCCATATCCAAGAGAAAACATGTTTAGATCAAATAGCAATATCAGCAAGATATATGGAAGAGGAAATACTAGTACCAAAAACCTGTGCTAACTGCCATAATTTATTACAATTCCTCAATCTAAAATGAAGAATGTAGATCAAGGATATCAGCATTGCTATTTGGTTCATTTCAAGAGAGAAAGTTCATTACTAAGAAGTGACCCGGACTTATGGGGCTCTAATTAAATAGCAGTAAAGGAATAGGAAAGGGATTAACCATTTACTGATAGCCTACAACATGCAGAGAACTGAATTTTGTGCTTTACCTTAACCATACACTCCCATAGCTATATCTCTATTATACCCTCCCTATAGTTACCTCTCTGAAATTATCTCTCACTATATTTCCCCAGTCCTTGCACCTGAATAACATTAGCTTCCTTGTTCTTTGAATACAGCATTCATCCTCTCTCTTTGAGGCCATTATACTTGCTATTCTCTCTTCATGAATGTCCTTCACCCAAATATGTACTATTTGCTTCTTCACCCTTTTATGGTTGTGGTTCAAACATCATCTACCCATTGAAATATTTCCTGACCACCCTATTTAAATTGTGAGAAAATTTTGGCATGCCCTTATTTTTTCTATAGTAGTATTTACCATCAGACATACTAGGTATTTATATATGTATTTGTCTGTCTTTCCACCTTCACTAGAATAAAAATTTCATCAGGATAGAGCCTTCTATCTATTCGTTGATAGTTTCCCAGGACCTAGAACAGTACCTGGTACAGAACAGACAATGAAAGTTTGTTTAATTAATGAAGGAATGAGTAGTATCTCATTTTATCTTCACTGAAACTCTATAAGGCAGATATTATTTGACCTAGTTCATTGATGCAGAAAGTGCCGCAGTCTGGCTGGGCACAAATGCCGCAGTCTGGCTGGGCACACAATCACGAGCCACCACACAGCTTGTAGATTCAAACAGCAACTCTTTATTCCCGAACTCACACCAGCCGTCTACAATCACGTTCTGGGGAAATCCACGTTCTCTGCCCAAATCCACCTCCACTGGGCTTCTATCTCCCAAAAAATACTGCCTGAATCCTGTGAGAACTCAAGGGGAACTCAGGCAGCAGGATACGCCCTATTCCCAGCAGGAATAATCTTAAACCTGGAACGCCCTAAACCCGATTATCCTAAACCGGGAACACCCTAATCCCGGATCCGCCCTGGTCCTTGAGCAAGGTCACCTAACTGCAATGTCACTGCAAAATGTCCTATTTCCACGAGTCCTTCCACTAAGCAACATGGAGTACGCTGGCAAGGAAATTGTCATACCTACTTGGCTAATGGCCCCCAGCATCTCCCCCCTTCTGATTAATTAAACAACAAGCAATGTGGCTTAAGGACCGTGCCTGGTAGGTTGTCCAATTCAACATATGGTTCTTACCCGTCATCGGAAAACTGACCTTTAGGCGTCAGCCTCCTGTCTTAGGTTGATACCACTGCAATTGAATCATACCCGTCACTGACTACCGGTCCAGCATACAGCCATACTTGTGGATAGGTCTATGCACCAGTGGGGGGGTAAGGTTCTTTGCCTCACCTCTGTTGGCCCCCAAATTTGGCCTTGGTGCCAGTGGGGGAGTGAGGTTAATGTGGCTTAAGGACCGTGCCTGGTAGGTTGTCCAATTCAACATATGGTTCTTACCTGTCATCGGAAAACTGACCTTTAGGCATCAGCCTCCTGTCTTAGGTTGATACCACTGCAATTGGATCATACCCGTCACTGACTACCGGTCCAGCATATAGCCATTGGCCCCCAAATTTTAGACCATCACTAGCAGAAGGGAGGAGGATACAGAAATGCCACAACACCAAGCCAATTGACGGCTCCTTGGGAAAAATTGCATCACTGGTGACACCATCAGCAAAGATATGTCAGCACTACCACAATTAACATGGGGTGTGCTGGCAAGGAAATAAAAATTGCATCACTGGTGACACCATCAGCAAAGATACGCCAGCATTACCACAATTCGCTGCACCAAACGATAGTTACATAGTCCAGGCAAGTTCTGCAAGCAGTTCAAAGCGGAGGAATCTATCAATATGTCCATTTCCTCCCAAAATCCGTTTCCTCCCAAAGTAAGTTGACTCCTTGATTGAGCATTACTTGTTGAGTTATATTCATTGATGCATCAGTTCATACAGTTTACTGTGATAGCTATCATAGAAGCTGTAGTTTGGTTTTATCTTTGTCTTCACCGGCACTGGGATGAAGATAGGAATTCTGGCAATGATGCTAAAAAGACATTATCCTGAAAAGAATTATTAAATATAATGAAAAGGAAAGGTGAAAGTAAACAAACAGATCTGTTAACCTACTTTAAAAACAATCCTTAACAGCTGTTTACCTAATTTAAATTAAACCATTTAAATCACGTGAATAAAAAAAATAATAATAATTCGGATCCATTTTTTCATGAGCGCTCCTCATATAACAAATATGGACATACGCACATACAGACATACAACACAAAACACAAGAGTGCACACAAACGTACAACACATAAGAAAATAGTAAAGGCCTTGTAGCTTTACCTAGGTGAAATCTCCATTGCAATGTTTAAAAACTCCACAGTCAAAAAAAAATAAAACTGATCAGAAAAACATTAACCTAGGTTTGTATGAGCTCAAAAAATAAAACTAGAACCTTATGATGTAGAAAAATGCAATAATAAAATAGCTATTGAAAAAAGCATCCTGGTTAATCACTGTTGCAGATGTAAGAATGGCCAAGCTGGAGTTCTGGATATCAGCTGTTATGGATTTGAGTCAAATCATCTTCTTTTCGATCTGTAGAAATTGTTTTAGTTAATCTCTCTGGAATCCAAATCGGCTGCTGTTCTCCCTGTGGAAAAACACAAACAGACCCCCGACTCCAGACAATCACTGGGTCAGGACCTTTCCATTGTCCTGTTAGAATATCTTTCCAAAGTACCTTAGGCTTATGTACATTTTTTGGATACATGTGTCTTTCCGCAGCACTAAGTCCTGATGAATCCAAATTTTAAAAGTTTAGAGTAAAAAGCGTTATTTTAAGTTTATCTTTGGGGGATATATACCCCCTTCCAATTCCCTCTTTTTGCTTTAATAAGTACGTTTTAATAGTTTGATGAGCTCTTTCAACTATGCCTTGTCCCTGTGGATTGTATGGGATTCCTGTTATATGAGTAATACCAAATGATGAGCAAAATTGTTTAAAAGAGGTAGAGGTATAGCCAGGACCATTATAGGTTTTTAACTATTTAGGAACGCCCACAGTGGCAAAATTTTGTAAGCAATGAGCTATAACATCTTTAGTTTTTTCTCCGGCATGAAGGGAGCCCATCAAAAATCCAGAAGAAGTATCAACTGTAACGTGTAAATATTTTAATTTTCCAAATTCTGGCAAGTGTGTGACGTCCATCTGCCAAATATGGTTAGGTATCAGTCCTTTAGGATTGACTCCAAGATTAACTTGTGGTAAAAATGTCACACAATTTTGACATTGTTTTATTATATGTCTGGCTTGTTCCTTAGTTATTTTAAAACGCTTTTGTAAAGTATTAGCATTAACATGAAACCTTTTATGAAAATTTGTAGCTTCTTCAAATGTAGAGAAAATATGTATGTCATGTGTAGTTTTATCTGCTAAATCATTGCCTAAACTAAGGGCTCCAGGCAATCCTGTATGTGCCCTGATATGTCCTATAAAGAATGGATCTTTTCTGTCCCAGATTAGACTTTGTATAGTGGAAAACAAAGAGAAAACAGTAGAAGAAGGGGAAATCCTACCAGCATCTTCAAGAGATACTATAGCATTAACTACATACTGACTATCAGAAAATAAATTAAATACAGAATCTTTAAACATCAAAAAAGCTTGTAAAACTGCATTAAGCTCTACCTTTTGAGCTGATTGTTTGGGTACTAAAAATGTAAAAGTTCGATCTGGGGTAACTACTGCTGCTGTACCATTATTAGACCCATCAGTTAATATATTTGGAGCATTCATGATAGGTGTTTTTCTTGTCATTTTAGGAAAAACTACAGGATGCTTAGACCAAAAAGACAACAAAGGATTAGATGGTAAATGATTATCAAATGTAACATTAGATTTACACATGATTATTGCCCAAGTATTTAACTCATTAGCTAACTCATCAATTTGATCCATAGTATATGGAGTAATAATTTTATTGGGAGAAATTCCAAACACTCCCTTCGCTGCTTTTATTCCTTTGAGTATTAATTGTCCTACAGCCTCAGGATACCTAGTAAGAATAGTGTTAGGAGAATAAGATAAATGTATCCACAATAATGGACCTTCTTGCCAAAATACTCCTGTAGGAATATTTTTTGTTGGTAGTACAATAAATAATAAAGGCAAACTTATATCAATTCTATCCAAATGTATATTTTCCATATATGTTTCAATAATTTTTAATGCCTTTCTTGCTTTAGGAGTTAACATGCGGGGTGAATTTGGATCTGATGGACCTTTTAGAATATCAAATAAAGGTCCCAACTCTCCTGTTGGTATACCTAGATAAGGCCTTATCCAATTTATGTCTCCCAATAACTTTTGAAAGTCGTTAAGTGATTTGAGTTGATCTACTCGTATTTGAATTTTTGGTGGACGGACCAAGGTTGAGGATAATAGAACTCCTAAATAATTAATTGGAAAATTTAATTGTACTTTATCTATTGCTATCTCTAGATTATAATTTTTTTAATAAGTTTGTAAGTGTGGCATAACATTCCAGCAATATGTTTTTATCTTTATGTGCCAATAATACATCATCCATATAGTGAAATATTTGTAGTTCAGGATTTTGATTTCTAAGTGGCTGGATTGCTTTGTTAACATATATTTGACACATAGTTGGACTGTTAGCCATCCCTTGAGGGAGTACTTTCCATTCATATCTCTGATCAGGACCTTCATGATTTAATGCAGGGATAGTAAATGCAAAACGTGGACTATCCTCGGGATGAATTAGAATTGAAAAAAAACAATCTTTAATATCTATAGCTAAAACATGCCAGGTTTTTGGCAAAGCAGACAATTGAGGAATCCCTGATTGAGCAGGTCCCATAATAACCATCTCATTATTAATGGCTCTTAAATCTTGCAATAATCTCCATTTACCAGATTTCTTTTTAATGACAAAAATGGGAGTATTATGGGGAGATACAGAAGGTTGTATATGTCCTTCCGCTAATTGTTATTTGACCAGATCATGGGCTACTTGTATCTTTTCTTTAGTCAGGGGCCACTGAGGAACCCACACTGGTCTTTCTGATTTCCAAGTAATTTTGATTGTCTCAGTGGCCCTTTCTGAAAATCCAACCCATGTCTGTCTGTTCCTTGATCTATTTGTATTGGTGCTGTTATAACTTGCCCTTGTTTTCCTAATCTTTTTTCTTTCCTAAAGCCTTGTCTAGCCCTAGTAGTGGGCGCATTAGGATTGATGTTATTTGTTAACGTCAAACCTAATTGATCTAGGACATCTCGTCCCCATAAATTTATAGGAAGATGATCCAATACATATGGCTGTATAGTTCCTTCACATCCTTCAGGATCCTTCCAATCTAATATCATAGAACTTCTATGGGGATTAGTCGCCACTCCTAGGCCTCGAAGTGTTTGAGTGGCTTGTTGTAATGGCCAATGTTTTGGCCATTCTTGACGAGATATGATGCTAAGGTCAGCTCCTGTGTCCAGTAGCCCATTAAACTCATGACCTTGAATATTTAGTTTTAGCATTGGGCGAGAATCTAAATTTAAAGACAACATAGCCCAATCTACACCTGTGGAGCCTAATCCCCTGGAACCTCTTTTACACTACGACTACGAAATTTATTATGTAGGCTGGGTATTATTAACAACTGTGCTATTCTATCTCCAGGTAAAATTACTGATATACCTCTTGGAGAACTAGCTATAATTTTTATTTCACCTACATAATCCGGATCAATTACCCCGGGACTTATCATAAGTCCTTTTAATGTAGATGAACTACGTCCCAATAATAAGCCTACTGTTCCTTGGGGAAGAGGTCCTTTTACTCCTGTGGGAATGATTTGAACTCCCATCTCTGGAGTTAATACTGCTCTGGCAGAGGCGCAGATGTCCAACCCTGCGCTCCCTCGGGTTTGTCTGATGAGGGATTTAATGGACAATGTGTCCTGGGCACTACCCTGATGGTGTTGCTGGGTTCCTCCACTGCCCCGTAGATTTGTGGTTGTGGGCCCCGGAGCATTGGGCCCCCCTGTCCGTTTTTTGGCAATGGAGCCTGATGCCTTTCTCCACCATATCGTGGATAAATACCTGGTCTTTGTCCATTTTTTGATAAGGGAGTACCCTCTATGGTGGTTTGAGAACGGCATTCATTAGCCCAATGTCTCCCTCTACGGCATCTTGGGCAAATACCCAGTATTCTATTCCTTTGATACCTACTTTTGTTAAACCCTCCTCCTATGGGGCAATTCCTTTTAAAATGTCCTGTTTGTTCACAATCATAGCATGTTTTTGGCCTGGCATCTAAAGCCTGTTGTACTGCAGCTGCGAAGACTTGCCCTTGTTCATTAATATCTCTACATAATTTAATATATGTGTTTAAATCTTCATGTCTCCATGGTCTAATAACCTCTCTGCAGCAACGATTTGCTTGGTCATAAGCCAGTTGTTTTATTAATGGCATTGCTTGTTCTGTAACCCCAAAAATTTTGGCAGCCGTTTGAATTAGCCTATCTACAAAGTCAGCGTAAGGTTCATTAGCTCTCTGTATTACCTTAGATAGCTGACCTTGTAAATCTCCATGTCCTTGTAAAGTCTTCCATGCCCTAACTGCGTCTGCAGCAATTTGTGCATATACAGCAGGATCATATTCAATTTGTTGCCGTTGACCCTCATAAGGTCCTTTTCCTAACAACATATCTAGATTTCTTTGAGGGTAACCGGCTGCTGCATTTCGCCTAGCTGTCTCCGCGCAAAATTCCTCATTGGCAACCTTCCATAACAAATATTGTCCTCCATTTAGTACAGATTTACACATGCTAGCCCAATCTGCTGGCGTCATGTCCAAGTTAGTAATGGACTCGACCATGCTTACCGTGAAGGGAGCTTGGGGACCATAGGTTGTTACAGCCTCCTTTAACTGCTTCACTGTTTTAAAATCTAAAGCACGGTGAATTCGCTGCCCTCCTACCTATTCAAGTACAGGGCATGCCAATCTTTGAGGTCCTGTCTCAGGATCCCATCTATCAACTACGGGGTTTGAGGGCCACTCAGCTGTCTCCATCGGTGGGGCTGTTGGTTGAATTACACCCTCTTGTGATAAAACGGAGTTAGTAACAGCCTCCTGTTGTGGCCTTTTTCCTAACAACCCCTTTTCCTTTAAATTTTCTTCCTCTGTCTGACTAGCTCGAGAGACCTTCTCTTTGGCTTGATCTAAAATGTCTTTCTCCATGGTCTGAACCTCTAACAATTTACTTAACATCTTTTCGGTTTGTTTTTTACTAATTTCTAATCTACTATAAAGATAACGCAACCCAATAAGATAACACAAAACAAAACCGAAACTGAATGAAACAAAAACGGAATAAAAAATCGTTGTATCAATTTTCTCTTCCTCAGGGCCGACAAACTTCAAACCTTTAGTCAACCATTTTTTCCAGTTTGCCTGAGAAATTTCTAGGGATAGGCAGCTTGAAACAAAAACAAGATAAATCAAAACAAGAACGCACTGTTTTTTTTGAAATGGTCACCCATTCTTTTGCTCTTCCTCAGGGACGAGCAATTTCACTTACCTCCAAGCTTCAGACGTCCCCTGTACGAGCCGCCAAATGCCGCAGTCTGGCTGGGCACAAATGCCGCAGTCTGGCTGGGCACACAATCACGAGCCACCACACAGCTTGTACATTCAAACAGCAACTCTCTATTCCCGAACTCACACCAGCCGTCTACAATCACGTTCTGGGGAAATCCACGTTCTCTGCCCAAATCCACCTCCACTGGGCTTCTATCTCCCAAAAAATACTGTCTGAATCCCATGAGAACTCAAGGGGAACTCAGGCAGCAGGATACGCCCTATTCCCAGCAGGAATAATCTTAAACCTGGAACGCCCTAAACCCGATTATCCTAAACCGGGAACACCCTAATCCCGGATCCGCCCTGGTCCTTGAGCAAGGTCACCTAACTGCAATGTCACTGCAAAATGTCCTATTTCCACGAGTCCTTCCACTAAGCAACATGGGGTACGCTGGCAAGGAAATTGTCATACCTACTTGGCTAATGGCTCCCAGCAGAAAGTAAGGTTCAAACAGTTTTAACAATTTTTTCAATATCATACATCTAGAGAATACAAGAGTCAAGATTTGATTCCCCCCCTTCACACACACCTCTACTTTCAAAGTCTATCCTTTATCTCAGGACACTGAAGAATCAAGTAGGTACCTGCCATTCTTATATGAACTGTATCACTGAGTATTACAAGCGATCAGTGAACTATGAACTGTATCACATGTGATCAATGAAGAAAAGATCTTTTACTGAAGTCTTCTAACTAATAAATAAAATAGAAGTTAGAGATTTAGAACTATTTTGCACCACCAGTCTAAACATTGAGCATCAAAGGCTTCTAACATTACAAAAATATTGACACCCAGATATTATGTGCTTATGGATGAGAGAACACACCAACAATAGTCTTACCAAAAAATTAAACCTCAATTAAAATCAGGGATTATCAACCTCATTATTAGTGACATTTGGAGCCATTCTGTAGGTGGTGGTCTTAATATTATACAGGCCTCTACCTACTAGATGCCAGTAGCACTACTCAACTCATTGTGGGAAAAAAAGTCTCCAAAAACTGCCAAATGTTTCCTGTGGAGAGATTTGTACAAATCACCCTTGGTTGAAAACCATTGCTCTACAGCTGGGCATGTAGCTCAGTGGTAGCACATTTGCCTAGCATGTGCAAGACCCTAGATGCCATCACCAGTACCACAAAAAGTAATAAGAAAAGTACTGGTCTAGATGCAACTACCATTCTACAGGCCAAACAGAAGATAGAAGAACATGTTAAACTAAACCATATGTATGCAAATTAGCAAATACAGACTGTGGGGAAACTTCACACATTAAATGACACAGATTCTTGTATAATAAATCTCTTGTAGAACAAATCTCTACAGAGAAAGGCAGGATGGAGGGGGTAACCTTTCGATCAAAATATAGTTAGAAGCCAGGCATGGTGGCACACACCTATAATCCAAGCAGCTCAGGAGGCTGAGGCAGGAGGATCCAAGTTCAAAGCCAGCCTCAGCAACCATGAGCCATAAGCAACTCAGTGAGATGCTATATCTGTCTCTAAATAAAAATGCAAAATAGGGCTGGGGGTGTGGCTCAGTGGCCTAGTGCCCCTGAGTTTAATTCCCACTACAAAAAAATACAGTTAGAAGATATATTTTTAAAACATGCAAAACCAAACTATAGGGCTTAAGGTTACACAGTTGGGTGATAGCACTATAAACAAATGAAAGAGAGTGATTACTATGAAAGTCCAATAAGGAGGAGAGAGGTAAGATGGGACAATTAGTTGGCCTTGGGGCTTCTTGGGTGACTGATGAGATTCTATTTCTTGACTTGGGCAGCATTTAAAGAAGTGTCAACCTTATAATAATTCATTAAGCATTATGTTTGCTTTATCCTGATTTCTATGTCTGTTTTGCCAATGAAAAATGCCTAAGTAAATGAAAATATAATAAATAAACAGAAGAATTTGCCTGCCTCTCTACTTCACTTGGGTTGAAGTTTTGTGGGAACTGTCCTTGAGAAGAGAACTATGAATTTATTAAGTTCAGGTCGATGTTTATGTCCCCTCAGCCCAGAGGTGTAAATCCTCACCACTGCTTCAAAAACCAACTTTGAAAATCATAGCTGCACTTATTACAACCCTATGCAAGCCATATGTGTGATGTCCATATCTTGGCCTTCTGTTGAAGGAATATCTCATGTCAAATCAGCAAATACCTACCAGGGAGCCTGTTGTGATCCAGGCGGTCTGCCAGGCACTGTGAGGGAAACAAAACGCAAAGCAGCAAAGTCTTGGCAAATGTGAACAAAACTCATGAGAACTGCGTGGGCTGAGTAGAGATTTGTGGGATGATGACTTTTAGAAGGATTTGCAGGCCTTGGGGTGGGGGTGGGGAGACATGAAGACAGGGAGAAAGACAGACAGGGAGACACACAGAGAGAGGCGACCGACCACAGGTGTACCTCCTTCCTTGCAAAAGATATGCTCCTGAAGAGTTCTGTGGTGATTAAATTTTTATAAATTTAATTATATTTTCTCATTGACTTACATTATAATCAGAGAGTGGCTTTATCTACATTTTGGATTAATCTTCAACTGGCGGTGGCTCCCAACAGTTTAAGTTTCCCTGCTTCTCTGTCAAGTAGTTAATAGTTTATAAACAAACATTTAAAGGCACTATTTAAAGGAATCCTTGAGTGAATCCTTCTGAACAACAAAGGATTCTGTGGTAATATTTATAAATAATCATTAGATCATAGGCTCATCAAGCTTTCTTAAAGTAAAGCATACCTATACACAAGACTCCAATGTCCCTTGACAGGGTTTATTGTGATTAAATCTCTTTCCTTGAGGATCAAAGTATACCTTATGTGTGCTTTAGGACAACATCCTGCATTACTGATCTGCCCAACATTTTCTGATAGCATTTGGAAGAGCATTTTGTCCAGAGATAAAAGGGGGAAACTACCAAGTATAGCTCATATTACTAAGTTATGTGATGCCATACTACCTTGGCATCATGTCTCGGTTTGAAATAACATAATAAAAACAAAATGCTATAAAATTCAGGAAAAGGGGGATTTGAAATGGTTGACCCATTGGTTGGATTCTTTGGGACAGAAGATTTTCGGGCTGCTCACTTTAGAACTGACTCACAATAAATGGGTTGCTTGGAAATCTCAAATTGGCCACTGGAGAGCTAAAATTGAGGATGGACCTCATTGGGTTTGGCCTTTGCCAACCATGTCACCACATCTCTTCCCTGCTCCCCCACACTAAACTGCCTGCCTCTTTCTTGCCTCACTATTTTCCCCATTCATATTTGATTCTCACCCAACCCTCCTACTGATTTTTCCTGGACAAACTAAAGAAAGATGTTATCCTCAATGTCAACAGAATGAAAGCCCATCACACTTCACACTTGAGTCTAGAATGTGAATGGAGTTTCCCAAGCTGCTGCAGAACGGCAAAATCGTAGGGCCTAATGCTTCTACAGTTGGTTTAGGTAAAGTTGCTGTTGTATTTCCTCTGGACTGAGCTTTGTGAGCAGGTTTTTAATGTAATAGCTCACTTTACTGGTTAAACATACCCAAAGGGATGTGATTTATGATGGGTTTCAGTCTGACTAGCTTTGTTATTTCTGATTAAAGACCCCATTTATTTTGGAGTAAATGGGTAAAGGCTAGTTCACTTTTTTTCTCTTTGGTGACAAGAATATAACTTATAATTGGTTTATTTAGAAAACATACTGGAAATAAAAAATGAAATGCAGCACAGAAGAATAAATCAAGAGTCAGTTTGCTTGTACAAGGGGAAAACAATGTTCTTGCCAAATCAATTACCTTCCATGGCTTAGATGACTGATTCCCAAGGTATAGACACTATCTCTCCCTCACTACTCAGGAATCTTTATATGTGAGGCATTTATTTGAATATAGTGATATGGCCTCATAGTTATAGTTCTAGAATACCTATGGGATTCTACAGCTGTTGTCAAGCATTTAACTATAGTCATTGTGGTAGGTAAAATTCTAAGATGCTCCCAATAATCTACATTACCTTTTATAATCCCTTCTCTTTATGTGGGGGCAGGACCTATAAATTGCATCTAATGAATAGAATATGGCAAAGATGGAGAGATTTTGCAAATGTAATTCAAGTCCCTGATCAGTTGACTTCATTCATATAAAGGAAGATTACCCTGAGTAGACCTGACTGAATCAGATGATGTACTTAAAAGGGAGTGTATATTTCAGAGAATTGAAGTGGCAGAGTCAGGCTCGCTCTCTCTCTCTCTCTCTCTCTCTCTCTCTTCTCTGTTGCTGACTTTAAAGAAGATAGTTTCTATGAATCCTATAGCTTTAAGGAAATCAATTCTATCAACACTCACATTAGCATAGAATAAATAGATATTTCCCCTAGTGGTGACTTCAAGAAGAGAACCCAGCCTGGCCAATGCCTTGATTTCAGGCTTGTGAGACCCACAGCAAAGAATTCACCAAATCTTTGCCCAGACTTTTGACCTACAGAAACTGAAAGATGATTGGTAGTTTTGTTTTAATCCTCTAAATATATGGTAATTTTTATGCACCAACAGAAAACTAATAAAGCCATGCAGAATCAATGATGGAATAGAAGCCTTCTGTTAAAGGAATTTCTAATCCCAGGAAGCCAGTGAGAAGAGAAATAGAGTATCAAAAATTAGAACAAGTGATTCCACTCTCACTTACCTATCTACCTTGTCATGTCTAAAAGCAAATGAACTAGAGGAAAGGGAGATCTAATGTATATTTTGGAAAGGTTTACCCTGTCCCAGCACTGCTGGTTGACTATAAACCATGATTCTGTATCTTTTTTCTTGCAAAGAGCCCACATGTACAGCACCTATGTTCAAAGAGAGGAAGGAACCAAATATGCCTCCAAAGAAATTTAAAAAAAATCCTAAACCTGATAGGTTTAATGCTAAATTGAAATGCATGCCAATGTTAAAATCAACCACCAAAAGTAAAGACAAAACCAAGAATCAAAATGGAGGCAATGAATCAGGTAATCCCAAAATGGTGTCCATGGCTATAAAGAAGAGGCTTGATGAAAGAAAAAGGAAGATAGCTGGGCACGGTGGCACCCGCCTGTAATCTCAGAAACTCAGGAGGCTGAGGCAGGAGGATCCCAAGTTCAAAGCCAGACTCAGAAATTTAGCAAGGCCCTAAGCAACTCAGTGAGACCCTGTCTCTAAATAAAATATAAAAAGGTCTGGGGATGTTGCTCAGTGGTTAAGCACCCTTGGGCTCAATCCCTGGTGAGAGAGAGAGAGAGAGAGAGAACGAGAGAGAGAGAGATAGGAAGACTGTTCCTGACATGTATTATGTGCCTAAGATGTCTGGAGTTGTATGAAAAAATGAATAAGAATTAAAAGGAAAAGGTTTATCATTGCAGAGGAGCAATAAATATGAAATAAATGTGGCCATGGAAAGCAAGGACAAAAAAACAATATCAGAAATTCTTACTGCAAGAACCATCAGAGTTGACATACCCACAAAGCAGTGGTTCTCCAGGTGTGGTCCCAAGACCAGCAGCATCAGCATCTCCTGGGAGCTTGTTAGAGATGAAAATTCTCTGGCCTTACCCCAGATCTGCTGAATTAGAAATTCTGGGGAGGGGGCTCAGCAACAGGTTTTAAGTGGTCCTCCAGAGCCGGGTGCAATGATGCATGCCTGTAATCCCAGGGGCTCAGGAGACTGAGACAGGAGGACTGCAAGTTCAAATTCAGTCTCAGCAACTTAGTGAAGCCCTGAACAACTTAATAAAACCCTATCTCAAAATTTAAAAAAATGAAAAGAGCTGGGGATGTGGCTCAGTGCTTAAACACCCCTGGGTATAATCCCCAGTCCAAGGAGGGAAAAAGTCCAACCGGTTAACACACTCTAGGGTAAGAACCAGTGACCTAGAGACATGAAGGAATATTGTGGGGATAATTAAGGGTAAAAAAAAGCTAATTCTCTTCACATTAAAATCAGCTACAGAATGGCCCAGGCTGGCCCATTTTCAGCTACTCTGATCTAATTAGTTTGAAATGGAGACCAGGCATCCAAATTATTTACCAGCTTTCCAAGTGATTCACATGTGCAGCCATGGCTGGGAACCTCTGATGTAAAAGGTGAAGGAATGTGGGAGAACATCATTTAAAATTGCTACATAAATGACCTCTAAAAGAAGGTTTTACTCTTCCCAATATGGTGTTTGGCTGCTTCCAAACTATTCATACATATATTCTCAGCTGTCAACACTGCCTTGCTTTTGCAAAGGGCAGGGAAATTGCTTTTATTTCAGCAGCACAGAAAAAAAATAATAATCAGCAGCTAGTCCTTTTCATGGTCCCTGCTTACCCTCTGAGCTGTCTGGCTTTCTACAAACAACACTTTCTTTCCCTAGCCTCAGTAAATGGGGTGCCCCTGAGAGGCAGTGAGGAAGAGAAGCTGCACTTTCTTTCACTCATAGTGCAGCAGCCACCAGAGGGTCATTGGCATACTTGCCCCCCAGATCTCCCTCAGGCCCCAGCATACACAAGCAGATGTCCCAAGAGATCCAGACGTCCCTTCAACAACTTTAAGCTGCTCAGCTATTCTGAGACCACCTTTTCCTGAGCCTGGCAGGTGAATGAGGTAGCCTCCAGTGGGAGAAGAAAGGAAACAATATGTCAACTCCAGCTGGGAGAGATGAGAAAAGAGGCTTTCAATTGCTTTGGAGCTGATGACCCTCTCCTCCCCAAGGCTCCACAATACAGTCCTTTAACTGTCTACACAACTTTAGTCCACTTGGTCCAATAGGTGAAAGGAATCACTCAGGAAAATTCAAGTCTCAAGACGGAAATGTTTAAATTGCCCAAGAACACCATGTCATCACTATACCTATATGCCACTTATAAGAGGATTCTCCCCCAACTCTGTGCATATGAATGTGACCCTTGCAGGTACACCTAGGGGAGACTGCTCCACCAGTAAATGGTACAATAGTGGCTTGACTGGGTAGGTTCACAGTACAAATGAAAAACAGGAAAAGCAACAATGCCATGAGAGCCTCAGAATGCAATATACAATAGATGACAATGACAATGTATAACCATAGTCACCAGTAGAAATTCAAGTTTTCTGAAAAATTCAAACAAACATTTTAGAATCTAAGTATGTTGCCTCAATGAAAATGCCCAAGAGCATCCAAGAAGTGGATGCCAGGGCAAGAAAAAGAGATAGTTCAGTGGAATATTGGACCTTACGTTTTTCAGGAACTAATCAGACATATTAACAGGTTGGGAATTTCTATCCAGAGCAGCAGTTCTCAACTGGGGTTGATTTTTTCCCCTTTGTGGGACATGCGGCTATGTTCAGAGACATTTTGGGGTTTTACTACAGAGTATAAAGGTGCCTCTAATATCTAGTATATCAAGACTAGAGATGCTGCCAAACCTCCTACAACAGGAGGATATCTCCCACGACAAAAACTGCATGACACCCATGTCACCAGTGCTAAGACTGAGAAATCCTGTTCTAATAAAATTCCCCATCCATAAATAGTGAAGGAAAATACTAATGGTTTTACCACCTTCCACCACCACCATAAAGGCCCCGATTCCATTGACAATTTCCAGTTTCCAATAGCATCCTAGAAGAAGAAAGTTGTTCTCCTTGAGAAGATAGGTAAGTATATATCTTAGAATAGATAGATAGATAGATAGATAGATAGATAGATAGATAGATACACATATATATGTATACATAATTTTTTTCTTAAGCCATTCATCTATTGATGGGCATCTGAGTTAATTCCATAATTTAGCTATTGTGAATTGTGCTTCTATAAATTTTGAGGCAGCTGTATCATTGTAGTCTGCCAATTTTAAATCTTTGGGGAAAATACCAAGGAGTGGGATTCCTGGGTCATATGATGGTTCCATCCTAATTTTTTGAGGAATCACCATACTGCTTTTCAGAGGGCCTGTACTAGTCTGCAGTCCCACCAGCTATGTACAAGTGTTAATGTTAACTTTCTTTTTGGCAGCACTGGGGCTCAAACTCCCAACCTGTCATATGCTAGGCAAGCACTTTAACACAGAGCTACACCCGCAGCCCTTGTTAAGTCAATCTTGACATTATCTTGCAGGCCCCTAGTTTTGGGAGAACTTAATGTCTATGTAACACAGGATAAATAATTCTCTAAACTCTTATCAAATATTTTCAAGAATAAAAGGTCCATGGCCTCACTATAGCAACTTGTTCTAATGTTTGTCTTCCTAATGGACAAATATTAGGTTGAATCACTTGAAATTGCTAATACTTGATCGTTTTTTGTCTTCAAAATGACAATTTTATGTGGTTCAACCCCAAATTTTTCCCTTCACCAAAAATATGTCCTACTTTCAGAAGCCATTTTTTTATGTTGACTCTTCTGTCAGCACCCATACAATGGTTTTTGATGAGAATGATACCTGGTCATCAGCTGTTTAGTAGACATCTCCCTTCTCAACCCGACTCCATACCCATAACCCTTACACCCAATATTGGCTGGCTCTCTCTAGGTAAATTACTCAGCCTTTCTACATGCCAATTGTTACTTTTGTCACATTTTCAGCTGTAATTTCATTTTATTCTATGGAAAGGGACTGAAATAAGTTGCTCTACTGATTCACAAACATGGTCTTAAAACATTAGTGAACATGAAAATTCAGAAAAATTTAGCTAACTTGAGTCATGTTTTTAGATCCACGATGGATATAAAAGGCCTTTTATAGCAGTCTTTCATTTCAGCTACCTGACCTTAAATCGCTGCTATGTACTTGATAGGAGGAACTCAGTTACCACATGGCTGTGGTGTACCAAGCCCTGTGCTACAAGCTCTCACATAGGTAATCAATTTAATGTCTAAAACAAGCCTGTGGGGAAGGAATTCTTATTCCACTCCATAAGTGATAAAACTGAGACAGGTCAGTGCCAGCACTTATGAGCCAGGCTCTGCACTTATGTCTGTTGGACCCAACTGCCTACAATGTTATTACTACCCTAAGCAGACTGAAATAAAGGTCTATAGAATTACATTACACTGTTAGAGGTGAATTTGCCTTTCCTGTAGAATGTCCACTTAACAACAGCAAAAGAAAAAAACATGCAAAATTTTTATGGTATATAGTATATGTTAAGCTGTCAACAACATCTCCTTTCCTCATTTCATAAGAAACCAAAACAGAGAGAGGGATAGGGAAGTCGGTGGAATGAGATGGACATCATTACCCTAAGTACATATATAAAGACACGAATGGTGTAACTCTATTTTGTGTACAACTAGAGACATGAAAAATTGTCATCTATATGTATAATATGAATTGAAATGCATTCTGCTGTCATATATAACAAATTAGAATATTTTTTTTTTAAAAAACAAAACAGCCAATAAAACTGCCTGGCAGCACACCCCCCCCCCCTTTTTTTATAAGAATCTTGCTATATCTGTTTTCAACTAAAAATGTTATTTGTTGATTTTCATTACACTATTTCATAAAGATCCATAAATTTGCTAATTAAAGATAAAAATCATATGTATTCTTACCTTCCATAAATGTTGCTTAATGTACTTAAAAATCCCTTCATGTAAGGGGTGAGGGGAAGTAGAAGGCTTCTGCATGGGGGAATGGGTGAGCTGTGGCCACCTTGTGGCTAATTGCTGCAGGGAGCACTTCTCTGACCACAGAAAGGACAAAAGCAAAATGACCTACACCACCTTCAGCCCCTGGCTTCTGCAAATTTGCATCTTATTCTTAATTTATTTCTGAATGAAGTAAATGGGCATTTTTCGACAGAGCTACACTCTCCATAATGGGAGGTAGAGAAGGAACATGGCTTTGTAAAGCTCTACAGTCACTACCTTTTAAAAGTTTCATACCTTAAGATGTTACATGCCATCTCTATGGGGCATTTAAAAGCAAATTAATTTTTCTTCTCATGGCTACTAAGGACTTAAATCCTGCTCAGCTTTGGGTACAACATTTTTTAATTTTTTTATACAATAGCTGTGAGTTACTTGCTCATGATCTGAAATAAGAATGCATTACACACAAATGCATAATATGGTCTTCCTAAAATAAATTCATCTGCTTCTAAATGTCAGAGAGAGAATCATTGTACCCTATGGAAATTTACTGGTCAGGAGGAATACAAAATCTGGCTTCTCTCATCACCAACTAGCTAAGCACCTTTAACTCTTTCAACCTGTTTTCTTATCTGTAAAATAAGGAACTATAAAATCAGTAGTCTTCACATAATTTTTTAGTAGTGAAACCTTTTTTCCCAAAAAAGTTTTTCCAGAACCCAAATATGCCAAAGTAATCAAAAGGCAGCTGCTATAGCTCAATCTGGACAGGTAAGTCAGATCATGCCCTTACCCCTCACCCTGCACATAACCCAACCCCTTTAATTTACCTCTACTGAATCTGGGGCTTCGGGAGCTTAAGATCATTAGACCAAGTGATTTCTAAAGTTCCATGTGCCCTAAGTGTCTATTTGGCTAAACAACTAAAGTTTTAAAAATGCAAACATTTTATGAAGACATTTTATAGACATACTTCCAACCTTTCAGCCTGGAAAAGATTAAATACACTAAGCAATTAGAGAACAATTTAATTCTCTACATTAAGCTATGTGCTTCTGGCTCAGAATACAAGAAAAGGTCCTTTGAAGAGCACTAGATGAATCACTCTTATAAAGTATCCAGAATATTTGTGGCCAAGGCAGACTCACTGATTATTTCCCCCAGCTTCCATTCCCACTGGCCTTATGGTGACCACAGCAGGACATATAAACAAGGCAGCAGATAAGGCCCAAACCATGTAAACTAGGCAATAGATAAGGCCCATATGCATCAACCTCCATTTCATCAACTAAGAACTATGCTTGTTGGACTGCCTCCTTTGGTCTGGGTTTTTAATTTGTTTGTTTGTTTGTTTGTTTGTTTTGGGTACCAGGGATTGAACTCAACCACTGAACTACATCCCCAGCCCTATTTAGTATTTTATTTAGAGACAGGGTCTCACTGAGTTGCTTAGTGCCTCGCTTTTGCTGAGACTGGCTCTGAACTTGCTATCCTCCTGCTTCAGCCTCCCAAGCCACTAGGACTACAGGCATGTGCCACTGCACCAGGCTGATGCTTCCTTTGAACCCAGAATTTTCCTTGCTCAACTGACAACAGCTGCCTTTATTCCTGGCTTTTTTTCTCAAACAATAAAATGTGTTTATGTCAACAATAAAAAATTTTTTAAAAAAGCTAAATAAAATAGTCAAAAAGCTAAAGAAGGAAGCGGGATCTAAGCCATGGTGGCCCGTGTAAGCCAACTTTAGGGAAAAATAAATAAATAAAAAAATAAAATGTGTTTATGTTTGCCTTTAGCTCTGAAATATAATTATTGCATGATCTAAGGTGGGGGAAATTGTATTACCTTGATGGACTATGGGGCCCCAAAGGAGGACTTAATATGAAAACAAAATCAACAGAGACTTGATAGAAATTGGGAAAATGTATTCATGTATAAAAATACATACAGTTGAAGCAAATTTAAAATATATTTCAAAAAGCAATCGATTTATTAATTCAATCTATTTTTACTAAACATTGTCCCTATTCTCAAGTCACTCCCTAAGTCCCCCCACTAGTACTCTTGTGAAGAAATAAGTGAAACACAGCTTTATAAGTACCACAATTAAGGTGAGTAAGGAACATTTAGAATTCCCAGCTCAGACTAGAAAAGTTAACATGAGTGACTCCTGAATGTTGAATGTTCTTATAGGAATAAATAATATGATCAGGTTTGTTTTAAGAAAGATCCCTTTGGTGGAAATATGGAGCATGGATTGAGAGATGGAGCAAGAATAAAAGGAGAGAAAACAAAACAGAAATTAGAACCACAGTAAAAGCAAAATGAATGTATGTTTGAACTACATCATTAGCAATTGGGGATACAGAACAGGGAAAAGACTCGAGTGACACTGTTAAAAAATAAATTAGAACACAGTTGGGTGTGGCAGGAAAATCAGGAACCATATGTAACTTGAGTTCCTGGTTTTTATGACGTTTCATTCACAAAAAATAAAGTCAGAAGGCTTGGGGGACAGGTTAGTAAGTATTTTGCAAATGCTGACCCTGGCAATCCAGGTAGAGATATCTAGAAAAGAGATGGTATGTAGAACTCAAAAGTTCTAGATCTGAGCTGAGGCTCAAATTGAGAATCACTTGATTAACACCATTGAATCTAATGAAGTAGCCCAAGAAAAATAAATGAGAAAACTAAAACCCAGAGAACACTTAAGAGAGGGTAAAAAAAGAGAAGCCAGAGGAAAATTGAAAAGGGAATGGTACAAGAGGTAGAGGAAGAACCAAGAGAGAGTGACAAATAATACAGAGCCTGACGAAGATTTTTTTTTGTACCAAGCATTGAACTCAGGGGCATCAACCACTGAGCCACACCCCCAGCCATATTTTGTAGTTTATTTAGAGACAGGATCTCACTGAGTTGCTTAGTGATTCACTGTTGCTGAGGCTGGCTTTGAACTTGAGATCCTCCTGTCTCAGCCTCCGAGCTGCTGGGATTACAAGTGTGTGCCACCACTCCCAGCCTGACAAAGATTTTAACAATAGTTAAACAGGAATTCAAATACTTAAAAGTATTTCTCAGGGCTGGGGATGTAGCTCAGTGGTAGAGGACATTGTATAGCAGGTACAAAGCCCTGGTTCAATACCCAGCACCACCAAAAAAAGTTAAAAGTAGTTTTCAATAGCATTAAATGCAATAAAATAAAGTAAGAACTGAAAATTATTGGTGACTAATCAGGAAGAGCCATTCCAGACGTTTTAGGCAGCTAGAGCTGTCATAACAAAATACCATCAACCACATGATTTAAAAATAGATATTTATTTTCCCACAGCTCTGGAGGCTTGGGGTCCAAGATCAGAGTGCCAGTATGGTTAAGTTCTGGTGAGGTTTCTTTTTCTTACTTGAAGATGGTCACCCACTTTTTGTGTCCTCACATGGAAGCAAGAAATGGAAGAAAATGAAGTGGAGGAGGAGGGGGGGAGGAAGAGAGAAAAAGAAACAACTCTGGTGTTTATTCTTCTTATGGCACTAATCCCTTCATGAGGACCCTATCCTCATGACCTCATCTAAACCTAAGGAACTCCCAAAGGTTCCATCTCCAAATACTAGTACATTGGGTCAACATATAAATTTGTCCAGAGGATATAATCCAGTCCTAATACCAGGTATTTCTAAATTATAAACCTCTAAAACACTGAGCACCTAGTATCCAGCACAAAGTCTGACACATAGTAGGTGCTCTAAATTTCATAAGTGAATGGATGACAGATGAATGGATGGACAAATGCAGAAAACTTTTAATCAGAGAACCACTGAGGTTGACACTAAATTTTCAGGATTTTCATCAGTCCCTAAGAGAATCTGAACCTTGGAATCCTTGAAGATGTGAAAAAATAGATGGTAACATCTGACTCTCTTAGGTCCCTCCTGTTCATAATGCCTTGATTTAAAGATCCCACTGATGGCAACATTTTTGCTCACTTAATGAGTCTGGAAATGGTTTCTTTTTGAAATCCCCCTATGGGGTTTCTTGTTCTAGAATGAGGAGTACCTTGACTTCTCAGCTCCTGTCAGATAGTCTCTAATATGCAGTGAATTCTGAAGGCCCTCCTGACTTAGTTCACTTGTTTCTCTAGTTTCCTTGTACTTTCCCAGTCACCCTCCAAGAAGATAATTCTTGGATAATTTGAATCAGGGTTGCTTCATAAGCTCTAAGTACTTTCAGCACATAATAACATCTCAGTACAGTTAGAGAAGAGTTCCTGCAAGCAAGTAAATAATTGACAGGAGTCCATAGACTGTTTTTTACACTAGCACCGTCTTCCTGGAGAGTTAGGATCTCCATCCAACATTGTAAGAATTGACCCCCACAATACAGTACAACCTTACCCTGTAGGTGGATCACACAAAACAAACAAAAGCAGAGACAGCTGAATTGGAAGAAAGAGCATTATAGAAGGGAAAGCATTTAAAATAAGGTTGCTATCATATTTGACAACATAATTTAGAGGCTCTTTCAGTTGAATACATCTGTGTCTCAGTCCTCTCCATCCACTTTCCCCCATGGTGTTGTCTTGGCTATCAATTATTGGGAGAGAAGGCTAATTCTTTAAAAGGATTTTAAATGGTAGTAGAAATGTAGTCTTACCTAAAAGTTCTTGAAAAAAAGAATAAAATAACCCTCTGTTCATGCTACATTAAAGTCCTGTTCTATTTGTTTCCTTGTTTAAATGAAAGCTGGGACCAAAGACTGAATACATGGGCCTGGGGTTGTGGCTCCATGGTAGAGTGCTTGCCTCAAATCTGTGAGGCACTGGGTTCAATTCTCAGCACCATATAGAAATAAAAAATAAAGGTCCATCAACTACTAAATAAATAAAAATTTTTAAAAAGACTGAGTACAGTTCAGTAAGTTATGTAATAAACTAATAGCCAGCAGCATTTCTGCACTATGAGCTAAGGGCCCTCTTTGACCTTTTGTGAGACAAAAATTCAGGGAACTCTCTGGGTGCACCTCTCTTTAGAGTCTCAGTATGTCACTGAAATGTCTCATGTAACCCTATTCCCACCAAATGTAATAAGGTTCATTGGTGTTCCATAAGACATTATCTCTCTGAGCAACTTTCGTACATGTTAGCAACTATGATGGACTGGTGTGATTGACACTGCACAGCTCTTAACAGCATAATGTTCAAGGTGATAAGGAAATACATCTTGTCTCCCTCCTGTCACTATAGGTATGCAATTTATTTCACATTCCAGTTCACCTCTGCTCCTAGAGTGCTTCTGCAGGCCAGCATGGCTGGTGTTGAAATCAAAGACAGAGACCCACTCATCCCATAGGAGAGGTCAGATGAGCCCTTCTTAGTTTGATGTAAAGGCTTTCTCTGCTCATATTTAAGGTTTAGGTATGGGGATTCAAAGGAGAATAAGGAAAATACCACCCCCTATAGGAGTTCAGTGGATAAGACAGACAATCATTGTAACAATGCAATAAATGCTCAGAACTGTGTTCAAGCACAGAATAGGACCTGCCGAATACTCTCTAACATAATCTGTCAGGAGGCACACAAGCAACCCTTGAATGTTTTGCTGGGTGAACAGGGAGAAGGATTAGTCCAGTGAGTTTCCTTGAAAGAGTCTGCACCATTTAAAACCCTCCCTTCCAGCCCTCTAAAGGATGTTGATCACAAGAAAAATGTACAAAATGTGAATGTTTTAGACAGCTAGAGCTGTCATAACAAAACACCATCAACCACATGGTTTAAATAATAGATATTTATTTTCCCACAGTTCTGAAGGCTTGGTAATTATAAATAACACTCATGGTGATAGTGCAAAGTTAACTGTTCACACTACCACCAATGGTGATGGTGCATCAACAATAACATATGATACCATTCAGCCTGAATAATGGAAATTTGAGATAAAACATATTTTGGATATTAGGGCTCTATCTGAAGTGTGAGGAGTAAAAATTTGTTCCCATGATGTAGGCTCCCTATTTACCTCTTTTATTGTTTCTCTTGCTGAGAGAAAACTTTTCAGTTTAAGTAAGTCCCATTTGTTGATTTTTGTTATCAACTTTTGTGCTATGGGTGTCCTATTAAGGAATTTGGAGCCCGACCCTACAATATGTAGATCGGAGCCAACTTTTTCTTCTATCAGACGCAGAATCTCTGATTTGATATCTAGCTCCTTGATCCACTTTGAGTTAACTTTTGTGCATGGCGAGAGGAGGGGATTCAGTTTCATTTTGTTGCATATGGATTTCCAGTTTTCCCAGCACCATTTGTTGAAGATGCTATCCTCCCTCCATTGCATGCTTTTAGCTCCTTTATCAAATATAAGATAGTTGTAGCTTTGTGGATTAGTCTCTGTGTCCTCTATTCTGTACCATTGGTCCACCCTCCTGTTTTGGTACCAGTACCATGCTGTTTTTGTTACTATTGCTCTGTAATATAGTTTTAAGTCTGGTATCGCTATACCGCCTGATTCGCACTTCCTGCTTAGAATTGCTTTTGCTATTCTGGGTCTTTTATTTTTCCATGAATTTCATGATTGCTTTATCCATTTCTACAAGAAATGCCGTTGGGATTTTGATTGGCATTGCATTAAACCTATAGAGAACTTTTGGTAATATCGCCATTTTGATGATGTTAGTTCTGCCTATCCATGAACAGGGTATATTTTTCCATCTTCTAAGATCTTCTTCTACTTCTCTTTTTAGGGTTTTGTAGTTTTCATTATATAAATCTTTCACCTCTTTTGTTAGGTTGATTCCCAAGTATTTTATTTTTTTTTGAGGATATTGTGAATGGAGTGTTTTTCCTCATTTCCGTTTCAGAAGTTTTGTCGCTGATATACAGAAATGCCTTTGATTTATGCGTGTTGATTTTATATCCTGCCACTTTGCTGAATTCATTTATTAGTTCTAGCAGTTTTTTTGTAGACCCTTTTGGGTCTTCTAGGTATAGAATCATGTCATCTGCAAATATCTCACTCCAGTAAGATTGGCAGCCATTATGAAGTCAAACAACAACAAGTGCTGGAGAGGATGTGGGGAAAAGGGTACTCTGTACATTGCTGGTGGGACTGCAAACTGGTGTGGCCAATCTGGAAAACAGTATGGAGATTCCTGGGAAAGCTGGGAATGGAACCACCATTTGACCCAGCTATTGCCCTTCTTGGACTTTTCCCTGAAGACCTTAAAAGAGCGTACTACAGGGATACTGCTACATCGATGTTCATAGCAGCACAATTCACAATGGCTAGACTGTGGAACCAACCCAGATGCCCTTCAATAGATGAATGGATAAAAAAAATGTGGCATTTATACACCATGGAGTATTACGCAGCACTAAAAAATGACAAAATCATAGAATTTGCAGGGAAATGGATGGCACTAGAGCAGATTATGCTTAGTGAAGCTAGCCAATCCCTAAAAAACAAATACCAAATGTCGTCTTTGATATAATGAGAGCAACTAAGAACAGAGCAGAGAGGAAGAGCAGGAAGAAAAGATTAACATTAAACAGATACATGAGGTGGGATGGAAAGGGAGAGAAAAGGGAAATGCATGATAATGGAGGGAGACCCTCATTGTTATACAAAATTACATATAAGAGGTTGTGAGGGGAATGGGAAAATAAACAAGGAGAGATATGAATTACAGTGGATGGGGTAGAGAGAGAAGATGGGAGGGGAGGGAGGGGGGATGGTAGAGGATAGGAAAGGTAGCAGAATACAACAGTTACTAATAGGGCATTATGTAAAAATGTGGATGTGTAACCGATGTGATTCTGCAATCTGTATTTGGGGTAAAATTGGGAGTTCATAACCAACTTGAATCTAATGTATGAAATATGATATGTCAAGAGCTCTATAATGTTTTGAACAACCAATAAAAAAAACATATTTTGGGAGTGATTACTTTGATAATTTGTTTTATGAATGAAATTTACTTGTATTTTATTTATTTATTTTGGGGGGTACCAGGGATGGAACTCAGTGGCACTCGACACTGAGCCTTATCCCCAGCCCTATTTTGTATTTTATTTACAGATGGAGTCTCACTGAATTGCTTAGTGCCTCACTTTTGCTGAGGCTGGCTTTGAACTCGAGATCCTCCTGCCTTAGCCTCCCAAGACGCTGGGATTACAGGTATGCACTACCATGCCCAGTAAAATTTACTTTTATAAAGCAACTGTTTTAGATAGCACCTTCAGAACCATGAAGAACACAAAGGCTATGATGATGCATTTATTATACAAACATCCAGACAGATAGTCATCCATTAATTCCTTTACTCATTCAACAAATAAGGAGATTTTATTGGGTTTACAATAAATCTTGAAAACACAAAGTTAAACAAAAAGGACCTAGTTTCTACCTATGTTGAATTTATGCCTGCCTTAATATAACCAGGACATTTTAGGGCTTGTGATACTAGAGGCTAGCTGTTGAGTTGCACTTGTTATGGTAATCCTCTCTTCTTCACATTGTTAGTCATTGTGGTAACTTCCATTTCAATTTTTTATTTTTTTATTAAAAGTTAAGCAATATGTCAAGATTATGAAGCCCAAATCTTAGAGTAGAACATAGTAGATTTAAAAGACACTTCCTCAGTTCTGGATACTTTATAAACATTATTCAATTTACTCCTCACAAAACTAGAAGCTGATATTGAATAAGATGTCCATATTGTACAGAATAGGAAAATGACACTCAGAAAGCAAGGTGGCTTTCCCTGGGCCATATGAAGTTAAGATTCAAACTCAAGTCCATCTGGTGTCAAAGTCTTTGCTTTCTCTACTACACCTTTTAAAAAGTGACTTTCAAATAATTCATTCTAATGCTCCTTTTTGTTAAGGAAAAACACCACTAAGTGCCTCTAATGTATACCTATTTGCTTCGATCTTCTATTTAGGTACACTAGTTTTATGAACTATACCTTAAAATCCTCTAGCTCTACAATCAATGAAAATATTAAATGGATTGAGCATCTGCCCTCAGCATTATTATTCTAGATAGGAAAATGATGACCAAATTCATGCCTATGAGTTCACCTTTCAACATCCATTTAATCAAGATGAGTAATTACCCTAGCGGGCAGTAATTAGGTAATTAGTAAAACTAGTTAATACAAATAGCATATTAATATAACCAAATAAATGCTGGTATAATTTTTATAATTATTATGGCATATAGGTCTACCTGATTTTTTTAAGTAAAAGACACATAATTTCTGAGCTCTGTATTGCACAATTTCCACTTGCATGTGGGAATGCCTTTTGACATCTGTGACCCTGCAGAGTAAAAAGGAGATTGAGACAATTATCTCGGGTACTGAAGCAAAAGCCTGCTTGCACTAAAATTATCTGCCTAGTCTTTGCCTGATTTTCTCTAAATAGTTGCTCCATTTAAAAAAAAAAAAAGAGCCACCTTCTAGGGTTGTACCTAAATATCCTTCTCAGAAAATGAAAATACATTCTAAGAATAATTTACCCTGGATAGACATACAGTTATGCATATATGTAGAGTATTATCTGATTGTGTAATACAATCCTAGGTTTGCTATTAATCTCCCCCAAAAGAAAAGATTTCTCTTTAGCAACACCACCCTGTGGGTTTCCCATCCCCACCTTCATCTGTAAAATCTAAACCAGCTGTATTGAAGAAGCACATTCATGGGGGAAAAGATCAATATCTCTTGATATTATAGTATGCACACACAAATACACACAACACAAACCTATGTGTAAATTTTCAGTGGCAGAAATTATAAATCACCATATCCTGTGATGGCTTCACCTGATTACCAATCTTAGCATAGAATTGTGACAGGTATTGGTCCATACCCAGGATATGTAACCATATGTGAATAATATTTGTAGGAAATTTTTTATCTCCCCCAAAAATGAATTGTCAACTGATTTATAAAATCCGTGAGCCAACTATGATCGAATAGTACTCCAAATCATAGAATGCCAACAGCATTAAAAATAATTTGCAAATTTGCTAATGGGGGATCTGGTGTATGGTTCTTCTGTTTGAACTAACCTCAACCTCGTAATACTCCGTTAGATTTTATTACCATCCATGAATATAAGATAATGTATTTGGTATCCAGGCCTTCCTTTAATGGCAGAAACCTGACTCAGTCAATATTGTTACATGCTGAAATACATGATGAAACAATATACATGAAAACTTATTAATATTCTTAATGTTATACTTTCTGAGAGGCCAAGGTTTAGTCTTTAGCCATGATTACAAACATAATAATAAATCACAATTGAATTAAAGCCTCTTTTCTGTCTTACAAACCCAATTACAATTATGTGTGATGGTTCAATTGTAACTTTTTTCTAAAAGCAGCTGACCCCCTTCTATGTAACCCAATCTCATTAACTTTAACTCAAACCTTATTGATACACAAAACAACCCAGAATTTTGCCTGGCTTTCTAAGCCCAAGAAGTTTTATTTTTACATGGTTTTTTTTTTTTTTCTGTTTCCCAGAAGAGTGATCATTTCTGCAACTATAAGCTATTTGTTTGAATTTCCAGTCTGTAAATTGTGAAGAAGGCTTGTGGGTGTGAAACAAGAGAAGATAAATTGCAAATTGGAGCTAAAGAGAAAATAAATACAAGATTTTAGTGGAATCTAATTGTTTTCCACATATCATAGTAACAGCTATTATCCTTCCTTCTAAATTTATGTCATCTGCGCATTTATCTATATTCCTATTTGTCTGTCATCTATCTGTCTTCCACCTGCCTGTTAGTGTCTATTTATTTGGCATGGCAAGTTGTGCTGTCTTTGTCTGCAGAGAAGAAAAGAAGGGGGAAAATGATGACAAATCTTGGTGTAGCTTGAATAGCAACGAGGTAAGGCTGATGCCTGATGTGCGGATGAATCCTGTAAATGAAGTGGCCCTTGAATTAAATTAATTTAAAATCTGGCAAATATTACCCGGCATGTTTGTCAATGTGCTGTATAATTATTAATTTGTTCATTGAAGCAACTGTATAAATAAATAGAAAGCAGAATGTCATGATTAAGCAAGCATTGAAAAATCCAGGGTCAAGGAGCCCCGCAATACGGGGATCTCAATAGCTTTCCTGGGCCCTACTTTTACATCTCCTCGTAAATCCACACGTCGATAACAGCAAATTAATTGGCCCACATTTAGATGCCAACAGGGCTTTTGTATTCTCAGTGCACATTTTTGTCTTCTCAGAGTGAGATGTTAGTAACGGGGGTTTTAATATTACCCCTAGGGGAGCACCAGAAAATCTTAACAATTTCCTTCACTAGAGTATTTTCATTAGCGCTAAATGCCGTGCAATTTACATTTGAAATCAGGTGTAGGGGTGAGCAGAACGTGACAAGACATGTTGCAGCAGTGGGTTGTGTGTGTGTGTGTTTTGTTCCGATGTTCTTTATTTACTGCCATGGAGTCTCAGAAGAAAAGCATACCAGTCATAAAGGAAATATTTCTTGTTTTCTCTATGCCCTTACTTTTAGGAGACGGAAATTGCGTTACTCAAATACTCAACACACACATTTAAAACAGCCCTCTTTCACTAAGAAAAGGAAACACCTAAAAATAGTAACAATAATGCATCTAAAGCAGAATTAAATAAACTAACATCCCCTGATAGCTGTGAACAAATCTTCCAGGAAGGAGCACAAAAAGATGCTAATGCCAACACTAGGCTTCTAAGTTTATGTCTATAGAGCGACTTATTTGACTAATTCTAACTTAAAATAATAAAAATTTTATCTAACATTATTCTTATTATAAATCTAGATAGTAAGTGGAATTTATATTGAGGATGTTAAGGTAAGCTAAACTCTATCTAATGTCATTTCACTTCAACAAATATTTGAATGCTTCTCCTCAAAAGAAAAACAACTATCATCTATGTTAGATCCAGGCTCTGTTTATACTATAATTTGCACACTTAACCACATGTTAGAGTAAGGGCTTACGTTTTGATTGGGTGTCTCAGTTCCTAAATGCCTTAGTTGAGCCTCTAAGTCTGGCAAGGAAAACAAAGCCAGAGACTAGCTGTAATACCTAGCACATAAGAAATAACTACGTTTTGTGCCTGAGTCGGTTCTAGGTACTATAAACAAACATTTTGTCTAACTTTCCCACTACCCCTAAGAAGTTAGTGCTGCTACCCCCATTTTACAGGTGATGTAACTGAAACACAAACATATTTATAGAAATTCAACAACTTTCCTATTGCATCCATCAGGCTCTTATCACAACAAAGTCTCAAATGTTATGGCACTCAAAAAGCAAATAAGAGTACCATTGATGATTGTGGAAATTAACCAACATTTGATCTTTAGCTATGACAGCCCTGAGAAGGTCTCTGTGTAAATGAAAGATGAAGTTAACCTCCAAATTTGACAAAGTGTAAAATTTATGTTTCTCATTTATAAGTGTGAGTTTGCCAGGCTACTCCCTGGCCTGCTGTTATGCTAACAGGTTAATGAGATACTTTGTTTATGGTTTCATGTTCCCAAAAAATGTTCCCAAAAGAGGGCAAGGGCAAGATAATAGAGCAAGAGAGGGGAAATTTTCTAGTCCAGTAGTTCTCTCTTTATTGCATATCAAAAACATTTTTTTAAAAATCCCAAATCCCAGGCCACACCCTAAATCAACTAAATCAGAATTTCTGAATTGGGATCTAAATATCGATAAATAGTTATTTAAATCACTAAACATAAACATCAATCCCCATTAGTACCAATTAATATAAAATCAATACATAACTCATTATAATTAATCAAATTCATCTATCCCCAATACAAAAAAAAAGAGAAGATTTAACTATTTACAAATCCCCATATATATATTTAGGTACTGTGGTGTGAGAGAGTCAAAAAATGCCAATCAGCTCTCCTACTCAGTTGTCTCTGTGACTTGGGTAAATTCCAGAACTTTCTTAAGTCTCAATTTCCTCTCTGCAAAATAAAATCATACTTGTCTTTCCTCATAGAGAAAGCAATATGTCAAATAAAACTTCTCAAACTTTAAAGCCTCACTTTAAAAAGTTTCTTCATTTTTTTCACTCTTTTAAAGTATGACCAGTCATTTCTTAAACTAGACATAATTCCTACCCCAGGCCTTAGTTAATCTAACTCACCCTGAACCTTTCTTGGACTTTGAACCTCCAGGGATCAGGAGCCAATTAGCATTAAAACTACATCCAAAATTTTTTTTTTCTCAGCTCTCAGCTTCTCCCTTTCATAGCCACTAGTGGTTTATTGACTCTGATTAAGCCACTTTACAAACAAAGTCACCTCATTTGGCCTTCTGAACAACTGGATCATCTGTAATATCTTTCTTCTGCCTTTGCTCCTTCCCATAATGTAGTTCTATCAACTTGCTACAGGAAAAATAAATAAATAAATAAATAAATAAATAATGAATAATAAAAAAATAAAATGGCATAGAGAGTAAATTGTGGAATTAAAATTCAGCACTTTTTTTTCCAGTTCTGTGGATCAAACCCAGGGCCTCACACATACCAGGCAAATATTCTACCACTGAAGTACATTCCCAGCTCTAAAATTTACCTTAAACAAACAAATTTTACATGAATTTCTTAAGTCTACCACTTCAGAGTATAGGCAATTTACTCTATAACTTGATTTTCTCATCTGAGAGGTGGCAATAAACACCTAGCTCCCCAGTCAGAAAGCATCAAGGAAAGCACATTTTTTAAAAAAAATTAGACCTGTCTCATTAATTTTAAAACAATAAGATCTTCCAAAAACCACCTTTTTCCAATTAAATCTTGCAACTGTTTTTGAGTACTATACAAAAGTTGCCAGAATTTCACCTTTCATAATACTAAATTTCACCTTTCATTATACTAAATCCAATTAAAAATGAAATAAAATGAAGTTTATTCTTTACTTTTCTCTCCCTTTCTCTTCTTTCTTATCTTAGCACAAGAACAAATGCACTTAGGAAAGAGATTCAAAGCATTCTTAATTTGTATACCTTTGGCCATTTTCAAGTCCAGGAGCATGTTGAATGTTGATCTATAATTCCCAGGTTTTCTGCTATGTTTTCTATAGCTTGTTAGAACATATTTTTGGCAGCTCTGGGGATCAAGCCCAGGACCACATGCATAGTAAACCAACACTTGACAGCTGAGCTACATTCCCAGCCCTGTTAGAATCTACTTGTTTTCAGGCTTCATAAGAAGTTCATGGAATCTGGCCTAGAACAAAATCTTCACATGGATTTACTTAAATCACAATTATCAAGTCCCTCCTCCTTGTCAGAGTAATTCACTGACTCAAAATGCATTGCTGAGAGTCATGTGGGGAACTTGTTCAAAAAGTACATGTCCAGGCTCTACCCACCACCCCCTAGAATCTGATCTTGTACTGACAAGGTGGTAAGTATCACAGTGTTTGGAAGTTCCTAAGTAAAACATTTTCTAATGGCTGTGCTCTACCATCAATCCTACAAAAGTTCCATTAGAGGGCCCATATGACTTCTGAGGATCCAAACTGGAATCTGATGATCTTTACCTCAAATGGAGATTTCACATTTATTTAATCTCAACCTACCATCCTGTGGGGTATGCCTATACCCTCTGGACAAATCAGCCATAATTCCTATAAACAAAGTCAAATACATAGGGCTCTTTAATAAACTATCAATCCACTAGTTTTCAACCTTGGATACACTTTTGAATCACCTAGAATTTTTTTTTAAGTCCAGATGCCCAAACCTTGCCCTCAGACCAATGTTTTTTTTTTTTTTTAATTTAGCTGTTGATTGACCTTTATTTATTAAATGTGGTGCTGAGAATCAAAGCCAGTGCCTCACACATATTAGGCAAGCACTCTACCAACTGAGGCACAACCCCAACCCAGACCAATAGTTTTTAATCTCCATCAGAACTATCTGGGTGATTTATTAAAAGATCAATCACTAGGCCTCACCTCCAGAGTTTCTGAATCAGCAAATCTGAGGTAGTACTCAAGAATTTGAACTTCTAACAATGTCCCAAGTTATGCTGATATTACTGGTCCAGGGATCACAATTTATCAATCCCTCATCCAAACCAATGAAATCAGAATTTGAGGGGTTGAAAGCCAAGCAGGTAATTTCACTGTGCAGCCAAATATAGGAAATACTGACCTAGAACCAGGTCACTTGATACTTTCCCAGGTTAGAGGAACAACAACAGCAAAAAGATGGAAGACAGGTAAATACCTACCTTGACATTGGCTATAGCAACAACATCCAGTTTCCAGGACAAGCAGGGCCAGTGGTTTCTTATCAGTAATGGACTCAGTACAGTGGTGTGATGATAAACCAGCTGTCAAAGAAAAACCCTGATTTTTGTGATTTGCTGATTTTTTTGTGATATAAAAACTCCTACCACATCTAATTTCAAGCATCCAAGTGGCTAACTAGACATCAGTGAATGCAGAATTGGGAAAAGACATAAGTAATTGTCCCTCACAAGCTAGCACAAGCTAGCTCCAGTGCATCACTGCCTGTTGGTAGCAGCAGTGGTCTCAGTGATAATGACAGCAATGTGCCCATCAAACTTGTTCTCTGGTGCGATTTTGGCTGAAGTCCTAACTAGCAGCCCTTGTTACAGTTTCTCAGCTTGGTTTCCCACCCTCCTTAGTCATTCTGAGAGCTACACAATAATCTCTCTAGTAAATCACTTAGCTCATCCCAAGAATGTTTCTGTTGCTTTAAGAAATTCGACCTCTTAAAGATCAGATGTGGAGGGTAAGAACCTACTAAAACTTGAATCTAAACTCTAGCAGTCCTAGGGATGATTTTGCTTTAAGACATTTGCATCTGAAGAGGGATGAAACTCTTAAACCAATGCTTTTCAAACTTTAATGAGAATCACCTGGGGATCTTGTTAAAAATGCAGATTCTCATTCAGCAGGACTAGGGTGGAGGCAGAAAATTTACATTTCTCACAAGTTCCCAGCACATGCTGACGCTGCTGGTCCAGGAACACAAACCATTGAGCAAGTCCTAAAACCATGAAACTAAATGGGCAAGAGTGGAGCCTTGAGCGGGGATTCCTTGCTAGCACCCCTGATTTCAAACCATACACGAGCTCCTTTGCCCTTCTTTTTCTGGCTGGTGCCCAAGCTGACCCAGAATATTTGCCATGTCTGAAACAGGTTATTCCCAACTGCCATAATACCTGATATATACTGCCATACCTGATATATCATGGCCAATGTCACCCGACCATCCCTTATCACCTTTCTTACTATACTAGCCATAAATTCACTTATTCATCCACTTAACAAATATTTCTTGTGTATTTCTTATTCAGCTAAATTCAGATAATTCTAGATTAATTCTAGATTCTCTGCCTATGTGTTCTAAATCAGCTGAAATGAAAGTATTTCCAGTGCCACTAAATGAGAACTGGATTTAACACATGTAACAAGAAGTTAAAGGTCAAGGGGATCTGTGTAGGCAAGGAAATGTTCCAAGCCCATCAACAGCTTGGCTGTTGAAAAATGTGACTTGATAATCTGTCAACTGAAACTATCAATCAAAGCCCATTATTACTATGACTACCACCCATCTGACACTAGATCAATAGGATAAGTACTTTCTGATGTCAGATCAATGGTATGACTAAGTTTGGGGGTGACAGCTAAACAATTGCATCTATCCTAGGTACGTGAATGTTATTACCAGGAACATCAACTCAAAGTAAAATGATAAACCACTTCCTGCACAGTGTTGTGAAAGAAATGTTCAAATCCCCAGAAATTCTTGGTGCTCCCACCTACTATGAGGGAAAATGTAAAGTGTGTGTTTATTTCTAAGATTTATAAAGTACCCATTTTGCAACTGAGCTCATGGAGGAGCTATATTTCACAGAGCAAAGGCTAACAATTGAGCTCCCGGGGCTGATAGGATAACAATTTCTTGACATGCCATAGAATTTGAAGGAAAATAAAGAAATTCACATAAACTGGGAAATGGTTTTCCCCTTTTTTCCAACTGTAGTAGTTTTCTCTCCTTCAATAGCTTCTATCCTAGGGGCTCAGGAATGAATTTTAACCCAGATAGAGAAGAAGTACATAAAGGAATACAATGTTAGTTTTCTTTTCACTCCTCTCAACTCTCACCATCTATGTGACACTCACCGGATCGTTCAATAGCAAATAGCGACAATTTCCATGTGCTAAGCACTGTGTTAAGCTCAGGAATATAAAAGATAAAAATTTCAGGACAAAGGAATATGGGCACAGAGTAGAGACACAAACCTCGTCTGGAAGAGATCAGTGAAGTTTCCTAAATGATTTATAAATGTTTTTATTAGTGCATTATAGTTACACATAATCTTGGGGTTTGTTTTGACATAATCATAAATGCATGGAATATAATTTGTTCCATTTCAGTCCCCAGAACTTCCTCTTTCTTTCCTCTCCTGACTCCCCCTGTTCCCCTTCCTCTACTCTCCTGGTCTCAGGAAGAAATATTCGTGCTTTTGCTTGAAGGGTAAGATATAGCTAGGCCATGAATACAGGGAGAAAATTCCAAGGAGAAAAAGCAGCATATGTAAGGGCCCTAGAGAAAATAGAGCATCTTGAAATAAGACCTATTATATGGGAGTATAAAGAGCAAAAAGGAGATTGGAACTTGCCCAAACTGGTAAGGTAGGCAGGAGTCAGATCTGTGTGGTCATCCATGTGCATTCCCTGCCTTGGATGACACATGTCCACAAATGTGCTGACAGATAAGATTCTAAGATGGAAAAATACCCTTGTTAAGAGTCAACATGTACTACCAGGACAAAGTGTTCTCCCATCCACTCTGTGATGACCCTAAGCACACTATGAGGGAAGCAAGCACCAATATGCACTACATCCTACTCCCATTCTCAAATGCTTTCCCAAATAACCTCAGAGCCTGGTACTCCAAGTGTCCCATCCCACTTGCCCACTCCAAAACACAGTAAATCTCAGGTGAGTAGAGAGTGACCAATTCCAAGGGCATTAGTGCTTTAATGGGAATGATTGCCTTAAGGAAAACACAGCAATGATAGGGAAGGGCAATAAATGCAAAGAGGAGGGAAAAAGGAATGGTTTGAGATATTTCTTGATCTGATCATTCCAATTCATGGAATCAGCTACTATTCAGCCACATCTTAGTATATGTGTGTTTTATATGTGCATATAGTATACATGTGTGTATACATGCAAGAGCATAAATGTATAGTGATTATGAATATATATGTGTGTGCATGTGTGTGTATATAGTCACATAAACAAGTATAAATTTTTAAATGGCTCCTGATTACTGAGCACATACATGGTTGCAAAAACTCTCCTGAGTTCTTCTTTTTCAGTACCAAGGATTGAACCCAGAGGCGCTTGCTTAACCACTGAGCCACATCCTCAGCCCTTTTTTATATTTTATTTAGAGGCTGAGTTGCTTAGGGCCTCACTGAGTTGCTGGAGCTGGCTTTGAACTCAAAATCCTCCTGCTTCAGCCTCCCAAGATTACAGGCTTGTGACACCATGCCCGGCTCTCTGAAGTTCTTTACATGAATAATTTCACTTAGTTTTCACAACAACCCTAAAACATGCATCCCTGTTTTATACACATTTTTTAGATAAGAAAACTAAGGCTTAAAAAGGCTCAGTAACTTGCTCACAATTGCATGGCTATTAAGTAAATCTCGTCTCAGCCTCCATCTCTTCCAGAATGTATTTCATGTCCTTAGTAGTCCCATCCATTTTCCATTTTATGAAAATTGTTCTTCAACATTGTCTTTAATAATGTTAATTATTAATATGCCTGGCCTGTTAGACTACCTTGAGAAAAAAATGTTATGTATTCTCTCAAATGGATTCTAAATGCCAAGATGGCTTGACCTGCAACCAAGGCCAGAATTTCATGAACATATGTTAATGTTCATGAGATGAATGGTGGTTTGATCTTCAAGAAAATACCTCTACATGGGGCTTGGAGAGACCCTGACTCTAATAGTCTGCTTCTGCTGTATGTTCAATAAAGTCAATCTAGGTCCAAAGGACATATCAGAAATGACGACCTGCCACCATGTTGCAATCTCAAAACATTCTACAAAGCAGACACTGGGATTTCAAACTAATTTAAAATGTGTAGCATAATAGATGTGAAATGTTCTGATTTGGTGCAGAGGGGTGAGTTCATCAGAGTGAATCTCCCAGTCATACAATCACAGTAGCTAAAAGATGAATACCTCCCTCATTATTCCTTTTCAGCTATAGTTACCAAGAAACAGTTACACTTACCTTTTAAACACCAGAGTGCCACTTTATCATTAAGCAACCAGGGAAGAAATGAACATTATTTAAAATGCAAACAGAGTGGAAAGGATGGCTGCCAAGAAACAGCTCACCCCAGATGCCTCAAACTACTGCTGTCTGCTACTACAGAATACCTGCAAGAGACAAAGCTCATATAAGCCTGTGACTCTCAAACTTTGGCATGCACCAGAATCCTCTAGAGGAATTGTGCAACCTAGGTCGCTATGTCCCAGTCCCAGATTTCTGATCCACATGAATTTCTGACAAGTTCCTAGAGCTATTGCTGTTGCTACTGATCCCAAGACAGCACTTCAAGAATCATTAGGGAAGACATTGTTAAATCTACCTCACTAGCATTGCTAATAGTTAAATCTGACAGGTGACTGGGACTATCTTGGACAAGAGGATTCCTCAACCTAAAGAGACATCCAGGTCATCATGGAAGCTACAGATCCCTCCAGCAAAAAGTAAATGGATTTCTCCCAGAGGCCTGCCATCTTCCCACAACCTTGTGTTCACTTCCTCCAGAAAGGGTAAAGAAACCCACTGAGCTAGCTAAAAGCTGGTAATTATATTAGGCATCCAGAAGGAATCTGGCCTTGTTGAATTACAGATACCACATAGAAATCCCTAGAGCAGTCTATATGATTTTTCTAAGAAAGCCCAGTAATATAGAGGTTTGGTCTCTTTCTTTCTCTAGGCTATCGTGCTTAGAAGATGTCTCATAATGAACTATCTTTCCTCTCTACTGATTTCAAATAAAACTTGTCAAAATAAACTGTACATGAATGTCAAGGTCAGGTTTGGTCTCCAGGAAACAACAAAACTGCTGAACTCAGGAAAATCAGACTTTTGCTATAGTATTATCCCACCAGAATTCCCTGTATGGAATCACATTCCTATCTTGTTTTGCCCTGACTTCCTTGAGTTAACCAGTCCTGGTGTTAAATCAGTTACAAAGATGCCAGGCTTTTATTAGTATTCCTTACAACATGTTCCCTCTGGAGAATTGTAAAGGGGAGCCATCATACAGGGCCTTAGCAACTGGAATTTTGGAGGGATACAGAGAACCATACATTGCCCTGGAGATCTAGGATAAGTGTGACACCCCTTGGGTTTAGCTGAGCCCCGTTAATCCTTCCTACAATGAGTGTCTATCCTGTCAGGATTTGTGATTGAGAGCTGCTTAAACAGGTGAGAAAATTTCAGGAAGCTAATATGTCCCATCTAATCAAGGCTAAGTGTTCCCTCTTTGCCCAAGCCCTCTTATTTGCATGAGTACCACATGGTAATGGGTAAATAATTTTTTCAAGGTTGTTTGAAATGCGGGCCCTTAAATAAGTGATCTAGTGCTCAGTTTCATCTAAAGGAGAGGTTACCCAGCAAGCCTCAAGACTTGTGCCCTCATTGAAACTATTTCCAGCTTGGCCTCATCTTTTAGGAAACCAATACTACAAAATTAGCTAGAGAAGAGTTATAAACCAAGAGGTTACGACTTCACACACACCCGGAAACTTACCTTTTCCTCTAAGACCTGAAGCAATCAGCTGTAGACACTTAGCACTCCCATCTGTTAGTCCTTTCCTAACTACATTTTTCACTTCTTTTTTTCTTTGGTATTGTGGCTTTTTCTCTCTTTGATCCAGATACAATGTTTATGTACAAAAACTTACCTGTTCAAGTAGCAGTTGGAAGCAGACTTTGAGCAAAGGGTTTTGCATGTGATCCCATTAGGGCAGTGGCTCTCAAAGTGAGGTCCCAGAACCCATAGCAGCATCACCTCGGAACTTGTTACATATGCAAATTCTCAGCCTCAACCGGCTCAGACCTACCAGCTCAGAGATTCTAGGAGTGGGTGGGGCTTAGCCATCTATTTTAAGAAACCCTCCAGGGGATGTTGATTACACTATAAAGTGAGAATCCTTACCAAAAAAAAAAAAACTTAGTTCAGAGTAAAGAGTTGTTGTCTTGACTCACAGATGTTACTTTTTCTTTAAACCTTTATGTAATTGTGACAAGTAAAGAATAACCGTGATACTACATATATGTTGTAACTTTCTTATAATGGTGTGCTGGAGCCAGCTCTTTCCAGCTTGTGAGAGCCAGTGGTTAGATATTCAGGAATTTTGCAATTTTCAAATTGGTTAAAGAGGCGGTATCTTAAAATCAGCAATAAGAGCATTTACACCATGGAAATCAGCAAACCTTACAAATCAGAATTCTTATTCAGGGAGCCAGTTTTCCAGCATAGCACTGGCTGATATTTAAAAGGCTTGTCATGGTCTGTGTTGGGACATAAGGCAGTGGCATATAAAGAACTACAAGGGAAAGGGCCAACATTTGGAACTTGAAAAGAACATAGACGGCATATGAACAGAGGAGCAGCCCAGTCCCATGGAAAGGTTAGAAAGCCAGTCAAGACAGAAATGGATGTTTACAACAGTGTTCCCAGCCAGAGGTGGGCAGGCAGATTGTGGAGTGAGACAGAATATAGTTAATATGTGATTTTATATTTAGAAGTAAAAACAGACCTTTTTTAATCTTGACTAGTGTGCAATGACTCATTCATTCGCTCATCAAAAAAAAAAAATATATATATATATATATATATATGCAACAAGTGTATACAAGAACAACAATTATATACAAAACAAATATACACAGCTTAGTGTTCCAATGATAATATAGAATTGTTTGATACAAGTGACCATATTTGATATAAGATGCTCAGGGCAAACTTCATTGACAAGGTAACTTTGAGCAGAGACCCAAAGAAAGTAAAAGAACAAATCATTGTTGAGAAACAATTCTCCATGGGTCTCGTGCATTTGGGCACAATTTAGTAGCAGAGGTACTGTCTGCCTTTGTTCTAGATATCTTTTCAAAGATGTTTATATAGCAAACATCCAGGGAAGATAGAGCTAATATCTCCCTCCAAAGTAAAGAGCAGATTTCCTTACTGTCCAGTATAATAAGGATAATTCCTCCCTCTGGAGGAAAGGACAGCCATGCCTACTGCCCATTTTGGGTGATTCAAGTTTCCTAATTTCAGAGTTCTCTTCTTCAGGACAACCCACTGCATGTGCCAGTGTCACCTGGCCCTCTTTGTGTCTTCTTATGGGAAATGGAACTCAGGGAACTAGCAAAAGAAAATTGTAATACTCTGAATATTACTATTACTGTGAATAATAAAGTACTTTGTCTCTGACCCAGGAGACTCAGGTCTTCTGCCAGCATTCAAGAAACTGTGACTGGCTAAATTGTTAGTATACAAACAAGGTAAAATCTGAAAACCTTCAGAGTTCATGAAAGCCATGAGAATAAGTGAGATAAGAGTATTCCAGGCAGCAGAAACAGCAAGTACAAATGCCTCAGAAGGATAATAGTCTCCTTAAACTCTGTGGCTTCTCTTGGCCCTTCATAGCTGTGTAAGTTGACTTGGTCTTACTCTATTAATTCTGCCAAATTCCAACTGCTGGAACAGCACAACTTCTGGCCCAGCAGTAGAGCACTCTCCTAGCATGTGCAAGGCCCTGGGTTCAATCCTCAGCACCATATTAAAAAAATAAATAAAATAAAGGTATTGTGTCCAACTATAACTAAAAATAAATATATTTTTAAAAAAGAATACAAGCAACAAGAAGTGTCAGTGAGGATGTGGGAGAAAAGGCACACTAATACACTGCTGGTGGGACTGCAATTGGCGCAACCAATCTGGAAAACAGTATGGAGATTCCCTAGAAAACTTGTAATGGAACCACCATTTGACCCAATTATCCAACTCCTTGGTCTATACCCAAAGGACTTATAATCAGCATATTATAGTGATGCAACCACATCAATGTTTATAGTAGCTCAATTCACCATTGCTAAACTGTGGAACCAACCTAGATGCCCTTCAATAGATGAATGGATAAAGAAACCGTGATATACATACACAATGGAATATTACTCAGCATTAAAAGAGAATAAAATTATAGCATTTAAAGGTAAATGGATAGAGTTGGAGAATATCATGGTAAGCGAACTAAGCCAATCCCAAAAGACCAAAGGCCAAATGTTCTCTCTGGTAAGTGGATGCTGATTCATAATTGGCGGGGGGGGGGGGGGGGGGGGGGGGGGGGGGGCTGTGGTCATGAGAAAAATGGAGGACATTTGATTGGGCAAAGGGAGGGAGATTTGGGAAGGGGGAATGGGGGCAGGAAAGATGGTGGAATGAGATGGACATCATTACCCTAGGTACATGTATGACTGTACATATGGTGCAATGCTACATTGTGTAAAATCAGAGAAATGAGAAGTTGTGCTGCAATTGTATACAATGAATCAAAATGCATTCTTCTGTCATATATACCTAATTTAAATAAATAAATAATTTTTTTAAAAAAATTAAATAGGCCAGCACCACATGAGGAGCAATACTACTGAAAATCTCTACTTTCATCTTTGAGAAAAATATGAGCTTGATTTATTTTTTGGTTCTGGGATTGAACCAAGGGGCACTCTAACACTGAGCTATACCCCCAGCCCCTTTTATGTTTTATTTTGAGGCAGGGTCTACCTAAATTGCCAAGGCTGTCCTTGAACTTGCAATCCTCCTGCCTCAAACTTCAGAGTGGTTGGGACTACAGACACACACCTCCACACCAGTTTTAACTTTGGTTTTTCAATGTTAAAAAAAAATACTTATAGTCCGTGCTTTCCTGTGTATCATGACTCAATTTTCCAGCCACTCTGATGCTGATAAATCATAAATGACAAAAGCAAATTGATACTGTAATTCCTGTTTTTAAATAGTTTATTTTCTTTCCTGTCTCTAAAGGATTTTCCTCTCTTCTTCATAACTTTTACGACTTCACTATTCCAATGAGTAAGATGAGGGAATGAGTAGCTTAGACATATACATATAAGGTTTTAAACTCAATTCAATCTCAATGTCATCAAATCTATACAGGGCTATGGTAACATTGGCTAAATCAGTATTTGACATGTTTCTAAGACCTACAGTGAGTGACATCTTCCCATCTCTTGTAATAATCTCCTTTTTAAAAATTCCTATGAAGAAAATTTGGTTACCATTGTGATTATTTGCTGTACTATTAGAAATAAGAAAAACTGTAAATACCTGAAATGTCCCCAAATAGAGGAATGGTTAAATACCTAAGGTCATATGCATATGTCAGGACATCTGGCTAACATTCAAGTGATAGTATAGGATATTAATGACATGGAAAGAGTGTCATAATATTTCACTAAAGGAGAGTCATGAAACAGCATGTGTAGAATTATATTTTTATAAATATTATTTGCATACATATTCTTCATGCATACATAAAATCTTTATTAAGCACTTCTTATATGCTAGGCATTATGCTGGGTTCTGAGAACACAGTGGTAAAAATACAAACATAATTCCCACCCTCATGAAACTTACAGTCTAGCCAGGAAAATACATTAGATATATAAGCATGCAAGCTATTAGATAATTGCAATTATGGGAAATGCTACAAAAAGCACACACACACACACACACACACACAGGGCTGGGATTTTGGCTCAGTGGTAAACTGCTTACCTAGCATGTGTGAGGCCCTGGGTTCAATCCTCAGCACTGCATAAAAGTAAATAAATAAAATAAAAGTATAAAAAAAGAAACAAGATGCTTTCATTTCCATCTAAGAAAACTCAAACCCCAGGCACCCTACCCATCCTCTCCATGTAAGATTTGTGAAGCCCCTCTGAGTGATTTTTGAGGGTTTTTGAGACCTAGTCTCCTTTCCCATGTGTGCTTTCTAACTTTTCCTATGAATATATTTTTGTAATAAGACCAACAAAAAGAAATGTCAGAATTCCTGGGAATAGTTTCTCATTAAGCATGCCATCTCACCAAGAATAACCTTGCATTGACTGGAAATCTTCACTCTTCAAGTCCTTTTTGCCAAGCTAATAATGTGAATTGTTTTAACCTCTCCTTATAGGCTTTATTTTCCAAGCTTTAAATCATCTTCATTGTCCTTTTATGAACCGCCTCCAAGTTTTACATGATTAATGTCTGCTCATTAGATGCTGAACAAACTTGGGGACGGATGTACTCCAGTAACTTTAAAGGCTTTGGTTTTGTCAAAGAAGGGCTGCAGCCTATGCTCAATATATATCATCTGCATCTATGATAAACATACCTCTTAAAGTTGGGTTCTTCATGAAAGCATTCAATCTTCCCATTTCTTTCTAATTAAGACCTTCTTCCCAACTTCAAAGATCTGGATTACATCCACAACCCTTAAATAATGTGTTTCATTTCTTTAAAAATAGCATTTCCCTGAAACAGCATTACAGGCATTTCAATGTGCTCCCCCACCCCTGTCCAAACCTATCAGTAGATTTGCTACTGCTCTGGCCATCAGACACAACACTTCATGTCCAAGAAATTTTACCAGCACAGCATTTTTACTTTATCCCTGGAAGGCAAATGAAGATGCTGTTTTAAAGATTCAAATTGACCTGAACATTTTTTTCAGTATATAATATTTCTTATATACCTAATATGTATGCAATATTTCTCTCATACAACTAAGCAAAAAAATGAAGTTCTTATGTTCCACAGATTGACATCTAAATGGAAACATAGTACAGATAGGTGGTTTGCACAGAAGACTCAGTGGCCTCTTTATAAACATTGAAAGGCCTGGGTTACTGGGAAAATATACATCAATGCCTAACAACCCCATTCATCCCTAGCTGAGCATTAAGATATGCTCAACAGTGGGAAGTTTCTATGAATTAGATGACTTTTTAAAATATTTTTAGTTATACATGGACACAATATCTTTATTTTGTTTATTTTTTTAATGTGGTGCTGAGAATTGAACCCAGTGCCTCACATGTGCAAGGCAAGCATTCTGCCACTGAGCCACAACCCCAGCCCTAGACTAGATGACTTTTATGTGATGTTTTTATAACTGCTACAGATAGTACACAGGACCTAGATAAGTATGCAGTCACCCGCTGGACCAAAACACTTTCAGAACCACCATGGCTCAAATTAAGCGTGACCCCTTTAAGGCCACTAAGAACTTGCATAGCTAGAATGATACATATGCATTCTCTTTCCTCAAAAAAGTCTACACTGGAATTCAGTGGGCAAAGCCAAAACTATGAATCCAAAGAAACCAATGGCAATTTCCACAATCTCTTAGTACATAACCTAAAATTCAATTCACTTTCCCTACCGCTATTAAGACACCTGAATTTTGCCCCTAAAGGCAGAACTTAGTATTGAAGTTTCTGTTCTATAAACAGACTTAAATTCTAATTTGCAACAGCATGAATTCAAGTGATTTGGTTCTGATACCAGGTAAATTTCATCAGTATCTTCAATGAGGTTCTAAGTTATCCAAGATATACTGTCTGTTCTGTAGAAGCTAACAAAGAGAATTGTGAATTCTCTGAGACAAAACAAACCAAAAATTAGTCTGAATCCTTTGTATTTTTATTCTTTTAAAATAAGGTCACTTTACTGTTGATTCCCCTGGAAGGAGTAAGGGAAGCAAGGAGAACTGTTTCCTGTGCAGGCTGCTACTCTAAGCCACACAGACTGTGCAATGAAGAATTTCAGGGGCTGCCATTCACATGGTCTAGAGTTGCACAGTATGGCAACCTGAAGCCAGTGGTGTCCATTAAGTGGAGATTCAAGAACACTTGTGCTAAAAAGATGGAGAATTGGTCATGGCTACTGAGCTTAAAATCTTTCTGTCTAGGGTAGCCTTTGGTCCCAAAGGCTGAGCTAAATACACAGGCTAGGGTTAAAAGCACCATCTAAAAAAGTTATCAGAGAGCTATGTAGATTATGTCCTAGCTCAGCTAAAAAGTTGGCCAATTTGTTGTCTTCATAACATTTCTCCCTAAGGTATAATAAATCACTAAATGCTTGTTTGTTTATTGAGTGGATAGACAACTACATTTTTATTTCATAAATATAGCCTGGTCCTAGCTTTCAAATTGTCATCCCTCTAGTGTTCTATAATCTCTTATTTCTTAACATTTATAGAAATGTGCTTGTCAATGATAAATAAAGTATGGTCTTCACTTCCAAGGACAAGGGTTCTTCTTCTCCATTCTGGTAGTTCCCAAATATTCACCTAAATATTTGCTAGGGAGGATCCAGGTGTGGTGGCTCATGCCTGCAATTTCAGCAGCTCAGAAGGCTGAGGCAGGAGGATCACGAGTTCAAAGCCAGCCTTAGCAACTTAGTGAGGCACTAAGCAACTCAGTGAAACTCTGTATCTAAATAAAATATAAAAATGAGTTGGGGATATGGCTCAGTTGTTAAACGCCCCTGGGTTCAATCCCCAGTACCCGGTATATATAGTCTAGGGAGGAACAACAATAGATCCATTTATTATAAACTTAGCCCGTATATTAATCTGTCTATTTGTTGACTTCAGTAAACTCTATGCACCTTCAGGCAGATGTCTCCCATCCTGTTTCATATTAACCTTCAGAGAATCTTTCTTCAGAAACTATAAGGTGATACAATGTTAGAAACACAATAAGAGTGAGTCTTGCCTGTGGCCCGCACAGGCAATGGAAGCTGGGTTCCCCTGTGTGGAGTGGGCTAGCTAAGAAATAGGATGAAAAATCACACAACAGAAAATAGTTTTAAAGAGCAGGGGCCAGAAGTCTCTTCGACCTTAAGGGTTGACCTTCAACACTGGAAAAAGAGAGCGAGAGCCCCTGTTTGCTTTATTTATATGGGAGATCTTCAAAGGCTTTCTACAAAATGTTCTTAGCCAATTAAGATAGGAGGTGGGGTGTCCAGTTCCCAATGGGTCATGCCTAATTCAGAAGCTACCAGATCAGTTTTCCTAGTAGAGCAAATACTGAAGTCAAGTGTGTTGCATAATCCATTAAGTGGGAGGGGCCACAAAAGCGCTTGCAATGCCAAATCAAAATCTCCTTGGCTCAAGGCCCACTTTTGTCAATGTAAAACCAATTGAATAGACAAAGTTAGTAAGGATATAGAAGACCTAAACAATAAATTCAATGAGGTAATGATGTATAGTATATTATACATATTATGTTTATCATATAATGATAAATGCTGCTAATATAGAATAAATGTTCTTTTCAGGAACATATCTGAACATTCACAAAAATTGAATATATTTAGGCTGTAACTAAAATAAATAAATTCCAATAAATAAATTCCAAATAACATATCTAGTACAAGCAGCACTTCCAAACAATGATGTAATAAGTAGAAATTAATCATAAGAAGAAAAGACTCTGTGACATGGAAATTAAAAACCACACTAGTGAACAACTCCTGGGAGAAAATTATTTCTTGAAAATAGTTTCAATGCAAACACAATATATCAAAATATGTGGGGTGCAGCTAAAATTGTTGCAAAGGGAAATTTATGTCATCAAACACCTATATAAACAAAGAGAAAATAATGAATTGAATAACCAATTCAAAAAGCTAGAAAAATAGTAAGAAAGTATAAATGTACAGAATCAGAAACAAGGGGAAAATAAACACCAGATAAAATAAAATTTTAAAACTTATATACTACTCTGTACAATTTTCCACAAATGAATTCAAAATTGATGGTTTCCCAAAAAGGCACAACTTATAAAGTGATCAATTGCTATAAGGGTAATAGGGAAAATAGTTCAGAAGCTCTCCCACAAAAAACATCAAGCCTAGATGGCTTCTTAGGGAAATTCTACCAAAACTCTAAAAATCAAAGCATCCCAATGCTACTTAATCTATTCCAGAAAAGGAAAGAAAGTTTCAAAAAGTTTTAGGATTTAACAAATATTATATTTAAAAAATACAGACCATCTACACTGTAAACATCAATCCAAAAACCATAAATTAAATTAGCAAGTAGAAGTGAATGGTACATGAAAACAAAATACATCAAAATCAGGTGAACTTTTGCCAGGAATATAAAGGTGGTTCATTTTTTTTTCTTTTTCTTTATTTTATCTGTCTATCTATCTGTCTATCTATTTATTTATTTGGAACTGGGGATTTTGAACATGGGGCACTTTAACACTGAGCTACACCCCCAGGCCTTTTTATCTTTATTATTTTGAGACAGGGTCTCACTAAATTTCTGAGGCTGGCGTCAAATTTGGGATTCTCCTGCCTTAACACCAGAGTCTCTGAAATTATAGGCATGTACCAGCACACCCTGCAAAGGTGGTTCAATTTTGAGAAGTTTTCTACAATGTTGATAAAACAAATTACAATTTAAAAAATCACACACTCATTTCTATCAATGTTAAAGTCATTTAATAAAACCAATAGTCTTTCATATAAAAAAAAAGTAACTCAATAGGGTTAAGGATATAGCTGTGGTAAAGTGCTCGCCTAATATGTTCAAGGCCCTGGGTTCAATCCCCAGCACCAAAATTTAAAAAAAAAAAAATCTCAATAAAATAGGAATTGATAAAACCTCTGTACAATAACAAGCATGTGATTTAATAAAAACACTCTAGAGGCCTTCCTGCCAAAGTCAGGTATAAGACAAGGATTTCCACTATTCCCAATACTATGTTGTAGCTATTAATCAATCCAAGAATATAAAACAAATCAATTAGAGGCAAAAAGTTTTGAAAGAAAGAGGTGAAGCTCTATTTTTGATAATATTTGGAAAATCAAAAAAATAAATGGAAAGTCTACTACAAACAAATGAGACAATTTAATAAAGTAGAAAGTCATAAAATTAACATAAAAATCAATAGCCTTCATATATAAAAATAAAGACCAGTTGGAAGATTTAATGGAATGACATGTCATATTTTGTTAGGAAGAATTAACATGAAATTGAGCCAGTTTTCTTTTAATTATTTTTTTAGTTGTAGATGGACACAATGCCTTTATCAATTTAATAAAGTAGAAAGTTATAAAATTAACATAAAAATCAATAGCCTTCATATATATATAAATAAAGACCAGTTAGAAGATTTAATGGAATAACATGTCATATTTTGTTAGGAAGAATTAACATGACATATATGTTAGTTCCCTTAAGTTAATTGATAAATTCAATGCAACCTGATTAAAACTATCACCACCATCTTTTCTGAAACTTGACAAACTGTTTATAAAATCCATTCAGAAAAAGAATCAAGCCAGAACAACTCTAAAATAGAAGAACAATAAGGGGAGGACTTGCCAATTAAAAGGGTATTAAAATGTACTATCTAGCTTCTACAGTTTAAAAAAGTTTGCTTAGGATACAAGAAGAGACAGACCAACCAATGCAACCAAACAGAAAAGTTTTACCAGAAGTTGACTTAATTGCTTATAAAAATCTAGTTTTTTCTTCCAAATGAATTGTATTCAGACATAATCTTTGTAGAAGTCACTGAGATGAAAAAAATAGAATCTCACATTTGCTCAGTAATATTAGTGCTTATTTAAATAAGCAACACTGATATAACTCAATGGAGACTTATCTGCTACAGATCCCTAGAGATCAGAAGTATCTACCCTACATTCATTCTTGCTTCAAGTCACAGATACTAATAAAAGTGAGGTTTCTCCACAGTACATTGAGGTGTCCTCTCAGTTCTCAACTTTCAGTATCTATTAGCATTCCATATGCTTCAAGTTCTTCATTTTAAAACATGAAACAAATCTCTATCACATAATATCACTTAATGAAGATGAAAAAAATTGTCAAGCATGATCTTTTCATCTATATATAAACACTAAAGTAAATGAAATAGGTCTCACTACATTTTAAGCAGTAGGTAATATCTTGAAAACATTGGATTTGAGTTTCTACTCACCGAAACTAAGGTACCTCAGAGCTTCTAGACTCGTATCCATTCCTTTCCTTAACTTTATGGAGTACCCTATCAGACTAACTCATTGTGTGTTGATAAAAGTTTCTCTTTGTCTTGAACTCCATCAGTTTTGTTCTCAAAGCATAATTTAAATAACACAACTATGGTTCATGAATCTAGTAAACTTGACAAATCTTGAAGATGTCACAATCCTGCAAACTTCCTAACAACGCAAAATAGATTAGCTGACTGCAATACCAATTACCCATAATAAATCTGTCTGCTACCTGTAGGACTAAAATTTAAGGCCTTTTGGATCATTTGCTTCCAGTTTGATCTGATCCAGGAACCATGCTGGCATCAGAACATCACATCAATGAAATGAGAACGCGGGAACAGGGTTCAGAATCACAACCTGAGCTGCTCAAAAGCATTGGTGACTGTGGTTTTGTCACCAAGAAAGCTCACACCAGACAAATAACAGCTTCCTCTCAAGGGAACTATCATTTCATTCTCTTCCGCTTATGTCATCACTCTTATTCCCTTTCTATTCCCACTAGTTCATGAGCTGTCAAAAATCACACTTAAGGTTATACAAGTATATTAGGTAAAGACAGGCAGACTAAAAGACCAAAGACAATGCCAAGAAATCTAAAGGAGAAAAGAGAGTCACTGGCAACTCCCAGTAGGCTTTAAAAGTAAACAAAAGCAAAATAAGGAAAAAAAAAAGGGATCCCATGAAAATAGAATGGAATTAGTGGAGTAGAGAAAGAGGATAGAGGAAAGGGAGTTGGGAAAAGAGAAGAAATATAGGATGGGAATGACCAAATTATGCTATGTACATATAGGAATAAACCACAGTGTATTTCACCTTTATGTATATTTATAAAGTACCAAGTTTTAAAACAATAAATAAATAGAAGGAAGAAGAGTAAAGGAAAGAAAACGGGAGAGGGAGGAGGGAAGGGAAAGAGGAAGTACTGGGGACTGAAATGGAGCAAATTATATTCCATGCATGTATGAGGGTATCAAAATGAACCCAACTACTTTGTCTAACTATAATATACTAATAAAAACATTTTTTAAAAGAATACCAATGTGTATGTCTGCAACATGGAACCTGAGTGGAATATTCAGGTCAATGTAATTCCTCAAGCATTTATTGAGCATCTACTATGGGAAGCAGACTAAGTAGTACTGCAAAAATATGGGTGGGAGGTACCCAAGCCTGTGCTAAGGATTTAACTGTGAGCAAAGTTGTGAATGGAGACGAGCAAAGTGATGGCAAGCGAGTAGAAAATAATATTGCATGGCAAGTACAAAGATAGGCCACCTAAATAAGCCTTGGAGGTTCCAGGAAGGTTGACAAAATGAAAATGAAGAGAAAGATAACTGGAGAAATTTGGATATGGCCTAAATATATTAGACACTAGTATTTCGTGAATGTTTAATTTCCTAGGGGTGATAGTTATATTTTGGTTATATAGGAGAATGTCACTGTTCTTAAGATGATGCATTTAGTGAAATTTAAAATTTCACTGTTTGCAACAATTACTCAAATAGTACAGTATAAAATAATGCATTTGGAGGGACAGAGAGGGGGAGAAAAGAAAAGAAAGAAGCAGAAGAGGGAGACAGAGAAACATAAATAAGAAAAAGTTTCCAACATAATACTGAATGTGAAATCTACAACTATAAGTTGTCCAGCTCTGCTGCTAGCTGATTGAAAGGAAGTAATTTTATATTTTTCTTTACTAAACAAATAATGAGCACATTTCCATACACATAAAGGGGGGAGAACCTTATAACCGAAGTAAAAGAATCACTTCCCAGTGTGGACTCTACATGAAAAATAATCCAAAGGCCAATCTCCACATAAGAAGGAATTCTCTAGCCAAAGAATGAGAAGCAAAGATACCTAGCCATGATTCTCTAAGTAGACTAAAAATTTGGCCCCATACACATCTTGCCTCATCTCATTTTGCAACCTGGTACCAAGACTGTAAACAAACAGAGAAGCCTCTGCACAAAGCTCATAATAGAGGGGGAAGCAATTTTCCAGCTATTCTAACTCATTTGTCAGACCCCACTGGAAATGTCTTAGTTTCACAGCACAATTAGCACTATGGGAATAATCCAATTGATACTAGACATTTCTATAAACTGGGAAGAAGTCCCATAACCTAGTGCTGGCTATCCTGCTTAGTAATAATAATTATAATTTTAACAGCTTTATTGAAATATAATTCACATATCAGACAATTCACTCATTTAAAGTGCATAATTCTGCCTAGCATGTGTGAAGACCTGAGTTCAATCCCCTGAGTTCAAAGACCTGAGTCAGTACCACAAGTGGGAAAGAGTTTAATTCAATGTTTTAGTATATTCACAGGGTTATGCAACTATCACCTTAGTTCAAATTTAGACCATTTTTATCTCCCCAGAACAAAACCCTATACCCATTAGAAGTCACTCTCTGATCTACCAATCTACTTTCTGCCTCTATAGATCTGCCTATTTTGGAGATTTCATACAAATGGAATCATATGTGAACTTTGAACCAGCTTCTTTCACACAGGATACTGTTTTTCAAGGTTCATCCATGTTATAGCATGTATCGATACCTGATTTCTTTTTATTATTGAATAAGATTCCATTGTATGGATAGACCACATTTTCTTTATCCATTCATAAGTTGCTAGATATTTACATTGTCTTCATTTGGGGGCTATTACATTGCTATGACCAACCATGCACAAGTTTTGTATGGATTTATGTTTTCATTTATCTTAGGTACATCCATAGAAGTAGAATTGCTGACTCATATAATTAAACTAATATTTAATCTTTTCAGGAACTGCCAAACTGCTTTTCAAAATGGCTATACCATCTTACATTTCATCCACCAAACACATGAAGGCTCTAAATGTCTCTACATCCTCTTCAGCACTTGATATTTTCTGCTGTTGTTTTTTTATTGTAGCCTTGCTAGCTGGGCTGCAGAGTATCTCACTGTGGTTTGCATTTGCATTTCTCTAATGGCTAATGATGCTGAGCATCTTTTCATCTTTTATTAGCCATTTGTATACCTTCTTTGCATAGTCAGATCCTTTACCCTTTTCTTAAATTGGGAAATTGGTTATTTGTGTTTTTATTATTGAGTTGCAATATTTCTTTATATATTCTGGATACAAGTCCCTTACCAAGATATACAAAAAATCTAATTAAGATAATATTTATTGAGAGTCTACCATGTGTCAGACATTATGCTAAGTGTTTTCCAGTTATTATTTCATTAAATTCTCACAACAAACTTATGAGATTAGGTACTTTAATTATCATTCCTATTTATAGATGAGAAAAATGAAGCACAGACACCCAAGCTTACACCATTAATAAGCAGTAAAGCCAGAATTTGATTCCACACAGTGAGAGGCCAGAGCTTACATCTTACTCACTGCTACATTTATACTGACATCCTCCCCTTCTGCAGCAAGAAGTTTATTCCCTACTTATCTAAACAGGATGTTGTGAAAATATGGTAGACCAAGGTCCCTGAAGCAACAGAATTTCATTAAACAAAATGTTAGAGCAAAATTCCACAACATATGTTTTGTATCACTTTAGCCCTGGCAGTTACTCCTTAAACAGTGTTCATAGGCAAAAAGCCTAGGAAATGCCACGTGTTCTACTCTGGAAGATTTTATAATGCATCTTAGTACATTAAAGTCCATAATAATTCTTGAAATAAACAAACTTATTAAATTTTTAATGATTTACATTTGCAAAACCAATATACCCACAAAATCACAAACCCATAGAATATATTTTAGAAAACATCTTGTGAAATAAATGTCAGGTCCTCAAGAGGAGGTAGGTAATCACTCTGTTTCTAAACTATATAATCTCCCTTGCTATTTTATGCCCTAAAGCTTCAAGGATAGAACATAGGCAAGCTCAAACTAAGACCTTGACCTGCTTTCCACATTTCTCAGCCCTGTTTTAAATGCAGAAGATCAACACATCTTAAAAGGTGAAAAACAAAGTCTGTCATTGCTCAGGTAGCTATTGTCCACATCTCTATTGAAATTTTACATCTCTGGCCCATTGGTGCAGAACAAACCTCTTCATGTTGTTAGTTATTTTTATTGTAAATATCCAGTTTTCCATTTCCTTCCCTGTCATTGCTTTTTGTGGATGGGAACCATTTGTGTCATTCAAAATGTGTTCACTTATCCATCTCAGATATTGTTGCAGAGTGCCAGACATATTCCCTAACTCATAAGTGGATTACAGCTGGAAGCTGAAGGCCAAGAAATGCACATATAAGCTGTGTGCACTGGAAATTGAACAAAACCAAGTGTTTGCATCCTTAATTTTTTAAAAATGTGAGAAAAATGGTTTAAAATCATGTAGCTTCCAAGGAGACTATTTCTATATTTGTATCTATCACAGACTATTACAGAATTAGTCATAGGAGATGACTAGCACTTCTTGATTTTATTGTTTAGAGATGTCAATTCAGGAATACTTTTAAATGTGATGCATTGGTCATGATTAATAGAACCTATTAAATGAATCGGTTCTTAGATCGAGACTGCTTAGACTATCACTTAGCTCATGTTACATAAACTGCATTAAATTCAGTAGCTTCAAACAATAATCCCTTTTCTTAGCCATCTATGGGTCAGCATGGTTTGGCTCCAAATTGCTGGTTGGGTCGAACATGTCTCTCTTCTTTGGATCAATAGGTTAATTGGAATGGTAGAAATGCAAGAGGTCAAGACCAATCACATGACCACATTCACATCTCTGCTTGTGTTGTTTCTGCTAATGTCCCATTGGCCAGCACAAGTCCATGGCCAAGTTTGAAGGCAATGAAAAGTGAAGCATGCTCCACCATGAGACCAAAGCAAGACACATGCCCAAGCCTCAAAAATCAGTAGGGTGGGCAACTATTGTTCTTCCCAAGAAGTGTGGGAAAAAATGTGAGTGCTTTTGAATGATAATCCAATCTTCTGCAGGCTCTAGTCTTGATTTTACCACTTATCAACTCTGTGACCTTGGGCAAATGTCTCAAACACTATTCCTCAGTTTCTTCTTCTATAAATTTGGGACAAAATAGTGCCTACATTATAGGGTTTTGTGAGGAAAGAATTAGGAAATGCATGTAAAGTGTTTGCCATAATTATGAGATTATCACCACCATTAGCAATTGCAGGAATGATCAAAATAACATTTTTTCCTTAAGATATGAAATAAAGGTCCCCTAATCATCAGATACAAAAAAATCAAAGTATATTTTTACTTTTACTCTAGCCTCCTTTCTGATGTGAAAAATCTATATTAATGCAACAGAAAAACAAAACCAAAGTCACGTTGGAAGTCTTACTCATTGCCAACCTTATTACAACTATTTAGAAAAACCAAATGAGAAAAAAAAATGTACATATGCCTTCGTTTTGGATACAAAATATTTTTTAACCTAAATTGTGGAAAGCTGAATTGTCTATATAGTTGCTTCAGTCCTCCACAACATTTTGTACGATTTGTAGAAAAAGTGGGTGCTACATTTTCCCTATAATGAACAAGTATTATAAGGAAAAACAGTTTAAGACAATTAAGTATTTAAACAGGAATTCAGTTCATATTGGATGCTTTCCTGGCTGTGCACAGCAGTGGCGGAATTGCTGCAGCTGTAGCAGCAGCAGCAAAGATGGTGGAGGGATTGGAGCAAGTGTCTATCTCTATGTCTAACCTGCAAGGGATCCTGGCCACTCTGGCTCTGCAGGATGGGAGCAGAGAATTGAACTTCTGCAGTTGTATGAGCATTGTATTATATTAGATACTGAGTTCTCTGATATTCAGAATATGGATCAGACCCCGTGGAAGAATACTTTCTATCAGGTGGTTGAGAAGTCCAGGTAGCTTCTCAAGGATCTGAATATTGGGAATCCAGAAGAGATACAGACAGACTATTGGAGCTCTTGGATGAGGATAGAAACTACTTTGATAGTTTGCTTCAGAAGCTACAGGTTATTTACAGTTCAACTGGAGGACTACTGGATGGTCTTGCCTGGCTAAGGTACTGAGTCTGGGACAAGGTGAACATGAAAGTGCTCCAACAAGTGCTGAATATGCTCACAGTATGTTCTACATCATTTTGGAAATGTGTCCAAAGGACAGAGATTTTAGAGTAGGAGTGGTGTAGCATTAAGGAGCAGAAAGATAATATCCTGGAGTCCAAATTTTGCAGGCAGGATTGCTTATATGAATAGAGATGGTTGGAATTAGCTGGTGAGGATGACTGATAAAAACTTGAAAGTTAGTAATGTAAGCATGCCTGCCTGCCTAACTACCTACATACACACATATAAACAAATAATCTTTGGCTCACGCCTTGATAAATATGGATCACAATTAAGACTAAAAATGGAAGCTGGATGCAGTGGTGCAGGCCTATAATACCAGTAACTTGGGAGGCTGAGACAGGAATATCACAAGTTCAAGGCCAGCTTGGGCAACTTAGTGAGACCCTAAGCAGCTTTTTGAGAACCTATCTTTAATATTTAAAAAAGGAGATATAACTCAGGGATAAATTTCCCCTGGGTTCAACCACAGTACCATTAATCAATTATTAATTAATTGAAATTAGGGGAGGCTGTATTATAATTAGAGAAAACAACTACTGCCATAAACTTTTCAGTAATTCCTGTCCCATCCTTTTTTATATTTTTTAACTAGTAAATTTTTGGGGAGGGGAAATACCAGGGATTTAACTCAGGAGCACTCGACCACTGAGCCACATCCCCAGCCCTATTTTGTATTTTATTTAGAAACAGGGTCTTACTGAGTTGCTTAGGGATTTGCTAAATTGCAGAAGCTGGCTTTGAACTCGAGAGTCTCCTGCCTCAGCCTCCTGAGCTGCTGGGATAACAGGCGTGCACCACAACATCTGACATATTTTTGACTAGTAAAATCAATCTCTTATCTATGCAAAAGAATATATATTTATTTAATAATTTTAGATATATAAAATTATAGTTGACACCCTTACTTTTATATGATATATTAACCACCTATGTAAGGGATACACAAGGAATCACTATCTTCTGTCCCACTCTTTATCCCCAGCCAACCACTGATTTAATTATTCTCACTAAAGATTAAATTTGTCTTTTCCAGAATTTCATATAAATGGAATCAAGTAGTATCTACTTTTATGTCTTTGTCCTTTTGCTCAGCTTAATGTCTATGCAATTCATTCATACCATGTATGTTAGGTTTTTCCCTTTCCTTTATTGATGAATAATATTCCACTTTACAGATATATCACTCTTTATCCATTCACTTGATGATAGACATTTATTTGGGCTGTTTTTGTGTTTGTTTGTTATGAATAAAGATGCTATGAACATTTAAAAAAGAAAGAAATCTATTGGAGTGTTCTTTTCATTAATCAGTTGTGAAAGTAATTCAGCCCAAACTCTAAGAAACAGACTTAAACTTCCAGAGCATACATTCTACCTCTTTAGTTTCAACTCTGACAACTTGAATTCTGCATCCCTCATTCTTCCTTAGGACTTCTGAAGACCATACTGTCATTCCCTTGACTCAACACTGATCAACATAAACCTTTTTCTGGGTACTGCAAACCTAATTTCTAAAACAAGTTAAGAAAAAGCAAGTATTTTCAAACTACTTTGTTTCTTCTAACTGCACTAACTTAACCCATAACTTAAGCGCAGGTGGTATTCTATAAATGGTTGACTAATTGAACAATTGCCTATAGAATGGCCCATTTCTTCTGTCCACAGAGGATATATGGCCACCATCCATAGAATTTTATTAATTAATAGAAAAACAACTGTGTTTATTTTAATAGGTGAAAGCTAGCCACCTCTTCTCTATCTTATAAGATATTTACTTATAATTCTCTTTCTCATATTTAGCTGAAGAGTCAAAGATTAAACCTTTTAGCCTATTCTAAATCAGCTACAAATACATAAATGCATTAATACAAAATCCCCACAGAAGGACTACAATGAATTGAATCCCACACAGAAAACTCAAGCCAAACACATGAATGGTATCCTTGATTCTAAACATACTTGGCATCCCACACCACAACACATATACATACACACACATCCTTAATCACCAAGGTCTGTTAATTAATCTCCTAAATCTTTCTTGAATTCTCGGTATCTCTCTGTCTGTATTGCCACTATCCACTATTGAAGGTTTCTTAAGTTCCTGCAACTGCCTCTTTTTACGAAGGGTTTGCCATACTCCAGTCCATTTTCCACAATGTAAATCAAATTGTGATAATTAAAAAATACAACTTGATATATTTATAGTTCCTCTCATTGAGTGGTAAGGTTTATTTCTCTGCCCTCTAATCTGAGCTTGGCCATGTGACTTGTTTGGACAATGGGACATTAACAACCAGGATACAAGCAGAGGCTTCAAGTACATATGGGTGCTTGTCCTTTATTGGTGCTGGGAATTTTTCAGCTATCAGAGAACAAGGCTGGGATAACCTATTGGAGGATGAGTGAACATGTGAAAAGAGATCACAGCCATGTCACTTGAAGTTTTGGTTATGGAAGGCCCTCCTAAACCATTCAACACCAGCTGAACTGGCCAGAACCAAAGAAGAGCCCAAGCTCCCCACCAATTCATGATAAATAATAAAAGGCTATATTGTCTTAAGTCACTATGTTTTGGTATAGTTTGTGTTGTGTGTGTGTGTGTGTATGTGTGTGTGTGTATTTTTGATACCAGGGATTGAACTCAGGGGCCCTTGACCACTGAGCCACACCCCAGCCCTATTTTGTATTTTATTTAGAGACAGGGTCTCACTGAGTTGCTTAGAGCCTCGCTGAATTGCTAAGGCTGGCTTTGAACTCATAATCCTCCTGCCTCAGCCTCCTGAGCTGCTGGGATTATAGGCGTGTGCCCCTGCACCTGGCTGGCATAGTTTTTTATACACTTAAGTCAAGCAGATCTCTTTGTGCCCTGCTTAAAATCCCAGAGTAGGCTCCCTCAAGACAAAGCCCAAACATCTTAAGTTATTTAAATGTGACCCTTCATAATTTAACACCAGCTAAACTCTGCAGCCTCCTCTCTAACCATTTTCTCTGCTCCCCTCCCAACTTTTGCCACATAATTAACAATTTTTAAACCTTTAAAATCCCACCTAATAACAAATGAATTCCATTTATGTCCCTGGCTAACCCCCCATTATTTTCTGAGTCCTTCCTGCATTCTGGTAAATAGCCATTTCTTGTTCGTTTTAATTTATTAAACACACACCACTCAATTTTCAGTGCCCTGTAGGAGGCTCTTTCACTGTATAATAAAAAGTTGCTGCTGTTTATTCATATTTTAATGATACTGTGAATACAATGGTGTATATTCTGACTCCTATTCTTAGAGAAACGGTCTCTGTTGGATTCTCACTGCCATTCATTTTTCTATTTATTGTTGGACTTTGCTATTATGATAATTCCAGATATATCAAAATAATATCATCATGGGCCAGTTGCTTTGTTCAAAAACAAGCCACCTTGTCAATTTGTTTCCTTTTATATTCAATAATAGAGCTTACAGCTGGATTAATGTTTTAATTGAGTCCCACTTGTGTTTGTAGCTCCCTGTAGAAAGTCAGTAGCCCTCAAAACACTGAACTCATTACTCCTCTCCAGCTGCTCTAAACTAATCCACCATCATTTGGTTAAAAGTAGTCCTATTCCTTCAGGCTAACACACATATGCTGTGTATACATAGAAAAGGTCATCATTCCCATTGATTTGATAGTTACCTGGTTAGCCTGATAAATGTATACAATCAATCTAGATAATTCTGGCTCCAGCTTAGATACTCAGTGACAGTGGCCTCAGAGTCCCACTTGGCACTCTGCCATATTGACCCAACCAATCACTCATATATCTTGCAAACCCTAATTCCTGTGAAACTCAGCAGAAAGGAGTAAAGAACCTTCTTTAAATTCCAGGCTCATGGGCAAGTGTTCATTTACATGGTTGAAATGGCATCCTAGAAAGGTCCTCTATTTCTCTATTCCACTGCCCACACACGTAAAGCAACTTTCAATGAGACTATTACATTTTCACAGCAATACTTCTGGCAGAATGTGACTGCAGAAGGATGAAACCAAATGTGAGCCAAGAAAGTGGTCACTTCAACAAGCTCCTTTTACTGTTTCCCTGTCATCCACCCACTGGGATCACTACCTCAATTTCAAGGGACCCTCCTACGTTGACCAGCTAAGGCAGCACACAAAACCCACTGCGCTGAAAAGGAGACTGGTTTTTAAAAATAGCCCTTTTGGTTTTATAGCTAAGTTACAATTATGCTGTGCAACTCATTTATTTGAACAGCCTAGCTACACTCCTTTATTAGACTAAAATTCATTCAGAGTCAACAAATATTTACCCAATGCCTGCTAAGTGGCAGTCATTCCATAATTTTAAAAGATTGAATGAAATTCACACTATGATTTACATTTACCCCAGTTAATGTGTCGCCTTCCAAAATTCACCATAGAGTCTTCCTGTATCCATCATCCTCATTCAGGCCCCATGCCAAGTCACCAGGTCACATCAATCCCATTCTCCATGTGTCACTTAATTCAGCCCCTTGCTCTCCATCTCTACTCCTACTAATTATATCCTGGACTTACCACAACCTTCTAGGAGATCTTCATGCCTTCATCTTTTCCTGTTCAACTCTGATGACCATCTAAAAAGTAAACATCATTATGTCACTCCCCAGCTGAAAATCCCTCAAAGATCCCTATTCTATAATCCCTAGCTCCTAAGCATGGACTAGAGACCCCATTGTCACCACCCTCAAGATTCCCACTCCCTTTCTTGGGCTGTGAATAGTGAACCTGCAGGCCTTTGGGGAAAAAGCCTCATGGTATTAATACATGCACAAAGACCTGGGCCACATCAGCTTCCTCAGACCTCTTACTCTACTCCATCTTAGGTCTCCTAAATATTGGAGACAGCTAGCAAAGAATTGTGGTATTTTTAGCTTCCACAAGCTAAAGAACTAGGCTTAGGCAAATGACAAAAGCATTGGCTAAATCACCAGGCGCAGTGACATACGCCTGTAATCCGAGTGGCAAGGGAGACTGAGACAGGAGGATCTCAAGCTCAAAGCCAGCCTCAGCAACAAAGAGGCACTAAGCAACTCAGTAAGACCCCCATCTCTAAATAAAATACAAAATGTGGCTCAGTGGTTGAGTACCCCTGAGTTCAATCCCTGCTATCCTCCCCCAAAAAAGAATTGACTAAATTGTTGGTTCCACCTCCATCTCTGCTTCACTTAGGCTGAAAATTAATGACAAGGAATTGATTCATGAAATATTGCACATTCTCAGTTCATTACTGTTTTCTGCATAAATAAGCTCTATAAATCAGGGCCAGGCACTAGCATTTAAAAGATTCCACCCTAGGATGGTGGTTGTGAGTAACCTGAGCCTACCCCTTGAGGTTTGAAGATCACTAAAAACCCAGAGGGACCCACAGAAAGACCAGAAACTTTCTGATAACATTGCTTGGTTCGCTGTGCCCTGTCAGCCTGGGAATCCTATACCACAACAACATTGAAGTACCCCAGTGTTATTTTTAAGTAACACTTATTTTTTTTCAATATTATGGAAAGCATATGCTTATTTTAAGAAACTTAGAAGAACACAGATAGGCATAAATAAAACACAAATATTACCTATAATCTCACTATAATGTATCAGATCCATGGATATATTTTTAACTTTTTATTGAAGCATAATAATCACTCAGAAAAGTTTACATAAAAACATTTATATTTTGGAGGATGTCATTGTGTCTTTTTTGGGTGTAGATATGAATTTTTTACCAAAACAAGATTATGCTGGGCATACCTCTTTATTTCCCATATTTTAATTTTTTATTTACAATATGTTATAAACAATGAACATCTTTTCAGGGTATTAAATATTCCTCTACAATATCATTTTAATAATAACTTAATACTACATTATTCAAGTTAGCAATACCCTAACTATATTTGGACATTTACATTGCCTTTATTTTTATTATAAACAACATTACAGTGAACATCTTTTAGAGATCTATATTTCTGAGACACTCAAATTTTATAAAACTCCTTGAGGGCTGGGGATGTGGCTCAAGCGGTAGCACGCTCGCCTGGCATGCGTGCGGCCCAGGTTCGATCCTCAGCACCACATACGAACAAAGATGTTGTGTCCGCCGAAAACTAAAAAAAAATAATAAATATTAAAACTCTCTCTCTCTCTCTCTCTCTCTCTCTCTCTCTTAAAAAAACTCCTTGAGATATACTTTGAAAATATAACAAATCAATATATTTTCCTTAGGCATCACTTTCTCTGTGGTTAACACTAAAACAACTGTTCTGCCCATAGCAGATAGGAAAATTATTTAGATTGATTAAATAGATTAAGTTTCTCCAAATAGGTTTTTATCTTTAAACATGTACCACTTGGTGACAATGGGACTAAATGAGAAAGAAGTAAAAATCAAATCAAACATATGTCATATAGATCACAGAAGCTATAAGAGGGTTTGTAATTGTGAGTTTTGACTGAGAAACTTGCACTTCAAATACCAAAGGCACATGTAAGATAGACTACAATGAGAAAAGTTCATAGTACAAGAATAAATCCAGTAAGATATTTCATTCATATCAAGGATGTAAGAGGAGAATATTGGAAATTAAGAGAATTTGTACACAGGATAAATTTTGACCTTTTGGAGAGGTCTGAATTCTGAGTCTCACTAGTGATTTTTAAGGGGATATGATGGGGTGGGAGCTCCACAGGCACTGCTTGAAGAACTTAATGTGTGCTCAATAGCAGATGGCACACAGTGAACTAGTGGTTGACACACTGTAGAAAGTCAATGTAGCTGGACACATCAGATTAAAAAGCTACATCTAGGAAGTAAATACACTTCCCTTCAGTGACAGGTCAAATGTGTATAAATCTCAGGGACCATATGTCGACCCTGCCCAACAGAGCAGCCTACCAACTGTGGAGCCCTCCAGGACTAAGAGTCTGTGAATGTGTCACCAGGACAAAGATAAAAAAGATTGAGGTACCTTGCTCAAACCAAGGGGAACTTCACAGAATCCCCAAAATATTCTGAGACAATCATCTTTAAACATTTGATCAGAGATAACAGGGTCACCCTGAAACAAGGCAGCAAATGAGAATTTTTTGCTCCTCTTTCCCCTCTTCCCTTCCCATGCACCAATTCCAAAAGGGTTAAAAACCTTGGGCAGAAAGCTAGGGAGAATGGGGGAGGAGTTGAACTTTAACTCAAGTTTGGAATATCTGGGATCCAACAATTTTAACTAAAGTGAAAATGGGTTTGCAAATTATACTCACCTTAGAATTGTTTTCTCTTATGTGTAGCAGGGAAATCTTGGGGCTTGACTGGATTTCTATAGTTAGAAAAGAACATTTTCCACAAAACACAGTAAAAAGGGATAATGTGAGACAAAAAAAATACTTTCTGATTTCATCTGAAGAGTCTTATCTATTTGATATACTGTTATACAGCTAATATTTTTAAAGTTACGTGGGCCAAGAATTAAGCTAAACTTTTAATATATAATTTAACTAAATTCTTACAATACCATAATGCATACTAAAATTATATTCACTTTAAAATTAAAGAAACTAAGGTCCAGGGACATGAAATAACTTATCAAAGACAACATATCTATTAAGGTCAAATCCGTATTTGTCTCCATAACCTGTGCTTTGAACTATTACCATGGTGAGTTTGGTGTAGAAAGGACAACTCTCAAATTACAATGAATGGATTATCACATAATCATTAACTTGAATATATTGTATATATGTATAGGAAAAATTGCCAAAATGCAATCTTTAAAAACAAAATTGCAGGTAAAATGTTTATTTTTTTATTATTCAGCTAAAAGGTTTCAGGAATATTATATTGCATACAAATTGCAGGTTAAATATGTCTGTGGAGTGTCCCCATGCAATCACCATAGTATTTTACTGTAGAAAATAGCATAGGTCCTGATCCTTAGCTCTTGGTAAACATGAATTGCCAGAATCCATTGTTGTAAGGGCTTAAACATCCCCCGTGCATGGTCTCAGCCTGAAAGCGAGTTTTCCAAGACCTGACATCAATAGAAACTTCTTTGCTGTAGATTTGATTTTTATGAATTGGGATCAACAGAATGAGCATACAGTGACCACAGTTATTAGGGAATGCTTTTATCAACTAAAGCCAACTGGAGAAGGGAGAGGGTTATCCAAACAACCCAGCTGTATGTCTCTGCTAATTGTGACTTAATCCCAGTTTATAAAAGCACCTGTGTTATTTGTCATGGGTCTTAGTCCTGCCAACTATGCCAAACAATGCCAACCTCTGTGCAGGGGGTCGGGGGAGAGGGTTAAATAATGCCTGTGTATGTCTAGAAGGATTAGGGTGATACAGGTTCATTTTCACAAACATCCTGGACTACATTTTGAATATAATTTTCCAGAAATGAAATTCTACAGCACCATCTACCACCTCCACTCCTCATGGCAGCCTTAACTCATCTCAAGGGACAGGGCTGTATTTTCTCTTCTGCCTTCCCTGAAATGGATACTTCTTTCTTCCTTTTTTGGGAAAAAAAAATTGGATAGTGCTTTATGCCTGAGAAGCTCTTAAATTGTTAGTTGTACAACTTCTTTTGGTTTCCTTTCACTGACATGTCAAAATGTAAATCATCTTTCCTCCTAGACCCAAGGCAACGTGACATTTGAGCATAAGATCATCTGTTCTTCCCTTCGTGGTCTCATCAGCCCACCCTCCTCCTCCCTCGCTGTGATTCTATTCATCTTCTCTCTCACTGCCTTCATACGAGCTTGAGCTTGAGGGCAATTGCCAAACGCCCATATATTTCACATAAGCAAGAATTAAAAGCTTGTCTGAATTAAAAGAATCTCCTGGTACTAGGAAAAGATTTTCTGCCTTTCACAGCAGAACAAAGGTTACCTTAAAAGATATGTCACAGAAAAAAGGGAATCTGGATGTCTGTGAACTTAGCCAAGGAATGAGAATCTGAAATTTTTTACTGTGTCCCCAAGAACTCCCAAATCCTTCACCCCTCTCTGAGAACAGCTATGCAGAGCTTTGAGTGACAGGCAGTATGGTAAATGCCACGATTTAAATTCTGCTTGCCTCATCCTTTGCATGGACAGCAACGGGCTGATAGAATGCAACTGAAAACATAATTTAGATGGGAAAATACAACACATTTTTCCCAGGAAGAGGGGGAGGAGAATGGCGACATGGCTTGACAGGGCCAGCAGAGGGCGCGTTGTACACATATAAGTATAAAGAAGCCTTCACTAGCCGCTCTTAAGGGCTGCTGCGATTTTTGTCACAAATTCTCATTTTCGAAAACCACATCCAAGTTCCCTTGGACAAAACCCTTGTATAGTCACTCAGTTTGCTTGTCTTATCTAAATAAGACTATTTCCTTCTGCCCCCAGGTCCAGCCACTCAAACTGCCACTTTTCTGCCCTTGGCTCTGGCATGGGAAAGAAAATGAAGATAAACTCCCTCAAAAACAGCTTCCCAGAAAGAGTGACCTGTATTCCCAAGCAGCCTTCATTTGTTTAAGAGGCTTGCACCTAGAATTTCTTGATCAAAGCTAATGTGCTGTAAATTTCTTCATTTAACAGACTTAGTCCGTTCAACTCTTGACACTGGGAATTGGGATTTCCCAGAACTATTAGCGCTGCACAGTAGGCGCTCCATGCCGGCCAAGAACAGGGGATTAACAGGTATTTGTCTCAGCTAATTTCACTCTCTATACCGGGTCTATAGAGACTGGGGCTTCTTGGCGGAGTGTGTGCCACCCTGCTAATTGGCTACGAATGTAACTACTCTCGCATGCCAATGGAGTAGGGGTACTCCACAGCCTTAAGAGGCTTGAGGCAAATGGATCCTTACGATGGGCATTCAGGAAATTTGAGGGTTGCTGGGCAGCACTGTAATTGTAAATGGTTCGTTTGCCAACTTGTACCTCCTGCTGGCTATCAAACACCCATCTTTGTAGACCATGCGGTGATGATTTGTAAAAATTATACTTCATGACAATTGCATCCATGAAATCCTGTAGAAACAAAGAACTTCCATCCAGTCTATTCAGAATGCATCTGCAAAATCAAAGATCCTACAGATCCCACAAAATACATAATTACCTGAGTCAGATAAAATCATCATACCCATCAGGACATTCACAGTCTATATGAATTATTTCTGGAATGAAGACTAAATAAAGGAATAGTTGTCAGTTCTTTTTCACAAATCCTATTTTTCTACTCTTTGCTAATAATCACTCCCTTGAGTGAAAAAGAAGCTCCTTCTGAGGCTTCTTACATAGGAATTGATTACTCAAATATTAAATATTATATGTATTAGTTATCTATTGTTGCATAACAAATTATCCCAAACTTAGCAGCTGAAATCAACAAACATATCTCATAGTTTCCCTGATCAACCAGGATCAGTCCAAGAGCAGCTAAACTGAGTGATGTTGATTCAGTTTTTCATGAAGTTGCAATCAAAGTGCTGTCTGGGGCTGTAGCCATTTCAAGGCTCAACTGGTGGAAAATTCACTTCAAAGATCACTCACATGGCTGTTGGCAGGCCATAGAAGATCCATTTCCAAGCTCACTAATATGGGCCTCTCCACAGAGCTAACTCCCATGATATGAACTGAATGTTTGTTTCCCTTCAAAATTCATATATTAAAGCCCAAACCCCAAATATTCATGTATTTGGAGATGGGGCCCATAAGAGAGTAATCAAAGTTAAATGAGGTAATAGGGTAGAGCCCAGATTCGATAGATTTTAATGTCCTTATAAAAAAAGACACCAGAAAGTACTCATATTTGCACATTTGTTCTTCCTCTTCCTTCTCTCTTTATCTCCCTCCCTCCCCTTAGCACGCATAAAAAAAAAAAGAGGTCATGTGAGCTTACAACAAGATATTGGCCACTTGCAAGCCAAGAAGAGAACCCTCAATAGAAACCAAATTGGCTGGCACCTTGACCCAGGACTTCTAGCCTCCGGAATTAAAAGAAAATAAATTTCTGTGGTTTAACACATCTAGTTTATGGTACTTTGAAATTGCAGCCTAAGGTAATACACCCCAAAATAAGCAGTACAAGAAAGACTGAAGCTGTAGTCTATTTATAACTTAATATCAGAAGTAGCATCCCATTGCTTCTGCCATATCTATTTATTAAAAGTGACTCAATAAGTTAATAAGTTCAGTCCATATTCAAAGGGAAAGAGTTGTTCAAGGGCATGAATACCATGAGGCAGAAATCAAAGGAGACCATCTTGGTAGTTGCTTGTCATAGTACATGAGATTTATTGAAAAAAAAATCTATGGTTATCACTACAATTGTATGGATTACACTATGCGCACTGCATGTTATATTTTAGTATCTATAATGAGACAAAACTGGGTTTCAAATTATGGGTATATTTTGACAACTGGCTTATAGTCTAGGTTCCCACTGCTTTATAATCCTCTTAATCCATGTGTTCTTATTTTCTCCTTTTCTAGTCCTCTGAGTAAATATGTGCATGTAGATACCACTTTCTGGGCCACAAATGTTGTCAGTGACATAACTAGTTCACCATTCCAAGCGTGTCGTCTGGGCTATCTGCCACATTTGCCAACCAATAATAAACCTCTTATTACAAATCCCGTCTTTCTATCAGATGGCTACACTCTTGATTGATTAATTGAGCCCTTTTCCACACTGTCATAATGATAATAATAACAATAACATATTTCCAAGCATGTTTGCTCTACCACGATGAACCATAGTAGTTTCATTATCATTTAAACACTACAGAGACGTTAGGATATACTATCATTCATCTCACCTTTATTTCTAGATCTATAATAATACTTGAAATAGAAATTTCATCAAAGATGAACATTGGGGGTATAAAGTAAGTAAGTGGTAAAATGAAAACTATTGATGTCAGTTTAACTGTCTTGTACAACTTTTTTCAATAGATGAGCTCCTTAACTATGGTTTCTGAATTTCTTTCATTATACTCATCGAGATGATATTAAGTCTCTTAAGACATATTTAATAATTCTATTGTGTCAAACTAATGAAAGTGTCCTGTGTGTCATATAGAATGCATTTGACAGCATTCTTCAAATCTTTTATTTTAATTTGGCATTTAAACATAATTCCAACATGATGGAATAGTAAAATACTAAATTTTGCAAATCAAAACTACATTGAGATTCCATTTCACTCCAATCAGAATGGCTATTATTAAAAAAAAAAAAAGTAAGATGGGTGGAATGGCACATGCCTGTAATCTCAGCAATTTGGGAGGCTAAGGCAGGAGGATTGCAAGTTCAAGGCCAGCCTTAGCAACTTGGGAAACCCTGTCTCAAAAAAAAAAAAAGATAAAAGAAAAAAGAATTGAGGATATAACTCAATGATAAAGTACCCCTAGGTTCGATCTCCAGTACCAAGAAACAAAAAAAAAAAAAAAAAAATGCTTGTCAGGATGTAGAGCAAAAGGAACACTTATACACTGTTAGTGAGAATGTAAATTACTGCCACTATAGAAAACAGAATGGAGATTCTTCAAAAAACTAAAACTAGAGGGCTGGGGACATGGCTCAGTTGGTAGAGTGTGAGCCTCACGTGCACAAGGTCCTAAGTTCAATCCCTAGCACTACCAAAAAGGAAAAAACTAAAACTAGAACTACCATATGATCCTACTACTCAGTACATATCTGAAAGAATTAAAGTCAGCATAATACAGTACCTGCACATCTGTGTTTATTATGGCACTATTCACAATAGCCCAGATGTGGAATCAGCTTTGGTGCTGTTAACAAATGAATGTATAAAGATATATAAATGTAGATATAGTTATAGATGTAAATAGATATAGGTATACACACATGTACACACACAATGGCATTCATTCAGCCATAAAGAGTGAAATTATGGGACTGGGGTTGTAGCTCAGAGGTATAGCGCTTGCCTCACATGTGTGAGGCACTGTGTTCAATTCTCAGCACTGCATATAAATAAATGAATAAAATAAAGGTCCATCAACAACTAAATGTTATTTTCAGAAAAAAAAATGGATGGAACTTGAGGATATCATGTTAAACAAAATAAGCCAGACACAAAAAGACAAGCATCACATGTTTTCCCTCATATGTGGAAGCTAGAAAACAAAGAAGGAGAAGATCTGAAAGTAAAAGAGGGAATATCAGGAAAAGAAAAGAGGACTGGGGGTAGGGAGGGGAGAGGATAGACGTGAAGGTGAACGTGATCAAAGCATGTTATATGCATGCATGGATTTGTCACAGTGAAACCCATTAATTTGTATAATTAATATGCATTCATAATTGTAATTTTTAAAAGGAAAAGAATAAAATTGAAGACTAATAAAACAATAAATAAAATACTAAATTTTTAGTTAAAATAAAGGATTGCTACTTGAGGTAATGAGATGGTATCCATAAAAGTACCTAAAGCATTAGAAGAGACCTTGAAGTCATCCTTCAAATAAATGATAGTTAAGATTAAATCCTGGCTTTAAAATAAAGGCAAACAAAAAGGAACTATAGAGAAACCACAAAGAAGAGGGCAAAGTTGACCCTGTAGGGCTCCAGAACTGGAAATAGAAAATAGGTTCTACTAATACGCAGTCCTTTGGCCTCCCTATCCCATTAACATACAAATCATTAACACTATGCAAATCAGAACACAATCAAGATTCTCAGAGTAATTTCTATTCTCACATCTGCAGAGAGATCTAGTCTAGCTAGTTGTACCGATAGAGCTTCCGGAAATTTTGATTAATTAGGGGAAAGCATGATAGTCACAAGAAAAAACTTGCAGTTAATCCAAGTTCAGTTAGTCAAGGTTACAGAGAATCATATAGGTTACTTAAGCTTGTGTAGGGAGAATTCTATTCCACAACCATCAATGTACCTCTGACTACCGCCACTCACCTCATAAAAGCAGGTCATTGACTAAGGCAGGTACAGTGAGGGATCTGAGTGACTTTAACATTTCCTACTGAAAAGTAAATCCCCAGAGCAGGTCTGCTTGGGCTGGAGCAAAACAGTAAGGGACAGTCAGATCCTCCTCTCCTATAAATACTGATGCCAGAGGCTCTGTTTCAGAACCATGGTGGCCAATGGCAAAATAACATTCAAGAGAGAAAAATTCATGTTTTAACTTGCTGCTGCCACCCAAGGTTTCTATGTGACTGTCAAATTTCACAATGGGAAAATTAAGTAATATCTCATTTTGGAAAAATTCATTGTTAAATACAAATTAAAACAAAAACAAGACATTTTCACCAAACAAATGTAAAGATTTTTCTCTTTTTAACATTTTTTAAGTAATCATAGATTTATAGGAAGTTGTAAAGCAAGAAAATAGGTTTATCTCATGTAATTTACACTCCATTTCACATTGTAAGTTTATTACAATATTAAAACCAGAAAATAGACATTGAACATGTGTGAATTCCTCTATGCCATTTCATCACATCTGAAGATTCATGTAACCACCACTACAATCAAAGATACAGATCTGTTCCATCACCACAAAGACCTTCATTGTGTTACCCACTAGAGTCATATCCATCTACCCCACCATCCCTAACCCTTGGAAGCCACTAATTTGTTCACCGAGAATGTTATATAAATGGAATCATAACAGTGACCTTTTAAGATGGTGGTATTCACTCAAAATAATGCCCTTAAGGACCATAAAAGTTGTTGCATGCATAAATGAAATTTATGCTCTAGGTAGCACATGATACACTGAACAAACATATCAGTCTATTAGTGTTAAAATTTTACCAGTTCAAGTGAAATGTAGAAACCTTGCCTCTATTTTCCATCCCCTGTTTTTAATTATCTTAAATATTTACTCTAATACATTAAGAACCACATCAAAAAAAGTTATGTACTTTTGGATTCAACTGTCAAATATAATTAAGAAAACTCAACAGGAGAAAGGAAATCTATTGTATATACCATATTTTTGTTCTTTCTTTTGTTCTTTTTTCCTTCCTACTCTTTGAGATTGTTTGATTTTCTTTCTGTTTCAAGAATTTTTGCTAGTGAACTTTTAGGAATAGGTCTGCTAACAGCAAATTATTTTAATTTTTCTTAGCCTGAGAATGCCTTTATTTCCTGTTCATTCCTAAAAGATAGTTTTGCAGATCAGAATTCTTAGTTGACAATTTTTTTCTTTCAGCACTTGAAAAACGTTCCATTTCTTTCCAGCCTCCATGATTTCTGATGTGAAAGTCTTGTAATTCAAATTATTTTTCCTCCTATATGTAGGCTGTTTTTTCTTGGTGTTTACTGGTCTGAAATTTGAGTATGATGTGTCTTGGTATGGATTTGTTGGGAGTTATCAAGTTTTTTTTATTTTCTCAATTTGTAGGTTTATGTCTTTTGCCAAATTTAGAGAATTTTTAGCCATTATTTCTTTGAATATTTTTTCAATCCCATACTCTTTCTTCTCTGTTCCTGGTAGTTTTTGTTATAGTCCCAGAAGTCTCTGGTTCTTTCCTCCATTTCCAATATATTTTTTCTTTTCTTGTTCAGATGGAATAATTTTTCACTTCTGTTTTCACGTTCACTAATTCTTTCTTCTATAATCTCTATTCTTCTGTGTTTGTTGGTGTTTGTTGTTTGGTTTGTTTAGTTTTTTGTGTGTTTTTATGATTTAATCCTAAAATTTCCATTTGATTATATTTTCCACAAGATACATTTTTCTCTTAACACATTTGCTGAAATAAAAAATAATAATCCAAACCACTGAGTCTCATACAAGAGATTTGTTTTCACCAAAAGTATAGAATGGCACAATAGAAAATGCAATATCATAGTGTTAACTGAAGATTGGAACAGCCATGAACAGGAAAATAGAAATTAAGAGTCTCCTAGCAAGAAAACATAGATATGTAGACCTTGATCATGAGGATGTCATGGCATTTCTTTTTATAATATTTTGTTCTACAGGACTACTACACTATTATTCACTTGTCAGTCCAAGCTCCAGATGCCTCCCAATTGAATCAAAGAGAAGAGGTTTGCATGTAACTCCAGGCATCTTAAGAAGTCTGGGTTTTCACTGTCAACAGCACTATTTCAGTTGATATTGAAAGTGCATGTGGATGGTTGAAATTGATACATCACCTGAAAAACAGGGACAAAATATAACCCTGTGCCATATTTTATACTGAGACCCTTTCCATCATTTCTTATGAATCACAAAATGATTTAGAAAATTTCCCCATGATTTCTATTCTGTGGAACACATTTTATAAATTAGTTGTCATATGTTCCTCTAAATTTTGGTGCAGTTCATTTATAAAATTATCCATACCTGTGTTAGTATTTTGCTTGTTGAGAGGGTTAAGCTATTTGAAGGATTTTATGGACCAATTTTTGGCCACCAATTCCTTTAATGAATATGTTTGGTATTTCTTTTAGAGTCAATCTTAGTAATTTGCATTTTTAAATAAAATTATCCATTTTATCTAAGTTTTGAAATGTTATACTCTAGTGAATAATACATTTATATGTAAAGAGCATTTAAAAGTATAGGATAAAAATCCTACAACACTAAAGAATCTACATGAGCCAGGCATGGTGGCACATGCCTATAATCCCAGCTACTCATGAAGCTGAGGCAGGAGGATCCCAGCCTGGACAATTGAACATCATCCTGTCTCAAAATAAAAAGAGCTGATGATGTATTATCGCTGGAATCAAGGTACTACACCACACACACACACACACACACACACACACACACACACAATCTGCATAACCCTAAACAAGAAGATTGCATGCTAAAGTGAAAGTTAATAGTATCCACAGTCTCCTAATACAATGACCAAAAAAATTCAAAAACATTGAAAATCACCCATTATATAAGGAACCAGGAAACTCACATTTTGAGTGAGGGAAGAAAAAATCAGCTGAAGCCAATACTAAGATGAATCAGATAAAATTCTAACAAGAATTTTAAAATATCCCTAAGAAAAGTTCTTCAAGAAGCTGCTATAAATCCTCTTGAAACAAATGATAAAAGTAGAAAATATCAGCAAAGACTGTACCATAACATACAGTCTAGCATATGCAAGACTCTGAGTTTTTATCCCCAGTACTGTAATAATAATACAACCAAAACTAAAAACTCAATAAATGGACTAAACAGCAGAATAGAGAGGAGAGAAAAAGGAATCAGTGAACTTGAAGACACATCAATAGAGCTCACTTAATTTGTATAACGAAGTGAAAATAAATTTAAAAATTTAACAGAGCTTCAGACTTTTGGGTTTATTTTAAAAATAAAAGATCTAATACTCTTATAATTGGAGTACAAAAGAAAATCCAAAATGAGAACATGAAGCTAAAAGAGTAATCAAAGAAATAATGGCCAAAACTTTCTAAATTTGGAGAAAGGTATAAATCTACAGATTGAAGGCTGAGAAAATCTCAAATAAGATTAACACAAATGAATTTATGCTAAGACATATATTATTAAATTTGTGAAAATGAAAAATAAATAATCATGAAATCAGCCAAAGAGAAACATCCTATTAGATAAAAATCAATTCAACTGACAACAGATTTCTCATCTGAGTCCAAAAGGAGGCCAAAAGAAAGTGACATAACAGTTTTCAAGTATTAGAAGAAAAGAAATGTGAACTGTGAATTCTGTACCTGGTGAAATTATCTTTTAATACTGAAGAGAAAATAAAGACATTCTCAGATGAAGGAAAGTTAAAAGAATTTATCACTAGCAGACCTTAACGGTCTTAAAGAATGGCTAAAGGAACTTCTCCAAACAAAAAGACAATGTTAAAATAAGGAATCTGTGCTACACCACTATTTACTACTCCAATGATATTTAAAAGTAGGAAAAGTAAAAGGATTTAAATAGAGCAAAATTTTCCACACATTCATTTCTTGATACAAGTAGAATGTGATAAGTCATATCTATAAGAAAACTATACAAAGAGATATGCTTAAAAACATAAATTAAAATGATGGAATCTGGGGCTGGCGTTGTAGCTCAGTAGTAAAGTGCTCGCCTAGTGCAGGTAAGGCACTGGGTTCAATCCTCAGCATCACATAAAAATAAATTTAAAAAAATAAAGGCATTGTGTCCACCTACAACTAAAAAAAAAAAATTTTTTTAAAGATGTGATCCATTAAAATGTTCCAAAATCCCACAGGAAAGCAAGAAAAGAAAAATAGAGGAAGGAGAAACAGAGGATAGCAATAAAATAGAAGACTTAAATTCTAGCTAATAAATGATTACTTTAAATATAAATTTATATTTATTTACTTATTATGCTTATTTTATAAATCTATATTTATCTAATCTATATTTGTCTAAATATGCCAATTAAAAGTTAGAGATTAGCAGTAGCAGAGTGAAAAAAATCATCCCAATTATATGCTGTTTATAAGAAAATCACTTCAAATTCAAAAGTATAAGTAAATTGAAAGTAAAAGAATGGAAAAAGATGTACCATGCATCCATTAACTTCAAAATGCAGAAGTGGCTATAAATATCTGATAAAGTAGACTTGGTACAAAGATAATTAGTAAAGACAAGGAAGGACATCATATAACTATAAAAGGATCAATCTACCAGAAAGATATAACAATCCATAAATATGTATGCATTAAACAAGAGAGACTAAAAACATATGAAGCAAAAATAATAAGAGTGAAAGGATGAATAAACAAATCCACAATTACAATTGAGTATTTCAACCCCCTTCTGTCAACAGTTGATAGAACTTCTAGACAGAATATAACCAAAGATATAGAAGATTTGAACACAACCAACATATAGAACATTCCACCAAACACTAGCAGATTGCACATTTTTTCAGGCTCCCATGGAACATTCACCAAGATAGACATATCTTGATCCTTAAAACAAACACCAACAAATTTAAAAGAATTGAACATGTAGAGTACGTTCTCTGTTCATAATGGAATCAAACTAGAAATGAATAACAAAGACAGTAGGAAAATCTTTGGATACTTGTAAATTAACAAACACCCTTTTAAATATTTCATAGGATCAAAGACAAAGTCAAAAAGAAAATAAATTATATCTGCAGCTAAATAAAAATTAAAATAAGACATAATAAAATATGTAGGGTATAGCCAAAGCAGTGTTGAAATAGAAATTTATAGCACCAAGTGCTTACCTTACAAAAGAGAGGATATCACAAATCAATAATCTAAGTTTCTACCTCAAGAAACTGGAAAAAGTACAAAGTAAACCCAAAACAAAGGATCAGATAAGAGAAATCAATGAAATTGAAAACAGAGAATAGAGAAAAATAATGAAAGAAAAAGAAAGCTCTTTGAAGAATTCAAAAAGATTGATAAATCTTTAGCCAAACAGACAAATATGAAAATAGAGAAGACACATATTACTGGTGTCAGGAATAAAACAGAGGGTATCACTAAAGATTCTGGAGCCATTAAAGGAATAATGGGAGAATACTATGAACACTTTATGTTCATAAATTCAGAAACTTAGAAAAGATGAACCAAATCCTCTAAAACTACCAAAACTCAACCAAGATGAAATAAACATATCTCTGTAAATAAACTGAAAATGTCTTTATAAAATATATTTGCACTTTCATGTCTCATTGAATTTTCTTCTGCAACTAAAATATTCCTGGTTTAATTTTCCCTTTTATATTTCTGTTTTTATTTGGTCTAATATTCCTGAACATTTCAAGAAATACTTGGACAGAGAAGATAATCAAGCCAAGCTTGGGATGCACGCCTATAATCCTAATGGCTCAGGAGGCTGAGATAGGAGAATCACAGGTCAAAGCCAGCCTCAGCAATGGCAAAGCACTAAGCAACTCAGTGAGACCTTGTCTCTAAATAAAATGCAAAAAAAGGACTGGGGATGTGGCTCAGTAGTTGAGTGTCCCTGAGTTCAATCTCTAGTACCTAAAAAAAAAAAAAAAAAGAAGATAATCAAAGTAAACTGGTGCTGAACTAAACAGTGAATATCCCTCCCACATATACAGGAAAGTGGACATATACACAAGCTCCACCAGCGTAAATGTATAAAATCTGGTACAGTAGAGTCCCACTCCAAAGCAAGCCCAGCCTAGAAATAAAAGCCACAGTTTCAAGTTTCAATCCCTGGGCTTTAGAAAATGTCCCTTCCAAGTATTATTGCTAATTTGGGCTACAAATACTGATAGCTTAAATATATGTCACATATATGTTATAACTAGCTAACAAACATCACCTAATTAAAGCAAGGAAAAGGGCTGGGGATGTGTCTCAAGCGGTAGCGCGCTCGCCTGGCATGCGTGCGGCCCGGGTTCGATCCTCAGCACCACATACAAACAAAGATGTTGTGTCCACCAAGAACTAAATATATATATATATATATATATATATATATATATATATATATATATATATATATATATATATATATATATAAATTCTCTCTCCCTGTCTCTCTCACTCTCTCTTTAAAAAAAAAAAAAAAAAGCAAGGAAAAAAGAAATGTCCCTCCCCCACTGTGTGCATATATTTCAGACTCAGGTCATGCTTCCTGATTTCTCTTTTCAATCAAAGGTATCCTTGATGTTCATTTGGACTAAAGTGTGACAGAAAAGGTTCCTGGGTGAGCATTCAGTTGAAGATTGTCCCTGTACTTCACAAGCAATTTAAGTTCCTACCCACAGAAACACTAAAATCTTCACACAAATAGCATCTTTTTTTTTTCTTTTTCTTTTTCTTTTTTTGAATATTTTTAGTTGTCAATGGACCTTTAATTAATTAATTAATTAATTAGTTTTTATGTGGTGCTGGGAATGGACCCCAGTGCTTCACACATGCTAGGCGAGCATTCTACCACTGAGCTGCAACCTCAGCCCACAGCTAGCATCTTACTTGTGATATGCATATTAAAGATTTGTAGAAATACCCACTTTCACAACATTCTGCAAGTCCCAATCCCATTCTGCAGCCCCTCATTTCCAGAAGGTATTTTTTTTCCCTGCTATTTCAGAGAAAACTGAAGCTAATGGAGGTGAAATCTACTTGGTTGTGCTCTTCCATACATCTATATTTACCACTCTATCCTACATACCTCTGTTGTTAAGAAGGTGAGCTCTCTTTCCATAATGGTATATTCCAACAGTAAGGCCTTCCTCTCTTGAATTTTAAAGCTCTGCCTCTCTGTTAAGGTTGTAAGCATGATCAAATTTCCTCCTAAATTACAAGTTAATGATTCTCAAAGTGTAGTCCAAGAACTTCTTCAGGGGCAGGGGTCTCTGAAACTCTTTCAGAGAGTCCACAAGATCTTCCCTTTACCAACCACACAACTGTGTGATGTCAGATATTTCTTATATACTTTAACTGAGACAACATTGCAACACATTGGATGTAAAAGCCGATATAAGAATCCAAGGCTGGGGTTGTTGATCAGCAGTAGAGCACTTGCCTCGCATGTGCGAGATGCTGGACTCGATCCTTAGCACCACATAAAAATAAAGGTATCGTGTCCAACTACCACTAAGAAAATCAGAAAATAAAAAATAAATAAATAAAAGAATCCAGCTATCTCTTAGAAAACAAGACATTAAAGTGATTTACAAAAATGAAAAACAATACCACTGATATTTTTGCTTTGAAAAGTAATTATTTTCATGAAAGTATGCTATGTTAAGAAGCAATTAGTATATTATTGTTATTTTTAGATTAATCAATTTTGTAAAGTTTCTGTGTTAATACATATAATAGTAAGTATTGATAGATATAATTCAAATGAAGAAAAGCTCTCGGGGATCTTCAGTAAATTTTTATGAGTAAAAAGATGTCTTGAGAGCAGAAGGTTTGAGAACTGCTGCTATTTTAAAATTTCTTCTCAATCCTGCTACCCACTCAAACTGCTTCTTTCTCTTTTTCTTACTTTTGCCACCAACAAGGAGTCAACCACTCCTTGTTTCCACCCCCTCAACTCTGGTTATCTCCTAAATCCATCAGAATCCCATTTTTGCTTCTTGTCACTCCACTGAAACTGTTTTCATCAAGGTCACTGGCAACTTCCTTTTGTAAGAATACTGTTTTATGATTACAGAAGTAATGTGTGATCATTGTCAAACATTTAGAAGATGCATATAAGCAAAATAAAAAATAAAAATAATAAGAAAAATTACCCCAGTACCACAACCTAGAAGTATAACTATAGTTGGGAGTCAGTCCCTCCAGAATTTTCAATTCATGTTATAAAGATGGCATTAAAGAATATATACCCTTTTGGTGTGTGCTTTACATATTGTTTTGAAACCAGCTTTTTAACTGACTTGGTCACTGGTGGCTCCAAAGTGTTCAACCCTAAGGTTTCTTAACAACCTGAGTCTCCTTAGTGCCCCTGAATCATTTTGAATTGGCAACCATTCAATCCTTTTGGATTCTCCTGCTTTCCATGCAGCATTCTTTCTTGCTTCTACTCTGCTCTTTCTGTCTACTCTTTCCCTGTCTCCACTCTCTCTACATGACCTCTAAAGCTTTAACTGCCCTCTATCTGTAGATGAATCCCAAATCTCTATTTCTAACCCTACTTTTCTCCTGAGCTCCAGACCCAAATTTCTAACATCCTACTGCTCAACTCCACCTCTCCATTTCAGACTCCTCAAAATGAACATATCAAAACTCACTTTTTCATATTCCTCTCAATGTCCACCTTATTCTGAAATTCCTCATTTCAACTGATTTTCCTAACATGGAAGGCTGAATATCCAGGTTCGCTCCACACTTTCCTACAACCATACAAACTATTAATTCAGATATAGTAAGAACTTTCCCCAGTGTCTCATCTCCTCATTCACACCACTGCTACTGCTCTCATCAGAATTCATCTTCTAGTTATTTCCCTTCCTCTAGTCCTCCTTTCCTCAAACCCAACCAGAATGTAGGGTTAACTTTCTAAAATACAAGTTCTATCATACTACTCCATCTTTCTATGGCTTCTCATGGCTTTAGGGCCCCTTTGCTAACTGCTTTCAACTCAAATCTCCAAGCTTTTCTCCCTGCCCAGTCCTACACACTTGTATACATTCCATGCTCCATCCACAATAAGCCTCTCATAGTTCCCCAAACAATCTAAGCCTTTGTTATACTTTGTGTTTCTGCATGCTATTTCCTGTTCCCACTCCTTTCTCTACCTAACAAACTCTCATCTTTAAAGGTCCCACTGAAGTGCCTTCACCTTGGGAAGCCTTCCATAAATCCTTCAAAGAGAATCAGTTGCTCCCTCACCTTTTCTCACAAGCATGGCATCTCTGTCATAGCTTTTATTATACCTTATTGGAATGGTCCTTCTACATGTCTATGGATGTGATAAGGGCTGAGATCTTGTCTGAATTATCCTCATACCTCTACCCTTATTGACTACAGTTGTTGATGGACAACTAAGTATACAATAAACAAAGTTTACTTTGTAGCCTTCCTACTTGATATGCCATTGTATTCAGGTAGAGATACTGCCAAATATCAGTACACACTCACTTGTGTTCACAGCAGTGAACAGTGGTTCAGACAGTCAATCCTCCAGTGAACTAGCATTTATACACACCAAAAGCAACTCAAACAATAGTAAAGGGATGAGTTATCATTTAGATATGAGGTGTCCCCCAAAAGCTCATGTGACAGATAATGCAAGAATGTTTATAGGTGAGACAATTAGATTATGAGAGGTATAACCTAATTGGTGGGTTAATCCACTAATATGGATTAACTGGGTCATAACTATAAGCAGGTAGGGTATGGCTGGAGGAAGTAGCTCACTGAAAGTGTGACCTTGGGGTTTATATTTTGTCCCTGGTTAGCAGAACTCCCTCTGTCTCCTGGTTACCATATCCTGAGCTGCCTTCCTCCACCATACCCATCTGCCATGATATTCTGCCTCATCTCAGGGCCTAGAGCTATGGAGTTGGCCAAGCATGTACTGAACCTCTGAAGCCACAAGCCAAAATTAACTTTTCCTTCTCCACATTGTTCTTGTCAGGGTCTTTTGGTCACAGACACATACACAAAAAAAGCCAACTAAAACAGGATGTTTTTTCAGACAACATGACAAATGAGCTCTTACTTTTCTGAAATTTATTTTCCATCTTATACTTTGGACCCAGATCAATGGAATACAATTGAAATTGAATAATTTAGAAAGAAAAACAGGTAGCACAATTTAATAGAAAAAAAACTCTGGCTTTTATTTGCTTTATGACCTAAGGCAAGTTCCTTAATCTCTCTGTACTTCACTTTCCTTATCTGTGACATGCAGATAAATGTGACTTCATAAGATCTTTTTGAAATCTGGGGATTTCCTATTGAGCATATTTTCTCCCATGGCCCATGAATATTAATGTCCCTCTCAAAGCATCAGCATTTAAAAAAATAAGAACACTAGTCCCCAAAAAGGATTTTTTGAACTTTAGAGATTTATAAATAAATTATATATAGTTTAAAATTAAAATTAAAATTTATATATAAATGCTTATAGAGAGAGATATGAGTACAGTCTTCAATATAGCAATTTCTCAGTAATTTAAGATAACTAACCATTTGAAAATGTCTATATTGGGTAGTGTCTGCAATTGGTCTGCTTTAATAAAGGTCATTTATTTCAAACTCCTTCATCAAAGAATAAAAGATGGAATTGAATCTAAGGGAATAAAAGAATGTTAATGACCAGAACATTGTCTTAAGACCAAGATTTGACTATCATCTAGGTTAATCCTTTGCTAAGAAATAAATCTCTCACTCCCACATACATACACACACAAATGCTTGGCAGCACATCCCCCTCTTAAACCAAGAACACATTACCCAAGAACTAGAAAAATCCAAATATTATTTTTGGTAATGTAGGAAGGTTACACAAAACTGTCTGTTTAATGAATGCTGCATGCAGCTGTGCCCTGAGAAATGATCCCCAAACCTTTGGGTTATTTCAGAATTTCTGGAATCCTCTGAAGTCTATTTCAGGTTTATATCCAGACCAGAAAATTATACAGAGCCCATCCCTGCGTCTCAACTGGCTGTTAGTTAATTTCCTTCACCACCCGTGCCTGTCTATGGGTAATTAAGAGGTTAACATAACAAAAGTGGAGAGTGTGCACTCCACTGGTGGGAACCTGTACAAAGAGTGACCTTTGAGCCTTCCACCTGTCACTGCCCATTCTGGCCACACACCAGTTTTCTTTGTGAATCACAAAAAAGTACTCTGGGGCCTCAGCAAAGGTGGCCAGCTGTCCTGAAATCCTAAAATTTCCCAACAGCAAGGGGATAGGAAACTGCAGTGTGAATTGTTAATAAATATGAACTACACAAATTATGCCAAAATGTAAAGACCCGTCAGAAAGAGTTCAGAAATGGGATTTCAGAAGGAATATATATTTATCTACTGACACTTTCCTGGTTTTTTCACAATAAGAATCAAATTTACACACACACACACACACACACACACACACACACCTCACTCTTTGAGAATGAATAATCACATTTGACCAAAAGATAACATTGATAAAAATGAGTTTGGGGGCAGGGTTAGAGGAAGAAAAATACAAAAGCATTTTCCTGAAATAGCCTCTCTAAAGATCACCTATAGAGGAAAGAACATGCTTCCATTTGTCCATTTCTGGATCCAAGCTCTAATACAAACATATTTGGATAATTTATGCACATAATAGTATTTAATAGTGGCAAACTCACACACCTGCTGATTTTCCTCCCTGTGAAAGGAAGAATGCAAAGGTCAACCAGATGATTTCCCTTTAGGTAGCAGAAGGAGACAGCTGTGGTTCAAATCCCAGTGTTGCCATTTATGAGCTGTGTGACCCTGGCAAGTTATCTAGCCTATCTGTGCCTCAGTTTTCTCATACAAAAATTGGTTAGATTTAAAAATAACAAACAAAAACTTCAATGCATAGCTTTTGTTATAAGGATCATATGAAGCAATACAAAAATGCACTTAGATGCAAGCTAGGCATGCAGAAATATATTTTGTTATTACTATTCTTTTAAGCTTTAAAAGATTCTGATAGATTGTGAAGTTACTAGCATATAACTTTAATTTATCTGACATGGGTTAGAATTCACTATCAATTCACCAAGCTTTCATTTGACAGGAGTTTAAAAAAAGGGGGGGGAGTGATGTTTAAAAAAAAACAAAGAAATTTCCAGTCTCAAGCATTCAACTCAGATCTTTTTTTTTTTTAATTAGTGCATTATAGTCTTCTCCTTTTCCTTCTTCTAGTAGTTCTGAAGATCAAACCCAAGCCCTTGTGTACACTAAGCAGGCACTGTTCGACTAAGCTGTATCTCCCTAGTCCTCATCTATTTCTTAAAGCCCTCTGAGAAAAAAAAAATATCCAGTTAAAAGACACTTGCAAATTCTTTGCTACATTTCTAATGGTGGGGGGGTTCCTATGTCCCCTCCCCTCGAATCTAGGAAAGTTCTGTGACCATTATGACCAATAGAATACAGTGGAAGTGACATTGAGCCAATTTCCTGAACCAGAGACTAGAAGTCTGGCAGTTTCTACTTTCTGTATCTTGGCATACTTACTCTTGGGATGCTGTTTCTAGACATCTAGTCACCATGGTATGAGAAGCCCAAGACACACTGAGAGATCACATAAAGGCATTTCATATGACAGTCCCAGCTCAGCTTCCAGCTCACAGTCAACATCAACTTTCAGCCATCTAAGCTCAGGTGTCCAACATGAGAGTGAAGCAGCCATCTGAAGACTCTCTTTATGGCTCATAACTCTGCAAATCATCTGGGGTATCTACAGCTGAAAACTGGCTGGGCTTGACTTTAGGCTGCAGGTGGAGTCAGGTCTGCACCACGTTTCTCCCTCTCTCTGGAACAGTGACTACCAGAAATATGCTCTTCTACTGGCAAAAGTGCAAAAGAGCAAACCAAGTCATCAGGGACATTTAAAAGACATCAGGATATCTCGTTTCCTAACGTTTCATTGGCCAAAGCCAGTTCATGGCCAAACCAACATCAGTGGGTTGGAGAAATGTGCTCTATCTACTCTAGTGAGAGAAACTACAAAGGCGCAAGATGAAGGACACAGATATATTTATTTCCACGTCAGGAAGGCAGGGAACTTTTACTCCATGAAACGTTTACAAATTTTTCAACTGCCCTGTTGCACCTGAAGTTGCCCTAGAGCCACTAATCACAAGATTGTTAAAAGCGTTCCTGGGTTTAAATGTCTTGATTGTTTTATACTACCATTAAAAAAAACACTCTAAACACATTTTTCCTGAACTATCTTCATGCAGTAACTGTAAGTCACAATAATAACTAACTTTGATATTACACTTTATAAAGCACTGGCACCTATATTGTTTCATCCAAGATTATAACAACCCTGTAAAGTGGGTAAAGCAAGTTTCTCCACCACCTGTTGGGAGGAAACACAATGACTTGGCCAAGAACACACCAGAAGTAAGTAGCAAGGTATTCAAAACTCATGTTGTTCCACTGTCCTTGCCACAAGATATGTGACCTAATAAGATTTGTCTTGTTACTTTTTTTTTCTCTCCCCCCCCCCACTTGGTGATGTAAGAACCCATCACTTGCTCATAAGCCTTCTGCATAAAACCTAAGATAACAATGGTGCCAGTGGGAGGATGGCTTGAAATCTGGGATGCCTAAATGGTGTCTACACACAAAAGAGATTTGACTGTTTGAATGAGTTTAGTGGTAACTAACCAATTACTAACCAGCTCAGTTAATATTTCAGCCTGATATGTAAGTAGTCTCAGCCTGAAGTGACAGGTGCTGCGTTTTACTTTTGTTCTACTGTTGACAAGACTTTTGTGTGATCCATAATCTCATTGGCACCTATTTACTGCACCTGTCTTACAACTGTAATAATAATAATAATAATAATAGGCCAGGCAGGCTGGCATGTAAAAGCAGTAACGTGAATAGTTCCAAGATAATGATGCTCTTTGTTAAATTGGGTCTGTATCAATATAATAAAAAAAGGAATCACAAGAATATATTTTTCAGTATAAAGTTGCCCCAATGAGTATGTAAGGATTCCCCAGACTCTGTCACCTGGATTTGTGTCCAGTACGTTAGAATGCACTTGAGGGCTGCCTGAGAGGATGGGGTATCAGGGAAAACCGGGTTTGTCCCTTCTCTGCATTTTCTTCAACTGAATACCCATGAGCCCTGTTTCTAGTATGCCCAACAACTTGGCAATAAATCTTCAATCTAACCTTGGAAGGCTGCATCCATTCTGCCTATTGTGCAGGCATTACACTTACAAGGATCCCCAAAATTTTGGCCGAAGCTGGAAATCACCTTTAGAGCAAGAGTTAAACACCTTCCTCTGCAGTGGAGGGCATAGAGGTTCAGAGAGACAGTCACTTGCTTAAGGTTCCACAACAAATTCTTACTCTCCTGAGTCCCCAGGTCATGAAGGTTTTCTGTTTCTAATCTTCATCTGATCATACCATATGAACCAGCTAATAAGAATGATACATGGTCGGTATCATGTACTTGGTGACTTGATCACTGTTTCAAGTGCTTTATACATGCTAACCCAGCCTATAAATAAAGAGGAAGAAGTACAGAAAACATGTCCTAAAGCACACAGCTGCTAAGTTATAAAGCTGGAAGCAGAATTCATGTGTATTTCCCACCACTGAACACTGCTCTAAAATATTATGGAGCACATCCTTATGCCAGGCATGATCCTAGATGCTGGGGACACAATGGAGACTATGGCACAGACTCTGTCCTCAACAAGCTTCCATTCTTGGAGGAGGTAGACTATGACTATGTAAAAACACATATGTTTATCCAATAAGTGCTTTTTTCAAGTATTGTATTAATTTCCTAGGGCTACCATAACAAAGTACCAATACCTGGGTAGTTTAAAACAAAAGAACATATTGTCTCACAGGCTAGAAGTCCAAAATCAAGGTGTCAGCAGGACTGTGCTCCCCTTGTGATTCTATATAGAGTCCTTCCTTCTCTCTTCCTAGTTTTTAGTGGGGGCTGTCAATCTTTGTCATTTCTTGGCTTGCAGACATATCACTCTAGTATGACTCTGGAGACATATGGCATTTTCCTTCTTCTAGAAGGACACAAGCCCCATTGAATTATGGGCCACTCTAATAACCTCATCTTAATCTGTTTATGTTAAGCCCCTATTTCCAAATAAGGTCATATTCTCTGTCTACAGAGATTAGAATTTCAACATATCTTTTAGAGGACAAAATTCAACCCATAAGTATCTACTATGTAGCAAACATAGTTCTAGATATTGTGGATACTGTAGTGAATGAAATAGATAAAAATCCCTATCTTATATTCCTATATCCATATATTCTGGATATTCTGGAGATAAATAAGAAGCAATAAAAATAATAGATAAATGCTATAGAAAATTTAAAAAGGAACTGACCAGTGCAAAACCACGGACTGTTGCAAGAGCAGCTCTGGCTTGGATCAAGGAATAGCAAAAAGACCAGTGCTATGAGGGAAAAAGTGGGTAAGATGGAGAACAGCAGGAGCTACTCTCAGAAAGGTCACAGTGGGCCAGATCGTGAGGGCCTTATAGACCATGTGCAAACACTGTGGCTTTCACTCTGAGAGTAATGGAGACCCACATGGTCTGACTTTTGTTTTAAAAGGATTACTCTGGCAGATGTGTTGAGAAAAGACCACTGAGGGTGGAGCAAATTCAGAGGCTACCTTGGCCTAGTGACAGATGGTAGCTTAGAGCTGGGAGATAAGAGTGGAGGGGAAAAAGCAGCTAGATTCTGGATATATCTCAAAGGTGAAATAATTCCAGGTGGTTATAAGTGTTACAAGGAAAATAAAAATAGAGTACTGGGGACTGTGGCTGTAGCTCAGTGGTAGAGCACTTGCTTAGCATGTGTGAGGCACTGGGTTCGATTCTCAGTACCATATATAATTAAATAAAATAAGGTCCATCAACAACTAAAAAAATATTTTAAAATAGAGTAATGGGAGAGAGAAAACTGAGAAGATGTTCTTTACATTAACTAGTTAGGGAAGGCCTCTTCAAAGAGGTCATACCAGAGCTAAGATCTAATAAAGATGAGGAGGAGGAGGAATCCATGCAAAAAGCTCCAGGAATAAACCATTCCAGCAAAGGAATAGGCCCCCGAAATGAGAATGAGCTTAGAATCATAGAGGAATCAAAAAGAAAAAAAAGACAAAGTAATGGGGTACAGTAAACAGGGAGAAAGTACTTGAAATGAGCTTGGAGAAACAGGCAAAGCTACAGTGAGTTTTTAAAATATATTCAAATTGAAATGGGAAACAATAGTGGGGATGGAGGATGAGTTCATTGTGTGATGTGATATGCCCTTTAAAAAGATCATTCTTCAGGGCTGAGGATGTAGCTTGGTGGTATAGTACTTGCCTAGCATGTTCAGGGCCATGGGCTCCATCCTCAGTATCAAAAAAAATAATCATTCTTCAAATTCATAGAGATAGAAAGTAGAATTGAGTTTACCAGAGTGTAGGAGGAGGGGGCGCTGAGGAGTTAATATTTAATAGGTGCAGTGTTTGAGTTTTACAAGATAAAAAAGTTCTGGAGATGGATGGTGGTGACAGTTGCACAACAAATGTGAATGTACCTACTGCCACTGAACCATACACTTCAAGTGGTTAAAATGAGCAATTTCATGTTATATATTTTTACAACAATAAAAATATTTGGTGTGATATTTTTAAATTGTAATATTTTTAAATCAGAGTGATCCGATCACTTTGATCTTTTTATTTATCAGGGAGATCATTGGTGTGACATTACACATTCTCTATTTATACATGATCTCTAGGTAGAATAAGAGCTGCAGGGAGAGCAAAGGAAGCAAGCAGACAGGCAGAAAACACTCCTGTTGCTGAACTTTGTGCATTTGTGGTCTGTTTCCTCCCTCTTCGTTGTCATATTCATGTATAATTTTCAAAGGAATATCTTCCCCTCTCAGATAGTCCAGTGAAAATTTTAAAGTGTCAAAGTGCCAAGTCTTAATAAATTAGGAAGCAGTCACCTAATTTCTGCCTACAAGCGATCAACATGAAAATGGTGTCAGATTCCTAAAGCTCCAAAGAAAGAAAGCCCCCAGCTGCCATCAGGAGCCACTCCAGGGTCTACTACCCTTTACTGTGTGGAAACATGTTCAGCATGTCTTAACTAAATCCCTCTGATTACACTTTAAGTCCATGTCCTCTTATTTTAGTCTCCTTGAGTTGAAGGACAGCTGGTTTCTGTCCTCTGCAAAATAAGGCACTCTATACTTGGAGATTTCTGTTAAGTCCTCTTCTTCAGGCTAAACAGTCTCAATTAATTGAAGCTTTTCTTCTATGAAATATCTCTCTAAATGTTCCACACTCTCATTTAAATTGTTCAAAACTGGACACAGTTCTCTTTGAAGAATAGGAAGAACAGAAGTATATAAGATTAAAGGAAACATAATTAGAAGGAATTATAGAGAGCCAGCTCTAATGTCAAATTTTTACAGTTTCATCAACACTGTTAACAGTTATTTTTTGAAGCTACCACCTTTTTAAGTTAATTAACAAGTACACAGTAGTTATGAATTTCAGATGATCATAGATAATTGCACTAAACAATTCACCAAATACTGTTTATCTTTTACAGCCAACAAAATATGGGGAAAACAGAGCAAATGGTAAATGCCACTAACTTCACCTATGTAACAATAGTAAAATATTCCAGTTCAGTGACAAATAAAGAAAAACTCACCTATATAACAATGGTCAAATTACAAAGAGCAATGGCAATTAACCTTGAGTTTCTAAATTTGAGCAGATTCATATGACAGAGAATGCTTAACGTCACACCAGTAATTCTTTGTAAAACACACAGTTGCAATAGCTTTGAAATTTAGATGTGTTATTGCCATCTTTTATGAACAAAACATCCCCAGGTTCCATATTAGTTGATTTTTCTATACTTTTTGCAGTTCAATCCTCTTTTGTTTTTTCTGTACTGGATCATCCTATGTGTTCATAGAGCAGCATTTCTCAAACTTATTGCTTTTAAAACTCCTTACACTCTTAAATATTACTGAGAACCCCAAAGAGCTTTTGTTCATATGAATATATCCAATAATATTTACCATAAGTACAAACTGAGAACTTCAGCATTTATTACTAATTTATTTAAAGATAATAATAATAGACCCATTACTTATTACTACAAATAGCAGGTTGAATTTAAAAAAAAAAGCTATATTACACAAAATAGAAAATAGCAAGAAGAGCAGTATTTTTTTTAATATTTTCACAGATCTCTTTAGCGTCTGGTTTAATAGAAGACAGCTGTTTCAAATATCTGCTTTTGCAACAAGTCTGTTGTGATATCACATATTTGGAAAGTCTCTGGAAACCTCTACTGCACTCTCAAAAAAGTTAGAATTTATAGAACAAATATTTCCTCAACATCAACATGAAAATAGTTTTTATCTTCTATATCCCCTGAAAAAGTCTTGTGAACCCCTGAAGTCCCTTAAACACACTTTGAGAACCATTGTTAGTAGAAGTTATGGGAACTGAAATTATTTCTAGGAAAGCATAATTACTAAGGACAAAGCTGATGTATTCTGGGAATCATTACAGATCACATGGAAAGTAAACTATACCTCTTTGTAAAATATCATGTGCTTGAAACCACACTAATGTCAAATACAAAGGCAAAAAAAGCTTAGCAAGATGGCCCCAGGATCACCAAGTAATATTTAAGCATTGTTTTCATTTCACCTTAAGAGTTTGTTTTCATGGGATTAAAGAAAAAGCATCGTGTCCCTTAAGGCATATAACCTGACTCCCAGGCTCCCTTCAGCTTATTATAATCTTATACTTTTTCTCTCCTTCCTTTTTTCTGAAGCCCAAACACAAATGGCCACAAGGTATCATACATGGGAAGGAAGGCTCCAATGAAGGTAGACAATTCAGAGATTTTATTCAGTTCCAGGAAAAGTCACATAACTTGAACTCTTCTGGACCTGAAACCAAAATCTTGTCTTCTCAGAGAAGACTACAAATGTCAATCAAAATATCTGACTCTATTGTAACATATACAATAAAGCATGCCATTCTCTTATAGCCACAAGAAATAGAATTATTTCAAGATCCAGGTTTGGGATATAGCTCAGTGATAAAGCACTTACCTAGCATTGTATGAGGCCCTGGGTTCAATCCCCAGTACCAAAAAATACACACACACACACACAAAAAAAATCAAGACTCAATGTTTAGTTGAGAATTTGTCTGAGAAAATGAAGAAACATATATATGTGAGTTCTTCTTTTACCCTTTTCTTTTGCCCCCTCATACTATTCTATTAGGAGTAATATGTATGCTAGAAATGGGCAGCAGATTAATTTTTGGGAAGGTAAGAAAAGAAAAAAACATCATTAATTTCAATTCTACTTATAAAAGAAGGTAGTATTTATTATTTAGGAAATATTTTATTTATGTATTGCTGACTATATACAAAAAAAATGTCAAGGAAAAAAATAGCTTAATTGGCCCAATCCAGGGACTAAATCTCTGTAAACAACATCATATTTTTTGTTGGGGGAATGGCAGAGCAATTTCCACAAAATTAAATTGAAATTTATGCTTATATATGTATCTTTCACCCTTTGCAACTGGAAGGAGAATACTGATTGGCTGTATCTTATAGCAGAATATGAATTATAACCAAATGTGGCTTATAAATACAAAAGCAACAAATGTTTTTAGTTTTTTTTTTTTTTTTTTAATAAAAGGAGCCCCAGGGCTTTGCCTTTGGATAAGATATCACTGGGGACATTTTTTTTTTACATTCAGTAAAATACTCAAATAGCAAGTGTCAAGGTATTGTATATCCACCCAGTTGGTAAAATAAGTCAGTTAATTTGGCAGGTAAGTATTAAGTAATCATGCTGTCAGAATCGGGTGAGTATCAAAGGGAGAAAGACAAAGACTGAACAAAAGAAGAAAAATAAAATAAGTAGCAGATTATCAAATAAGTAAATAAAAATGAGAACTTCTCAATGCTCCATTGTATCCCTCATAAACCAGTTCAACCCTGCAGACTTCTCCTCCCACTTGGGAGTCAGGAAAGCAAAGTGGGTGTGAGGAAACTATGGTCTGACTGCTTGCGAACTGTACTGTTGAGAGGTGTTTCAGAGAAGAAAGGCCTGGTCCCTTTAAGAATTAAAAGCTGGTCTCTGGCAAGCACAGAGTGGCAGAATGGTAAAGAAGCCCGGTTCTCCATACATTAGCTTTTTCCCTGAAGGAGGGAGCTGAATTAGAAGTGTAGCTGCCAGGAAAAGCCTGAATAGAGACCATTTAAGCAGATTTTTATTCAGGCCCAGGGAAACTCACATAACTTGGTCTTTTTTCACTTCTTAAAACAGAAAATGTATGTATAAGTACATGGAACCTCCCCCACTCTGGGAGGCAAGGATGGAGTCTTATTCATCTATGAAATACCCATGCTTTGCACAGGGTTGGGCATATAATACGCCCTCAATACTTGTTTCTGTTAATAAAAGACAAGATAATGTCTCTAGATACTTTCTACTCTGTTGCCCCTCCATTTTTTGTTGTTGTTGTTCTGAAAAAAAAAAAACACACTAATTTCAGGCTTTTTCTTAGATTAAAGCCAAATTACCTTTCATAAAAAAAGACTAGAGTCAGAATAGGATTATACAGCAGAACTGGATTGTGGAGATTAATATATGATAAACCCCTTATTTGATCAATAGGAAAACTGAGGCCCAAAGAAATTAATATGTTTGTCTAAGATGACCTTACATGTAATGGCAAAGTTGATAATAACTCAGCCTTCTACCTTCCCATCAAGTAGAGCTGAGGTAGTCAGCCTGGCTGCATGGGTGGGATTTAAGAAGTCCAAACCCTCCAAAATGCATATGTAAAATCTATGTGCATTGTATTAGTGAGGAAGAGGGCCTGGAGTTCTCACTCAATGTGTGTGTGTGTGTGTGTGTGTGTGTGTGTGTTTGGGGGGGTACTGAAAATCCAACTCAGAGCCTTGAACATACTAGCTAGGCAAGTGTTGTACCACTAAGCTATACCCAGCTCCTGCCACTTGATTTTTAATGAGGTATAGGACCTCTAAAACTGTTAAGAACCACAATCTCATGGGGGAGTCATTAGGGAGTGATTGGGTGCCATTTAATTCTATAGCTCCTATGCTATAAGAGGTTAATATCAGAATTTTGCTGAAAAGTTCCTGAGACCTCAGCAGACAGAAACAGCAAGACAGATAGATGCATTCTCCTTTTTTCTGGTTTTATTATCTCCATGACCGGTTGTTTGGGTGACACCCATTCACATCAAGGGAATATCTTTTTTCCCCCCAGACTTTTATCAGTACTTGGAATTGAACACAGGGCATTCTATCACTGAGCAACATCTCTAGCCATTTTTAATTTTTTATTTTGAGACAGGACCTCCCTAGGTTGCTGAGGCTGGCCTCTGTCTTGCAAACCTCTTGCCTCAGATCCCAAATTGCTGGGATTACAGGCATGGGCCACTGCACCCAGTTTAAGAGAAGATCTTTCTCATTTACTCTACTCAGACTTACACACTAATCTCCTCTGGAATCACTCTCACAGACACATCCAAAAATAGTGTTTTACCAGGTTTCTAGGGATTCCATAAGCTTGTCAAGTTGACATCACAGTACCTGAGCTATAAACCAGAATGCAAATGTGTCTCACATTGTCTATTGAACACAGAAGCTCAAGGCTGGAGCAATGGTCTATTTCACAGCATTTCTCAACCCTCCCTGCACCCACTCTGTTAACCTGATGTTCTAAAAATCTATAGTACACAGAGCTATGGTAGAAGATACAGACTAAATACAGACTAAATCCCAACAGAAAGCTAATGTGATTCTATCATTTCATTTGCCCCAAACAATAGTCCCCAATCTGGCCTTGTGGATTTTCAAGGATAACAACTGATGCATGAAGTTAATTTAGACTCTGAAAACATGCATGCATACATATACATGAAGACACACACATACACACTGATGCAACAATTATGAAGAACAATCTGGTAGAATTTATTCAGAGTATTCATCATCCTACGACATAATAAGACCACTTCTAGGAATATAACCCAGAGAAATTCACATATAGCCCAAAGTGGGGAATTTATAAGGAATGCTATTTGTTGTAAAGAAACTTGAAACAACCCAAGTAATGTATGGCAGAGGGATGATGGAAAATTAAAATGTGACAGATTCACACTGTAGCATATCATGCAGCAGTTCAAAGCAACAAAGTAGCTGGACAAACAATAATATGGACAGATATTAAGAATATGGTCCTGAGTAGGGAAAAAAAAGAAGAAACCGAATGGATTCTTTGGTAAAACAATAAACAAAAAATGACTTTTGCTGGTGCTGGAAATCAAACCCTTGGCTTCACTCATACTAGGCAAGCACACACACTGAGCTACACCCCCAGCTCCAATGATGTAAATATTTGAAACGTTCACAAAATAGCCATACATATTCTGGAAATATACATACATATTTAAATATACATATCAGACCCATTAGAATCATCGCCAGTAGGGGAAAAAAGAGGAATGAGTGGTGATAAAAGGGAAGGAAAGAATGAAAGAATCCAGGAAAGGACAGAGGAAAGGAGGGAGAGAAAAGGGAAGAGAGAGTCTTATGTGTTTTAATGTGTTTTATGCTGGGGAGTATAACTCAACCTCCCAATGAAAGAAATAAACAAACAGCACCACCAGATGGTTGCCAATAACATTTGCTAAGTACAATGAACTTAGGGGCCATGTCAAAACTTCAATATTTGGAAACTACCAGAGTACGGTCCTGTCTCAAATAACTGGATTACTCTGCTATTCACATTGCTCATTTGACTAAATACCCTTTTCTCCTTTCTTGTAAACATTCCAATTTAGAGAAATGGAAAGGGAGTGTAGAAAGCAAAGAGGAATGGAAGGGATTGCTAATTTTAATATTAACCTATTAATCTTCACTGAACTGAAGTCAAACAGTGAGAGAGACAATATATACTGTGGTGCATATTTTAATACAAAACAGGCCAATTACCAATATTTGAATACTAGTATCATTATTTATTCATCATGGACATACAAAAAAATCAGTAAAATACACAAATAGCAAGTGTCAAGGTATTGTATATCCACCCAGTTGGTAAAATAAGTCAGTTAATTTGGCAGGTAAGTATTAAGTAATCACGCTGTCAAACTCGGGTAAGTATCTAAGGGAGAAAGACAAAGACTGAACAAAGGAGGGGGAAAATTATAAAAAAGAAATAAGAAGGGGGCCAAAAATAGGCATAAGGAGAAAATAAATACAGTGTGACAGGTTCAACAGTGGGGATAGATGTCTTGATTCCATCACAGAGAGATTATCCTAGAAATAAGGATAGACACTTGAAAGTGATGCCAGTAGAGCTGAGTCTTTTTTTTTTTTTTTTTTTTTTTGGGTCCACCAGATAGAGATTGTTCATAAAGCTGAATTATGGATTAAAGTAGTCTTTCAATACCAGCTTTATCCATCTTATTTATTGTGCTGGTTGCTCCACAATATAATGGGCAGCATAAATAACACATACAAACACAAACCTGTGTTCTTATCTCCTAGGCTACGAGGTGACAAACTTTTTCTGTAAAGGGTCAGATAGTAAATATTTTCAGCTTTGTGGGCTAATAATAATACCATGGTTCATAGGAAGTTCCTTCTCTGTTTGACTAGCCATTATTTTCTCAATTCATGCTTTCCTATTATTACTGTATTATGTCCTTTGTCTTTTTATGAGGGAGGAGAGCAATGTCAATCATAGATTTTTAAAAAACTGGATTTTGATTATATAGCAAATACCTTCTACTCTAGGCATTTCCATTCCTACAATGCCAATTTGACTTATTAAAGGTATCCTGTTTTAAGAGGCCTAGTCCCCTAGGAATCAGAGGGACAAGGAAATACCTTCTAAGAGGCCTCCATATAGCCTCAATGCCACTTTCACTTCCCCCTACAACCAACCCATCAGCAAATCCTGTTGGTTACATATTCAAAGTATATCCAGATGTATCTCATCCCTCTATTATAACCACTCTGTTGCAAACCTCCCATTATTTCTTGCCTGGATGAATGAAAGAAACTCCAAATGGGTTCCAATTTCATTTGCCCCACAAAACATATGCACAGTTTTTGCTCCATTATATTCCTCACTTTTTCATGTTTTATTGCAAAAAAAAATCATATTTAGTTATAGTGCAAAAAGGGTACAAAGAGTTGACATATACCCTTCACCCAGATTCCCCTAGAGTTAATATCTTGTATAATTATAGTTTATCTAAAATAAATATATATTAATCAAAAATTATGTATACATATTTAATAATAAATATAAACAATATAAATTTAGATTTATATACAAAAAAGAAAAATGTACACAGTCCCCAACTTATTATGTTTAAATTTAGGATTTTTTTCAACTTCAAGGGTGCAAAAGCAATATATGTTCACTGTAAACCATACTTTAAGTTTTGAAGTTTGATCTATCCTGGGCTACCAACAAGCAGTAGATATTCTCTCAAGATACCAGATAGTAGTGGTAAGCTGCAGCTTCCAGTCAGCCACACAATTATGACAAGAAACAACCAGTTTTCTAAGATGCAATGTGTTGCTAAGATAGGATGTTCAGATGATGTATTAAATGCATTTTAACTTGTGATATTTTCAACTTACAGTGGGTTTATAGAGATGTAACCTCATCCTAAGTCAAGGAACATCTGTACATTGATAGCATACTATTAACTACATTACAGACTTTGAATTTCACCAGTTAATCCACTAACGTCCTGACACAGGACATGTTTCTGATACAGGATCTAATTCAGGATACCATGTTTCTTTTTTCCATATTTTTTATTGGTGCATGATAGTTGTACATCATGATGGAATTCGCTGTTACATATTTGTACATGCACACAATAAGGATACTATGTTTCATTTAGTCATCATGTCTCCTTAGTCTCTGCATTCTATAATAGTTTTTAGTCTACTTGTTTTTCATGTCCTTGACACTATTGAAGAGTACTATCAAGGATTTCGTTGAATGTTCCTCAAGTTGTTTTTTCCTAATTTTTTTCAGGGTGGGGGGTGGTAACAGGGATTGAATTCTGGGGCACTTGATCACTGAGCCACATCCCTAGCCCTATTTTGTATTTAGAGACAGGGTCTCACTGAGTTGCTGAGTGCCTTGCTTTTGCTGCAGCTGACTTTGAACTCAATCCTCCTGCCTCAGCCTCCTGAGCCACTGGGATTACAGGTGTGCACCACTGCACCCAGCTTCCTAATGTTTTAAATGATTACATTGAAAAAAAAAAGGCATTTGGGGCAAGAAGAACAAAGGAGTGATGTGTTCTTCTCAGTAAATCATATCAGATGTAAGTGATGTTAATATATCTTATTGGTAATGTCAACTTTAATCATTGTCTGCCAGATTTTGGCACTCTTGAGATATCATTTTCCACAATGGCACATGCCTATAATCTCAGAGGCTTCGGAGGCTGAGGCAGGAAGATAATGGGTCAAAGCCAGCTGCAACAACTTGGCAAGACTCTGTCTCTAAATAAAATATAAAAAGAGCTGGGGATGTGGCTCAGTGATTAAGTACCCCTGAGTTCAATCCCCAGTACCAAAAAAAAAAAAGATACCATTTCCCCCCTTTTTAATCAACATATATCTTATGGAGAGATGGTTTGATAGTATGCAAATACTATGCTTTATCCACTGATTTTAGTAAATCCATCAATGATCCTTGCCTATAAGAATTATAACTGTGATGTTTGCCCCCTACTGATTGTCTATCTCCTTTATTCCTTCCACATTTGTTAACTGGAATTTTACTATAAGGAGAAGCCATTTCTTCTCTCCTATTCATTAATTAATCACTATGGATTCATGGATGTTTATTTTATTCTATAGATTACAACCCACTGCTATCATTATTTACTTGTTTGCCTCATATGTCTCATACTTGGCTACCTGAAGCTCCTTCAAGATGGATCTTTTGCTCTTCCTACCTACTCCTATCATTTTATAAAAACTTTATTATTTTCTGATATTGTTAGAAGTTCCAGGCCAATCTTATAGTTTCTTGCCCTAGCTCTGAAATCAACTATATCTCCAAGAAGTCTATTTTTCATTGAATAATGATATATAGATAGTGTTCATTGGTACCGGAGTTTCATTTATTCTAGGCTTTCTCAATGGACAAAGCTAAATAATACGCCGGCATACTATCCCATATGTGCACACATACCTATAATTACTTCTGTATCTAAATTAAGAAACATGAGATCATACTGATCCTCCTATTCCAATTCAACCCCACAGGGTGCATTTTAGACTTCCCTTTTTCCTTACATTTAAAACTGACAAGAAGAACCTGGCTCTCATTATCTACAATATGTTATCATGTTTATTCAAACCCAGCATACACATAAAGTAGTTACAAATTGTTAACACATCGCTGTGAAAAGCAAATTTATTAACTATAGTACAATGTTTTGTACAGTTGTTTTTTATGTTTGGTTTTATAATATACACTTGAAACAAATATTTTTCAAAGTCACTAGTTTATTTAATTCTTTTCTTACCCATCATTACAATGTGATTATTTCATTTGCAATATGGTAGATTCCTTTGTTATTACTGTTTGTGTTCTGGTTTGGGTTCCCCTCGTATTCCAATTTATTTTAATTATGTACTTTGTGGAAGGGAGTCATGGGTAATATTACCATGATTCTAAAAGTCACAGCCATATTCACAGAAATGTAATTTTAATTTCTGAATCGTCCTTTAAAAGTGTAAATGAAATCATGTCATATCAACAATAGAATCCTCACAAACAAAGGCTTCCCATATTACTCAGAAATAAAGAAGGTAAGTCTTTACTATGTCATACAGATGCTACATGGTCCACCCCTCTGCAACACACAGACACACACACACACACACACACACACACACAGACACACACACCTTTCTAAGGTTTTCTCATATCCCTCCTCCCTCTCTCACATAGGCCTCAGCTATACTGGACTTCTTGGCATTCTTTGAACCCACTCTACCTTTGCGGTCCTTGCTCTAGCTATTCCCTGTACTAGAAACACTCTTCCCAGAGATATATACATGCTTTGTTTCTCTTTCATCTTTCAACTCTCTGTTCAAATATCAACTTAACAAACAGGTCTTTTCAGACCTTCTTATAGAAAATATCAACCACCATCACCCCATTATTATCCTGTTTACTCTTTTTTTTATTTTTCATCATAATACTTAGCATCACACATAAAACATGAGCCTCATAACATCAGAAACTTTGTTTAATTCCTAACCATGCTAGAATAGTGCCTTGAAACATAAGTTCTCCTTAAATATTTTGTTGCATGAATGAGTAAATACTTTATCACCCAAGGGTCTACCTTGAATTATTTTTTCTGTGATGGGCAATGAAACCCATGATCTGGATGCTTTTTCTCTGTACCATTTGATACGCTTTAAACTCTCTCTAGCTGGTGGGTTAAGTGATATATTTCCACATTTGCACCCACACAACAGGCAAGGGTGAGGGAGAAGCACACACATGCATGTGTACATGCACATATACACACACGTACATCTTTGCTTCCAAGCCCTCATTTGTCAATGAGGATCCAGAGCACACTGAATACAAATAATAATTTAAAATGTACTTTAAGGGCTGGGGCTGGGGCTCAGAGGCAGAGTGCTCACCTAGCACTTTAAAAAGAAAAGACATCAGAACTAGGGTTGTAGCTCAGTGGTAGAGCACTTGCCTGGCATGTGTGAGGCACTGGGTTCAATTCTCAGCACCACATATAAATAAATGAAATAAAGATCTATCAACAATGAAAAAAAATTTAAAAAGAAAAGACATCAGCAAGATGGTGAAATAAGAAGTCCATAACTTTCCCTGGTACTATGGACAAACCCAATACATGTGGATCAGTTCCCTCTGAGAGAAAGTCAAACGAGTTAACTTCTCCACATTGGACAACTGAGGAAATATTCACATCAAAACAGGTAGGAAAGGCTAAGACACACTCATGCACAAATGCCACCCCAGACATGGCACCTTAAAATTGGGAAGGAATATGCAACTCCTAGCTTCTCCCTGAGGAGCAAATGGTTTGGACCACAAACAGTACCCCAACTTTTATAATTCCTCCTGTAGTATTTGGATTTGAAATCAAACCCTGGGAATAGAAGGGATGTGGCATTCACAAGCTTCCCTGGACCACAGAGAACAAAGAGGTGGTTTTGAATGTGTGCACAAGCACTCACACAGCTGTAGCCTGCAGGATCAGTCCAGGAGAAAGGGCTAAAACACCCAGTTCCCATTTTCTCCCAGAAAGGGGTTCATCTGCACTTTCCCAGATGCTTTCTGAGGGTCAGGCTTCTGGGTAGCATACGTCTAGGGTCTGATGGGGCAAATACATAGGTAGAAGTCTGAGTTTCCCAGCACATAGAAATGATAAATGTTTGAGGAGATGGAAATGACAATTACCCTAATTTGATCATCAAACATTGTATTCATGTATTGAATTACCATGCCCCATTTCCTACACATATCAGAATATTTTTCAGCCTTAAAAAAGGAAATATTGTCATTTGTAACAACATGAATGAACCTGGAAGATATTATGGCAAGTGAAATAAGTCAAATGTGAAAAGAAAAACACTACATGACTTAGCTGATATGTGGAACCTTAAAAATAAGTCAAATAAATAGAAACAAAAATATAATGGTTAGCAGTATGGGCAAAAGGAGTAAATGGGGAGATATAAATTAAAAGGTACAAATTTGTAGTTCTGTAGGATGAATAAGTCTATAACGTACAGCAGGAGGAACACTGTGATAGTGTATGTTGAAGATTTGCTAAGACAGATTTTAGGTGTTAACTCTATTAAAAAAGAGTTAATTATGGAAAGTAATGGCTATATTAATTTACTGACCTGTAGTGATCATTTCTATGTGTTGTATAGCTTAAATATAATCAAAATAATCTTACAAAATTCTCATAAATAAAGGTACAGTGTGACATATTTGTTAAAGCAGAAAAGTCTCAACCCAGTTCATCCTAAAGCCACATCAACTAGGGTTTAACCAAAAATTAAGTTGGAAAAGGATGGGACATAGACCTGTTTCATACTATTTAAGATTGTACTTTGACATATCAAAGTTGGAAAACCATGTGCTAGGTACTTTGTTTCTAGTGCTCCTCCATTTGAAGGTTTTCACAGGTTTTCCGGTTACAATCAAGGCAATAAAAGAAATGCATTGTTTTAGCCAGCTTTTTTGCTACTGTGACTAAAAGATCTGACCAGAACAATTTTAAGGGAGGAAAATTTTATTTGGGGGCTCACAGTTTCAGAGGTCTCAGTCCATAGACAGCAGGCCCCATTCCTCAGGGCTCCAGGTGAGGCAGAACATCATGGCAGAAGAGTGTGGCCAAGAGAAGCAACTCACATGATGATCAGAAAGCAGAGAGAGTGACTCCACTCACCAGATACAAATATATACTCCAAAGTCACGCCACACCCCCAGTGCCACCTCCTCCATCCACACCCCACCTGCCTTCATTTACCACTCAATCCCATCAGGGATTAATTCACTGATTGGGTTAAGACTCCCATAACCCAATCATTTCTCCTCTGAACCTTCTTCATTATCTCACACATGAGCTTTTGAGAGATATTGCACATCCAAACCATAACATGTATCCTGGCTCCTAGTCTATACATTTGGAGAACTGTTTCCTGCATTTCTTATATTTATGTCCCAAGCAGCATAGTTTAAGTTGTCCACAGTAGTTTGAGGCATAGGTGGGCTGCAGTGAGTCACTCTTTGTTGTATTCACTACACCCTTATCTAAAAACAAAAAACAAAGTATAGTCCCCTTATCTACAAACAAACAAACAAACAAAAAAAAAAACCTCAGTTGGTCCGATAACTTCTTTCAACTAATGGGATGCAATAGAAATGATACCATGCCAGTTCCAGGTCTAAGCCTTAAGAAGGCCTGACAGCTCCCATTTGCATGTGCTTGTGAGCCCTGAACCACCATGTGAAAATCCAGTAGCCCTGCTGGAAAAACATTTGGAGAGGCTACACAGGAAGGAGAGAACCTGAGGTTACATGGAGCAAGAGAAAGAGAGAAGTCTAGTCATCCCAGATTCCCAATAACCCCAGTCCCAGCCAACTCACAAGCTGAATGCAGCTGAATGAGTAAACACTGAAAAGCCAACAGAAGAACTACCTAACTGAGCCCAGCCTCGATTGCAAAATTCTGAACAACATCAACAACAATAACAACAAAAATGACTGTTGTGTAAAGGCATTATGTTTGAGAATAGTTATTATATAGCAATAACTAACCAAGACAGTGTTTTAAATCAGTCTCTGTCATGCACTAAAACCTTGAAAAAATGCTTATGCCTTAGGGAAGCTGAGCTACCCTGGAACAGGAAAGAAAAACAGAGCTTCAAGTTCAACAAATACAGTGATAAGAGAGTGGCATCCAAACTCCACAACCAGAAGATTCAGAACAAGAGAAAACAGTGAGAAGTCAAAGGGACAAAAAAGCCTCTCTAATCTTCCAAAATAAATTTTCCCATGGACTAACAACTAGTATTCCACCCATCTGAGTTTCTTTGCCTTGTTCATTTGATACTTACTGGGTTTTGCCAGGTTCTAGGTGCACAAAGACACAATCCTGGAATTGTATTCTGATTGAAACACAAGCATTATGACTCCTTACACTGTGTTTTATCATTTTTACAAGAGAAATGAGGACCTATGGACAAGCATAGTCAGAGAGAAGGGGAGAGAGACCTTGAATACACAGGATTCTTGGCCAGAACCTAGAGCCATCCCCACCAAGAAATGGAGGGCACGTGACTGACACATTTCCTTGTTTTGCCAAGGGCTGTTCCAACAACCATTATAAAAAAAAAATAGTCCCTAATTGGATAAGTCCTTGCATTTCAGATTATCTTGGGCAAAATAAAGAAAAGCAAATAAATTTGCATATAATACTGAAAAAAGTTGGGGGAGCTGCTTTTTTGATCCTCTTTTCTCAATGACTTTGCAATGGTCTCTTCTTGAGAGTATCATCTCAAGATCCTCTTTCCCCTGAAACCAAGGTTTCACTGGAGAATATCGTATGAAGCTACAGCAGTAATAATAACAACAGTGATGATACTAATAATCACAATGATTAATTTTCATTGAGTGTCTACTATATGCCATGCACTTTGTTGTCAATGTTTAACTAGAAGTGTTTAGAGATGGTAGGGGTCTGGCAGGGTTTCATGAGGAGAACACTAACAGTTATTAAAAAAAAATTTAAGTGCATTGGGATACTCAAAGAAAATGCAGCAACCTTAAGAGCATCATTTGATTCACGCTTCTGCCTGTGAGATGGTCAGATGTGCTTTGCATTTGTTAGCTCCCTAACATAATGAGAATGTCAATATATCAATAACAACAATAATTGCTGCCATTTCTTGAACACCCACTTACTCAAAAGCCAGGAAAATGGCCTCATTTGATTCTAACAACAATCCTGAAAAGGTGCTACAATGCTCCCCATTTTACAAATGAAGAAACTCAGGCTCAATGAGGTCCTGGGGCTAGTAAATAAAGGCATCGGTATTAGGGCCCAACTGGCTTACACCTTGTCCCTTCATTAAACTAAGCCTTTCTATCCATCAAATAGCTTAAATGAGTGTTATTTAATAGAAAAATCTAAAGAAGGGATTCTTAATTTGGGGCCATAACTTCAGGGATTCACAGAACCCCTGAAATTATATGTGTGAAGCATGTATATATAGGCATTTGAGGAGGGATGTGTGTCTCTTTTATTAGTCTTAAAGGAGTCCTTGATTCCACGTAAGGCTAAAGCCCTAATTAAAAGGAAAGCTACACTAGAAAATATAATACCCCAGTTTAAACAGAGTGTTAACAGATCAAGGCAGGAAATGTCCCCATACATATAATGTTGGCTGTTCATCTGCACCTGCCTCACTGCATCCAAAAAGAGCCCATTTCTTTATCTACATAATGGCCTCATACAAAGCACAGCTGAGTTTTCTGAGAGAGGAGTAAAACTCGCTTTGCAGCAGTTACCGGGCAAGCTGTGCAGTGCCTTGCCCAGCAGAAAATCCAGGACGAACCCACAGACTTGGTGCACAGTAGTGTGGAAGCTGTTTAAAAACAGAAGTGCAAATCAATGGCTTCTGTAGGTCTCTTCTAGTCTCATTTTTCTACCAACAGGGATTGAATTCTGATTCTGGTCCAAATAGAAATTAGGTCACTTATTCCATTTCTGAAAACCTGGCAGGAATATCTTTCTTTAAACACATTCATTAAGCAAACTGAATATTTTCCAAATAGAAATTCAAGGGAGATTTCCAAGTCTCATGCAAGCCCACGGCTTGATCTTGCTTTTCAATCTCATAGTAGAATGATCCGTCGGTCACTTGCTGTCACTGCTCTCTCGTGCCCACAGTAACTGCTCACATTGTGGGAAGATCTCAATTTTTAATGGGAAAACTCATCTAAGTAAAAAAGAGAAAATCTAGTCCTTTCTCTGGGGAAAAATAAAAGGTTGGTGGAAAGGCTCAGGTCTTTATTTTGGCACAGACAAGAGAGGGCCAAATCTCCTCACCAAACACCAGCTGAGCTCTTCTCTGTCTCCTGTCTGGTGAAAAGCTCCTGAGAGTTTGAGATACAGGTATTATTCACAGGATGATTCAGCAAGTACTGCTCTCCACTCATCATTATGTCATCTTCTTACATGGTAGACATGTTCCTTCCAATGTATTGCCTGTAATCCAGTGCATTCACAGTGTGGGTGGATGGGAGCACACCCCTTCCCAGGACTGAAATCTCAAATCTTTCCTAAGATGACATATAGAAAACTGCTATGCCCTCTTCTAGATTTTTCCACTTGTCTGAATATTTAACCTCTTCTCACAGATGTAGCATGGCAGTGAGAAGTATAAGGAATTACTAAGTCCATGCTGTTTAGCTAAGATAGTCCACTATATTAATTATTTCAAGCTATTCATCTTATGCTCAAGCTATGCTAATTTTAGTGCTCCTAAATATGTTCTAAAAATTAAAATGCTTATAAAAGTCCCCCACCTCACTTCAGATCATATAAGCTGTTAAGAAAAGGTAAAAATCACACTGCACTACCACCACAACCCGTTTCTAGTAGAGACCTTCTATAGTAATTTAGATTATTATTCTCAACTCTCTATTCACTCCCTGTAAGAGGATTATAAATACAAAGGCTTTGCCATTTTATTTGACAATAGAGTATTAAAGTAAACATCTCCACCCAAATGACTTTAGACCTAGCCTTGTAACTTGCTTTAACCAATAGAAGATGGATAGAAGTGACAGTTTATCTGTTAGGAACAGAGGTTTTAAGAGGCATAGAAAGCTTCTACCAGCAACTACTGTGCTTCTATTATTCACCATGCAAAAAGTAAGTCTCAGGTAACTGCTATTATTTAGCCTAAGACCCATGGATAAGGAGCAGACGTGAAAAAGGCCCAAAGCCAGAATCCAGGCCTAACTGGACCTAGCAAAGCAAAGCCAACCAGAAGGTCCATACGTAATAGATGAAGGAGCATTTTGTTAGCTACTAAAATATTAGGATTATTTGTTACCTCAGGTAAAGATGACTAATACATCCTCCAAAAGCGACAAGTTATTCTGTACTTTACAAACCACAAGACTTCATAAAGGTACAGAACACTTGTCCATCTCTGCTCCTAACATACAACCAAAAAGAGGTACCCTCATCAAACTATGCAATACCACATCAGTTCATTTGAAAATAGCATTCTATTTCATCCTGCTGCATAACTACAGGAAATGTAAATCTGGCAATTATTTCAGAATTCTCAATTTAAGTTTTTCTCCTCTAAACCTCTATAGAAAAAAAAACTGACAACAGTTTTACTTTGTGAAGGCTTTTGACACACTCTATTATTTGGGATGGTTCACAATCCCCAACACCGAGGCTATCAGTCTTTTATTTGCTTCCCACCATACATGAGAAATATTTGTAGCTGTTATAGTCAGTCTTGAAATAAGTACAGTGTAAGGATACTATGTTACCCATTGATCAAAATGAGACAAAGAAATGAATAAAAAGCAAGAAATGACTGAAGCCCCTATAAAACAGTTGATTGGATGACACTAAGAATGGGGCAGGGAATGCCCCGTCTTGACAATGATTTTTCAGAGCCTTCTTAATCCAGCTGTTCTTCATAATATTAAGCTGTCATCATGTTTCTCAATCTGTATTTCCCCCCTTTTTTCCCTATTTTGTTTCTCTATTTCTTTTATACAAGATTGAATAATGTTGAGCTGCTTTCACCCTAAGAAGCTGTGAATTGCTGGGTTCTGTTTAGTTCCTGGTATAATTGGAAACAATTGAATTTGAATAGCAATTTGGTTTTCACATCTTTTATTTATTAATGTTCTTCAAAATATAGAAAGTAAAAGGGTAAAAACAGTTTTACATAATATAGAGAATGTCAAGAACAGAAAAAAATGAGGACAAAGAAAAAATAGAAATGTAATGAAAATATGGGTTTAGTTCTATCTAGAGAGTTTCGGTTTTTACATCTGTTTGTGACTGATGTATATGTCTCATATGAAGTAATACTAATCCATGAACATTATTTGTATAGGATTTATGCATTTAAAAAATATGTCTAGTAATTATGTAACCAATGTTCAGAAAGAAGCATAATGTTTGCTCTGGTATCTACTTAAAATATAAGTACTACGCCTGGCATGATGGCACATACCTGTAATCCCAGCAACTCAGAAGGCTGTGACAGGAGGATTTAAAGATCAAGGCCAGCCCACAAATTAACAAAACCCTGTCTCAAAAATTTAAAAAAAAATGTAACAGGCTAGGGATGTGGTTTAGTTGAATTTCTAGTACCAAAAAAAAAAGAGTAAAGACAACAAAGGAGTAGATATTATTACTTGCAGAAGTACCATATATAAATGGTTGGATATCAGTATATATAGAGAGCTCACATTTTCTCTGTTCCTATCACACATGGGTATTTTGAGCTTTTTATGAGTACACTTTTCTGCATGCATATCATACTTCAATAAAAAGTGCTTTTTCTAAATAAAACTAGAAAGCCAGGGTTTGTAATAAATGCATTTATAAACCAGCTATACAGTGGTCAAAAACAAGGAAAGAATTACCCCTTCCCCCAGGAAAAAAAAAACTAGAAAGTTTAATAAGCCACTATCTAGAAAAATCCTTCCTGTGCTATATAGTTCCCTCTTGAGTACAAAGTATGGACACACTGGTGTGTATTATCCAAGGCACTGTGGTATTTGCCAACTACTAACAGGTTTGAAAAACCTTAAAATGGCCCTTTCCTCCTGGGCAGGATATCTGCAATCTTGGTTAGTCTTTGTGGTTTAGGGATCAGGGTCTCAAAGTGCAAGGGTTCACACCATAGCTCCACTGCTACATAGTTATGAAACTTTGGGCAGGTATTTAACTCATCATATCTCAGCTTCATCATTTATAAAATGAGAATACTAATAGTACCTATAGCTCAGGGAATTATTGCAAAGAACTGTGTGCCTAGCAGCTAGAATGTGCTCAATACATGCTAATTATTATCATAAATTCTGATAATGACTCAGTATATGATATGAATAACTGAGAAAAGAAAAAAAAAGTCTCTTTATGCCCAATTGCCTTTTCCATAAAAATAAAAAGACTAAATTGCCAAAGTGTTCATAGAGGTATACTGATGTTTGCAACTCACTTTAAAATACACCTCTCAAAATTAGCTGAACTTGTGGATGGATAGCAGCACCAATACATAGACAGGTATGTGATAGAATAAATGTATTAAAATGTTCATTGTATAATCTCAGTGACAAGTATGGGGGATTCATAGAACAATTTTTCAATTTTATGTATATAAATGTTGGAAGAACAATCTGAAAAAAAGTAATGGCATAAATATTTAAATTCTGTATAATTAGTAAGTATAAGGAGAGACCCTGTACTATACAACTTCAAGTTAATTATAGACACCTAATTATGGATTTGTTTTTGTCTTTCTAGACTTTTCAGTTTTTCTTTGTAATTTCAGGAAAACCTTTACTTTCACACTATATTCTCCTATCTTGTTAGATGTTCCATTGAATGCTTCTTCTTATTCTGTTTTTAAGCAGATTTTGTGTTCAAAGCCTTCTTCCACAAAGTTATAAGAGCCATGAGGCCCACCCTGGCTTGTTTTTCCCCAAAGAAAATAAGAGAAGGAATGTAGGGACCCTTATCTTTTAATAGTCCAATGGTTATGATCCAATTATCCCAGAGATCTAAGTTATTTATATTTTATCCATCCCTTAAATTAGGCAAATTCTAAGGCTATTTAATTGCAAGAGTGCATTAATTCTCCATAGAGAAATGAGGATTTCTTTGTTCAAAATTCTACTCATTGTCTGTTACGCCTTTTTATCTAGAGCTTCTTGTTTGGCCCATTAGTGCCTACACCAAGAAAAGAGGGGGGAAAAACCTCTGGCAAACACAGTTGGCTTGCCTGCCCCACAGACTTCCCCCACCTTTTTGTTTATGGGCTCATAAAACTATATACAGGCCAAAAATTTAAATGGAGGTATAGTGGAACCTAAGGGGGGGTGTCCTTGATTCCCCATTTCTCCTAGTTAAAGTAAAGTCATTGAAAGCTGAACACACAATAATTTATAGATGCTGCAGTAGTTCTAAAACATAGATGCAAATTCTTTGCCGTCCTCCCATTAAGAAATAGAATTGAGGTGCTGGACAAAAAGAAGAGCTAAGAAAGTGAGTCTCTGATTATTCCAACAACTTTAATAAGAAATATACAATGGATAAAAGTTTGGAAATGGCTGCTAGGTAGTCAACCTGAACAGTTTGCCACAAATATCCTCATAATAAATACAAAATTAAACAACTATCTTATTGGTAGAGGGATAAAGAAAAACAGATTTATTTTGCTGATTGCCTACCAGATGGTCATTTTGAGGACTAGTAATTTACCAACACATGAAAACAATTTTTCAGTAATTGAAACAAAATTATTTTGGTACAGATTTTTATTGGTTCTTTCACACAATGCCTCTCCTGTTATTCTTTTTTTTATATTTTTGTCTTTGTTTCTTTTAACTGAGGTACTGCATACATACAGTATAGAATGTGCTCTGATTTCAAGTGTGTAGCTCAATACATTGTGACATGTATACACCTGGGTCACCACCACCAAGCCAAATCTTGAATATTTCTACTACCCAGAAAGCTCTTTCATGCCCTCTCAGTGAATACTCACCCTCAGAGATAACCACTATTCTGACTTCTACTGCCATTTAATAGTTTGGCCTGTTCTTAAACTTAGTAATGAACCATACAATCAGTACATTTTACAATTGACTTCTTCCATAATGTCCATGAGAATCACTAGTTTGTTTGTGGCTGAGTAATATGTCTTTTTTTAAATATAACTTTATTTTATTTATTTTTATGTAGTTTTTATTTATTTTTATGCTGAGACTCAAACCCAGTGTCTCACACATGCTAGGCAAGCACTCTACCACTGAGTCACAACCCCAGCCCCTGAGTCATATTTCATTGTATGTATATGTTATAATATTTATCTGTTCTCCTATTAATGGCCATTTAGGGTCCCCTCCCAATTGGGACTACTACAAATAAGGCCTCTATAAACATTCTTGGAATGTTTGTCTTTTGACAGATGTGGACACTCATTTCTCTTGGATATATAATTAAAAGTGGAATTTCTGGATCATAGGGTATATGTATATTCAGTAAATACTGCTGAACTATTTTTCAAAGTGCCTATATTCCCCTATTGGCGGTTTCCAAGAGAAGGCATTAATATGCTCCCTGATGCTACTACCTCTTCTCACCAATCCAGTGCTTCTAAAGGGAAGTCTAACAACATGATATTTCCTCTCTGACTGGCCTCACAGATTTTTATTTCTATCAGCCTTTCTCTGTTGCTCTAACTACTAAGGCCAGCTTAAAAGAATTTAGACTTAGTATGGCTCTCATGACCTAATAAAATCTAAGCAGGTAAAGTAAAATGATTTTAGGCTCATTTTAATTCTTATTTCATAAATTTGAGTAACTTCTTTATTTTTTCCTTCACTTCCTGCCTTTGCAGTTTAAAGAAACGAATGCAACTAAACGATGGGAGCCTGGTGAAAATAAATGAGTAAAGTTCTTTAGGCTTCCTGGGGACAGGAAGGAGGATGGGAGGAAACTGTTACAGAAATGTAATCATTATTGTAATCGGCCCACAGTGCTATGAATAAGTCATAATTATCTCACAATCTGAGTTAATGCTGTGATGCTTTCTCTTGCCGTGTCAACATGCGCATGTACATATCAAGAAGACCCGCAGAGCTGCTGCAAGGCTGAACACCTCAAGCTCGTGATGAACTTGTGTGTTGACCTCACGCGCCAGGAAAACATTCAAAACCCTCAGGTGTGGGGAGGGGGAGCAGTTTACCCACACTGGCCTTACTTTTCCCTATTCAAATCCCTGATGCTTTCTTGTATGAGAACCATCACATTCAATTGGAACAATGACCTATTTGTATTGAAGTTAGTGGGGGCTATTTCTGACATTTATGCAGGTGTGTTCTTAATTTAAACCTAAACAAATCTCAGAAAAAGTCACATTTTTGCATATATGGATATTCCTAACCTCATCTTCATTCCATTCTTGTGAGTTGTGAGAAAATATTCTCCTCCATCGAGAAGAAAAGAAAACTGGAGAGATAATGAGAATGAAATTTGGAAAACTTGTGTGTTCACAAAATGGTTTTAAGTATGCTAAATGGATACCAGCAGTTTCAGTCTAGACCAGCTATTTTCTTGTTCCCAGATATTTTTTAATAAAACACACCAGGAGGCAATGCTAAACCAAGGATGTATGTAGTGATTTCTGACAGATTAAGTGGTCCCTGGGATCAAGGGTCAGGGTTCTCTCAGATGCTCTGTCTCTTAGCATCAAGACTTGGTCTGACACACAGTCCTTATTGGGCCCTATACCAATTAAATGAGAACCTCTGGGGGAGGTGGGGTTCAGGCATTGGCAGTTTATTCAAGCTCTCCAGGAGATTCTAACATACAGCCAGATAAGAAAACTACTGCAGTCCAGCCTGCCTTGTACCATGGGCATTAAAAGGAAGGCAGCATCACTTAAATTGTGTTAATCACATTCAAGATATTTACAATGTGATTAGCTTGATGCTTAAATGCACTGATCAAAGGATAGGATGGAGGGAAATACTAGCTTTCACTGAAGCAAAACATAAAACAGGTTGAACACTAACACATTTCACTGAAGTTGTGTTTCATTCAAAGAGAGAAAGAGAAAGAGAACAAAAGGGGGGAAATTGGAAAGAGAATGACAGCAGCAGGCAGGGCCAACCAGGCTTCTCAAAGAGGGTATAATAGAAATTCTCAAGGCTCATTCCAATGTTTGCCATCTTCTCAAGGTACAAAGGTTTGATGTAGGGACCTGAAAGAGCTCTAATCTAGGCTGGCAAGAGCCTAAGGCCCAATCAATCTAAGGCCATGTGTCTTCAGAGACCAGCACAACCTCCTAAACAGGAGTCTATTTGTATGTGTTCACACAAAAATTTTCTTTTCTTTTCCTTTCAAGTATTGGGGATTGACCCAGGGCTTCACACATGCTAGGCAAGTGTTCTACCAATGAGTTACACCCCCAGCCCAACAAACTTTTTCAATAAACTAGTGAGGGTTCTTAAGCCCTGGCACCAGAGGCATGAGAGGTGGGAGGGAAAATGGAGAATGTCCTAGTACTCATTCTGCAGCGGGTTCCAATAGGCAGGCTGAACTCCAATCAAGAGAAGGAATATAGGGTATTGGGGTGCAACTAAGTGGTAGAGCACTTGTCTAGCATTCACAAGGACCTGAGTTCTATCCCCAGCACCAAAAGAGGCGGGGGCAGGCACAGAGACAGAGACATAGTGTCATGTGCCTATAGTCCCAGGTACTCATAAGGCTGATACAGAAGAACTGCTTGAATCCAGGAGTTTGAGGGCAGCCTGGGAAATACAGCAAGACCCAATCTCAAAAAAAATAAAATAAAAAGAAAGAAGAGAGAGAGGGGCGGGGGAGGGAGGGAGGGAGAGAGAGAGAATAAAAAAGAAATACAGGGAAAAACTGAAAAGAACCATTTTCATTAAACATTCTATGAGGCCTGACTTGGGAAGAACAAAAGCAGTTCTTTGGTCTCTCTAGTGACAAAACACAGTGAAGCACTGGAGAAAAGAGTAATGTTTGTACTCTATAAGGCCCTACCATGGCTCCTGAGGATGACTGCTTTGGCAATCTTCAGGACAGCCCTTTGACATTCTCACAAAAAGCACAAGAAGCAACATGGTGGCAATCGGAGGCAACATGAAGCAACATCATGAAGAAAAGTCATTATAAAGGAAGCCATGGAACACAAAAGAAACAACATGGCTGCTGCTGTATGATGGTTTCTGAACACATGCAAGCCTCCTCCTACTAATAAAAATTATTTTAGGGATGAAGGAGTTTTATGAAAGCTGGAAGTCCTCTGTGAATAGGAATCTGAATTGTTTCTACAATTCCATCTGCATATAATAGCAAGTGGAACCCAGGGATGTTCACATCACAGCAAATTATTGCATGATGATGAAAATAAAATGGACCCGCCAAACATATAAATATTCTCTTAAAATTTCCCATGTTATGATAAATTAATAAAGACTTGTGAATAACAGAAGGCTATATAGCAAGGGAGGTCAACTATAGTAAAATTCCTCAGGCTAGAATCAAATAATTTGTACCATGTATCCTAAGGAAATGGATTTTTCTCTTTCAATATAATACCTAGTAGAAACTTCTGGATCAATTGCCAAATGAATCAAAGTTTTCCCTACACAAAGTCCATTAGTATAGATGGATACAGAATCAGAACAGAACAGATGATGGGGGGAAAGCTACCTTGAGGGGTGGGGTGTAAGATGTGGCTATTCTGTAGTCACATTCTTGAGCTCATGCCTATCTTTCAAGAAAACAAATTCTTGCTAGAACTGGAACAACTCAGAAAATTAAAAGTGAAAAAGATCCAAGATCCAGAGACAACATGATAAACTCCTTGTTTCTCATTGTTAGACTTTCAGTTCTCATAAAATAAGCCACCCACATTGGGCTCTGTTTGTTCCCCAAATACAGTGGCCTCTGCCGGACACACATTTTAAAATGTGGCCTCACAGAGTGAATCCTGAGGGGCTAATCAGCTCATAAAAATGCTAGTAAACCACTACAGGTTAAAGAGCAAATTCCAGACACTGAATTTAACTTTCAAGGTCTCCACTTAATAATTTCCACTAAATACAATTTAGACAAATACTTGTGGTGTGCAGAACAGAACTATCAGTGCCACATTGAAAAAGAAAAAAAATCCCTTAACATATTGAAGTTAAAGTTAAAAAGGGAAAAACTATCTTTTTTTTCTACTGAGTTTCCCTTTTTCTCTCCTCCTTAAAGACACAGATATTTTCAAATATTTGGCACTTTATCATAGCAAAAGAAAGAAATATCCATTTAAAAAAATGAATCACAGTTATGAGAAAATACAAATAAACAAAGAAAGCTTTACTCTAACATTATGCTTGGGGTCTAGACCATAGGACCACCTTGTAGGCTAAATTGCTTTATACCTGGTTGTTAGCATGCCTTGATAATTAGAATCCTTTGGATGAGGTCCAAGACAGAATTCCATACCCAATTCTATTTTAATATTCAGAACACTAGAGAAGGGCCAATTTGTTTCCCAAAACAAAGATAAGAGCCACCCAGGGGCTCTACTTTCTAAATGAAAATCATATTTAATAACCCCCAGCATCATTTGTATGGGCCAAAATATTGCTGCTATCCCATTGAGATTTACATTAGGGATAGCAGCAAATGGGAACTCACAGTACAGCTTTGTCATTAAGTGGGTTTATGCTCAAAATACTAGTACAGAGCTCTTTTTCCTAGGGTGGAGAGCATTGCTGAGGCTCAAGGTCTAAAAAAAGGGTCTCTCTCTGCCCCAAAATCAAAACATGACACAAGAGACAAAAAGATGGCTGGGCTTCCAATGCTATTTGCAAGAAGACTAGGCTCTGATGTATGTAAGGAAGAGGCAGAAGAGTGCAAATATGCTACCTGAGCTTTGTCGGGGAAGAGTAAGGAGAGTAACATACCTGCATCTGACCTCTGAATTCAAGGACCCCAGCTGTTGGGATGCATGAAACATCTTGACCAACCTTGAAGATCTAGGAAAGTCAAAGATTTATCTATAGAAGAGTTTCTATTCACCCAAAAATGCTATCAATAAAGGGGGAAATGAGAAATATGTCAATGAGCATGCTGGTAGTAGGAAATCGCCATATCAAGCTGACAGAGCTAGCCAAAGGGGCCAGGAGTATTGAGGCATTGGGGTTCAAATTCAGTGTTCCAGGGCTGAGGTTGTGGCTCAGCAGCAGAGTGCTCACCTAGCATGTGCAAGGCCCTGGGTTTGATCCTCAGCACCACATAAAAATAAATAAATAAAATAAAATAATTGTGTCCAGCTAAGAAATAAATATAAAAAAATTCAGTGTTCCCCACTTACCAGCTGTGACCTTGGCAAGTTAGTTCTCCTGAGCCTCTATTTCCTCATCTGTAAAATGAAGCTGATAACAGCACCTACCTCATATGGGTTAGAGGTAAAACATGAAACACATAACTGTGCCAGGTATGCAGCAGTCTCTGTGGGCTATTATTATTTACAATTTTTTCAGATGGTTTGAAATTATCACCTGTAAAACTGGAAATGTATTACAGATTAAAAACAGGACATTTCAAACAAAACTCGGTGATGGGGGTGATGAGATTGATTGGGCTAGAAATGAAATAGCATATTGGAATCAAATGAATCTTTCTCCAGCAATTGGCAGTACATAAAATGAAAATAATGTACCTAAAATGCTCTCACAATGCCATTTAAAGGCAGAATAAAATGGTGGCTGAATTTGTTATAGGCACTAAGCTTTTATCATGTTAAAACAGAACACGAGTCATCAGCATAGTTGAAGCAGTGAAATTTTTCAAAATAGTTCTGCAGTCCTTGCCAACTTGCAACATCATTTTGAAACAACACACAGTAAGCATAAAAATAAGGCTCTCAGTTCTTTCAGCATAAATTAAACAGCTTAATGTTATTGGAAAAATTATGCAAACAAAATTTAAATCTGATTATATAAGTATACATAGGATCTTTCAAAAGCTAGATGCCACTATGCATATAAAGAAAAGCTTATTAGAAAGAAGTAGACAATTCAATAGAAAAATGTTCAAAAGACTTGCTCAGACATTCCACAAAAAAGAACATCCAAATGAGTGTATTAAAATAGAGATAGGGCCCCACTTAGCTATCAAGAAAATACAACATAAAAGTACGATACCGTTTCACTATACATCAACCAAAGATCTAAAATTAAAAAAAAAAAAAAGATGGACAATACCAAGTGTTGACAAGCATATGGAACAACTATTCTGCCACATTGTTGGGGGAGAGTAAATTGGTTCAGACACTTTTGAAAATTGTCAGTATCTACTGAAGTTGAACATAAGCATTCCCTGAGGTCATAATTACATGCTTTGTATCAAACACAACTTAAATTCATACAAACATCTGCTGAAAGACATACTGAAGAATGTTTACAGCAGCACTATTCATAATACTCCAAAGCCATACATGGCCAAATGCCCATCAACAGAAGAATGGATAAGAACATTGTGGTATACTCACACAATGGAATACTATCCAGTAAGAAGAAGGAATGAACTATGAGTATTTAAAGCATCCTGATAAATCTCATGGGTAAAATATTGAGAGAAAGAACTCAGCCACAGAAGAGCATGAACTGTATGATTCCATTTATATGAAGTTCAAAAGCAGGCAAAGCTAATCTATGATGTTAGAGGTAAGGATAGAGGGGATAGATACTAAGCAGCACAAAGGGCATCTTGGATTCTGGGTACATTGGCTTGTTTGCATTAGGAAAATTCATCAAGATTTTCACTTCTGCTTTGTACAGTTTTCTATATATATGGCATATTTCAATTTAAAAGTTCACAATTTTAATAGTGTTGGGGAGAGAGGAAGGGAGAAAGGATGGTTATTAGGCATAGGGATATAGTTGTATAGAAGGAATAACATCGAATGTTCTATAATACAGTAGGATAACTATGGTTGACAATAACTGAATATTTCAAAATAACTAGGTCAGTGTCTAGAATGATTATGAGTCTACACTCTAGCCAGTGGGAATATGGAAAGGGCCAACAGGACAATACATACCTATTCCCTTTACAGACATAACCCAAAAGAGGTACATAACATTTCCATTCACATCCCAGAGTGGAAATGAATCACATGGTCATATTTGGCTGAAAAGGAGGCTGGGGAATGTGGTCTTTGTCTACATGATCATGAGTCCAGCTAAAACTCTCATGTTCCATTTGAATGTTCTCACCCCAAAGAAAGGATATATGTCTGAGGTGATAAATATGCTAGTTGTCTCAATCTGATCATTATACATTGTATACATGTATTGAAATATGATAGCAAACCCCAGAAATATGTATAATTACTATGTATCAATTAAAATAAATATGTATTTTAAAATAATAAAAAGAAAAATCATTTTAATAAAAAATTTAAATGCTTAATAAATTCTGATCTACTGATATTGCAACACAGATTAAAGTTCCATGAAGAGATATTTGTCTCTTTTATTCATTGATGTGCCCCAGTCACCTAGATTAATTTCTGATACATAGTAGGCGCTCAATTGATATTTATTGAATGAATGGAAGATAAACAAATTGCACCAAACAGATCATTAGTACCTTTATCTGAAACAACTGGAATAGAATTCAAGAGCATGTATATTGATTATTTGTTCAAAGGTTTATATTAGGTGAGGCCTTCAATTCACCAACATAAGAGTAGAGATATTTGTATTTCTCCAGGTTGCCGAATTTTTTCCCCTTGATACTGGGGATTGAACCCAGGGGCACTTAACCACTGAGCCACATCTCCAGCTTTTTTTTTGTATTTTATTTAGAGACGAGGTCTCACTGAGTTGTTTAGCACCCCACAAAATTGCTAAGGCTGGCTTTGAACTCGCCATCCTCCTACCTTAGCCTCTGGGTAGGGAGCCACTGGGATTACAGGTGTACCCCACCATGCCCAACCTGTTTGCTCTTTTTTATATGTTCTGCCAGTCGACCATGAAGAAGACTTGTAGTATATAAGCCAATTATCACTTATTCAATAAGAATGGCCTTTAAATATGTTAATAAGTTTTGATTTATTATCAAAAAATTAACAAAAAAGTTGTGATAGCCAGGCATGTTAGTTTGTGCCTATAATCCCAGCAACTTGGGAGGCTGAGGCAGGAGAGTTGCAAATTGAAAACCAGCCTCAGCAACTTAGCAAGACTCTCAGCAACTTAGCCAGGCCCTAAGCAACTTGATGAGACTCTGTCTCAAAATAAAAAATAAAAAGGGCTAGAGATGTGGCTCAATGATAAAGCACCCCTGGTTTCAATCCCCAGTACCACTAATAATAACAAAAGTAACAGGCACTTTACTGAGTAAACTGGAGAAGTAGCACCTTCTATCTATCAATGCTGATCCCATAATGCTTCCAACTATAGTAGCTCTTATTCTATTTAGACAAGCTTTAAGCATTCTTAACATGTCAGCATCTTTCAAAATAGGGTTGAATAATGCCATGCAAACTGTCAGTTTTATTAAGGAGCATTCCTTAAATTACATATATTTCAGAGCTGCTTATAATTATATGGGCAGCAAGTATCATAATTTCTTTTTTTTTCTATTGAAGGCCAATGGCTGTCTCAAGGCAAGGTGCTACTACCAATTCTTTTTTTTTTAAGGTACTGGGAATTAAACCCAGTGCACTCAACCACTGAACTACATCAGAAACCACTAAGCTAGGGCTGGGAATATAGCTCAGTTGGTAGAGTTCTTGCCTTGCATGCACAAAGCCCTGGGTTCATTCCCTAGCACCACAAAAAAAAAAAAAAAGAAAGAAAGAAAAAGAAACACTGAGCTACAACAGAAAGCCTTTGTGCTTTCTATTATTCTTTAATTTTATTTTTATTGGTATATTATCATTATACATAATAGTGGGATTCATTATGCCATATTGTACATGTACATAACATAATTTGATCAATCATCTTCCCCAATACCTTCCCTTTTCTTCCCCCCTCCTTAGTTTCTAAGGTTGACCATGTATTTGCAATCCTCCTTCCTCAACTTCCAGAATCACTGGGATTACAGGTGTGTGCTACTATGCCCAACTGCTAGCACCAATTCTTAAAATAAGAAGCCACTATTTTTTTTTATAAATGAACTCATTGCAGAGGCAGATTTCTAGTTTCTCCTTCTTCCTTGAATAATGGTACATTAGAGTTTGAGCTGGACTCATGACCATGTAGACAAAGACCACATTCCCCAGCCTCCTTTTCAGCCAAATATGACCATGTGATTCATTTCCACTCTGGGATGTGAATGGAAATATTATGTACCTCTTTTGTGTTATGCCTGTAAAGGGAATAGGTGTGTTGTCCTGTTGGCCCTTTCCATCTTCTGACTGGCTAGAATGTGGACTCATAATCATCCTAGATGCTGACCTTGTCATTTTGAAATATTCAGTTGAACCTCAGAATGACCTGATGGAACAGAACCATCACACCATTGCAATCCTGTACTGTCTTCCTCAGAATCATTACATGAAAGAGAAATAAACTTCTATCTTGTTTAAGCCAAAATATTATAAGGTCTTTTTGTTATGGAAGTTTAAATTAAACCCTAATGAATATAAGTTTCCCTAACTAAAATACCTTTGAAATAGATCATACTACACAAACTTATATAGCTTTGTTTCTCACTTCTCCAAACCCTGAATGTGATAGGCAAAAAAAAAAACAACTGCCCCCCAAATTTCTACATGCTAATCTCTGGAATTTATGTATGTTACTTTGCATGTCAAAAGAGTCTTTACAACATGTAATTAAGGATCTTGAGATGGGAAAATTATCCTGGATTATCCAAATGGGTTCAATGCCCAATAAGGGGTCCTTATAAGAAGGAAGCAGAAAAATCAGAGAAGGAGATGTGAGAACAGAAGATGAGACAGTGGTGGACTTTGAAGATAGAAGAAGGGACCATGAGCCAAAGAATACAAATATCCTCTACAGAAATGCAAATTAAAACTACACTGAGGGGCTGGGGTTGTGGCTCAGCAGTAGAGCGCTCTCAGCTAGCACGTGCAAGGCCCTGGGTTTGATCCTTAGTACCACAAAAGAATAAATAAATAATAAAAAAACTACACTGAGATTCCATCTCACTCCAGTCAGAATGGCAATCATCAAAAATATAAGTAACAATAAATGTTGGCAATGATGTGGGGGAAAAGGCACACTCATACATTGCTGGTGGGACTGCAAATTCATGCAATCACTCTGGAAAGCAGTATGCAGATTCCTTAGAAAACTTGGAATGGAAACAATTTGACCCAGTTAACCATTTGACCCAGTTATCCCACTCCTCAGTCTATACCCCAAAGACTTAAAATCAGCATACTATAGTGATGCAGCTGCATCAATGTTTATGGCAGTTCAATTCACAATAGCAAAGCTATGGAACCAACCTAGGTGCCCTTCAACAGATGAATGAATAAAGAAAATGTGGTATATATGCACAATGTAATACTACTCAGCCATAAAGAAGAATGAAATTATGGCATTTGCTAGTAAATGGATGGATCTGGAGACTATCATGTTAAGTGAAATAAGCCCATCCCCCCAAAATAAAGGCTGAATGTTCTCTCTGGTATGCAGATGCTAACACACAATAAGGGAGGGAGGGAAGAATAGAAGTTCATTGGATTAGACTAAGGGAAATGAAGGGAATGGGAAAAGGAAAGATAGTAGAATGATTTCTCTGTTGTTGTTTTTCTAACATCCATGACATTAGGGTATATTTTGACATATTATACATACATGGGTATAACTTGTTCTAATTTTGATCCCATTCTTGTGGTTGTACATGATGTGGAGTTTCACTGGTCATGTATTCATATATGAGCATAAGAAAGTTATGTCTGGTTCATTCTACTGTCTTTCCTTTTCTCATCCCCAAGACACCTATTCTGTCTTAGGGCTAGCAAAATTAACACAGCACTGATGACAGCTTGATTTTAGCCCCACAAAATTCAGGTCAGACTTCTGGCCTTTAGAACTATAAATTTATGTTTCTTTTTAGCCTCTAATGTGATAATTTGGTACAACAGCATTAACAAGCTAACATAGTAATTCCTGCTTATCCATGGGTGGGGATACATTCCAAGATCCTCCAATGGCTACCTGATATACCAAACCCTATATATACTGTTTTTTTTTTCTTATACATACACACTTAAAATAAGGTTTCATTTGTAATTAAGGCACAGTAAGAGATTAAAAACAATAATAAAATAGAACAATTATAACAATGCACTGTAATAAAACTGCCAGCCTCAGTGCTCTTCAACTCTGGGACTGCTGTTGGGTATAATAAGAATTACTTTTTTATGCAGTACTGAGGATTGAACCCAGGGATGCTCTACCACTAAGTTATTTCCCCAGCCCTTCTTATTTTAAGACAGGGTCTCACTAAGTGCCTGAGGCTGGCCTTAAATTTGTGATCTTTGTGCCTCAACCTCCAGAGTAGCTGCGATTATAGGCATGTGCCACTGCACCCTGATTAGGTAAAATAGGGTTACTTAAACACAAACACTGTGATAGTGCAACAGCTGATCTGGTAACCAAACCAGCTACTAAGTGACTGAACTGATATTTTTATAATGCTACTACAAATGGTGCACAATTTTAAATGTATGGGGTTGTTTATTTCTGGAATTTTCCATTTCATATTTTTGGAACACAGTTGATCCTAGTAATTGAAACCACAGAAAGTGAAACCATGGATAAAGGAGGCTACTGTACACTGAATACCTTTCAGTTACATGAATCTTGCTTCAGTTTTTCAAATATGTCAAGCAATTTCATGCCATAGAACCACCATTCATCTGCTTCCACATCTGAAATGCTCTTCACTCAATTTATGGCAGTTTCCTTCTTGCCATTAGGAATCACCTTAAATGCCACCTCTTCAGACAGGCCTTGCCTGTCCATCTAATCTAAAGCAGTCACCCATTTTATTCTTTCTCATAGTATCCTATTTTTTATCTCATAAAAAACATAGTTTTATGGGTTGTTTACTTATTTATTATCCCTCAACCCTGCAAACTGTGAGTTCTATGAGACTGAGGATCATCATGTCTGTTTTCTTCATTATTCCTGAATTGTGGACCTGGCATGAGATAGCCCAGAAATATTTTCTAAAAAGATGTTTAATATTCTGAGAAACTAGTTTAGCAATAGTGGGTTACACTGTTACCAACTCCAAAAATTGCAGATAAATGTCAAAAATGAAACTGAAACAAATTACAGATTTCTAAAATAGAACAAAATGTAGAGTTGGGTCCCATGGTTTCTACCTGTAATCCCCACTTCTCAGGAGGCTGAGGCAAGGGGATCACAAGTTGAAGGCCAGCCTTGGCAACTTAGTGATACCCTCTCAAAATAAAAACTAAAAAGGGCTGGGGGTGCAATTCTGTGGTAGAGTACTCCTGGATTCAATCCCCATTACAGCAAAAAATGGGAACAAAATGTACTTGGTGGTTCTGAAAGTTTAAGAGAATATCTTACCATAAAAGGGACAGTGAAAGGTTAAAGATTCTTTCAAGTGATGTCACAAATTGTGTCACAATATAAGGTTCACATTTTAATTGGCTAGAAACCCTTTCACTGAATCTCCGAATTGTACACTTCTTTGGAAAAAAGAAAAGAAGCTTTTAGGTATTGGTAATGATTAACTTTGGAACTAAAATGTCTCATAATTCCTCTTTCATGATTCTAGATGAATTTATATTCAGATGAGTCATAAGACTTCGTGGCAAGCTACTATGAATTGTTACCATTGGCAACTATTTATCTATATGAGTTAAGCTTTTTTATACCAAACGGCCAAAGCAAAAAATGAAAGTAAATTGGTAACTGAAAGCAGTGTCTCAAAGGCATATTTGCACACTCATGCTCACAGCATCAGTATTCACAATAACCAGAAGGGGAAAGCAACCCAAGTATCCATCAATTTATGACTGGAAAAGCAAAACGTAGTCTATACATGCAATTCAGTCTTTAAAAGGAAGGAAATTCTGACACCTGCTACAATACTGATAAACCTTAAGGACATTATGCTAAGTGAAATAAGCTAGTCACAAAAGGACAAATACTGCATGATTCCACTTATATAAGCTATGTAAAGTAGTAAATTCATAGACACAGTAAGTAGAAAGGTGGTTGCCAGGGGCTGTGAAATTCTACAATCTATATTTTAGAGCATAAAATATCAAGCTGGGTTATGCATATACTCAGGAATATACAAAAAGCTTTCCAGGCTGGGGTTGTGGCTCAATGGTGGAGTGCTTGCCTGGTATGTGTGAAGTACTGGGTTTGATTCTCAGCACCACATATGAATAAATTAATTAAATAAAGGTTCATCAACAACTAAATATATTTTTTTAAAAAAAGCTTTCCAAGTGGGACAGGCGACAGTTTTAAAAGAATTGGTTTCCAGATCCTTAGACATATACACTCTTTCCTAAAACTGACTTCCCCAAAGTACATCCAGGATAGAAAAGCAGATCCTTATGTCTACCTCCCATTTATAATCTTCCCTTTCAAAATTTACAAAAGGAATAACACCAAATATAATACATATTGACTTTGGTGTTGAGAATATGAAAGATGTTGATGGCACAGTAACACATTCTGTTTCAAAGTAAAGTTATTTCAAGTCTTTGCTTTCAACAAAATTGAAAGAGAACCAAATTAGGTTGTCAACTAATAGAAAATTAAAAATAATTTTTGATGATAGATTACAATGTGATTTTTGGCCTCAAACTAGGAAAGAATCCAGAGAATTAGGTGACATGATGTAAACAAAAATTCTTTCCATCTCCAATGTTTCCAAATAAAAATGAAAAAGTTTTATCAGAACTTATATCTATAAGAAATGAAAGCTAGTAACAACTGATGCCAAATTCTGTCTCATTCTTGCAATGAATAATATTTGTTTTTAATACATAAATTTAAAAGTCTCACCTATCTCAGTGAGAGATTGTTACCCAACATTTTTATCAAATTTTTACCAAAAATTTTCAAATATTTGTGATTTGAATCATTGTGTAATTTGATTAACTATACAACTCTAGCTGGAATCAATTTACTAATGTGCCTCATGGTTGCAGGAATTCTTTTTAACATTTCAAATACATATACACATACACACACACACACACACACAAAGTTTGTGGCCAAGAAAAATAATAAAGAGATCAATATAATACTTTTATGCATTAGGATAATATTCTGTGGGGAAAATGGAATGTAATTATTACTTTGTAGGGAATGTGTGACAATGAAAATTTTTTAAATAATTTGGCAGTTTTCTTAATAGACAATGAGATTATCAAATAAGTATGGAATTTAGATTTCATTAAATACATTTAAAGAATGATATAACAGTCTTATTCTGAAATGCTGATATTTACAATATGCTAGAATTGCATCCTTTGTAACCACTTAAACCTGTACTTAAAATTTTTAAGTGTCAAAAATTAAGTAAATAGTAGAAAGATTAGGCTGGGGACATAGCTCAGCTGGTGGAGTCCTTGCCTCACATGCACAAGGCCCTGGTTCAATCCCCAGCACCACACACACACACACAAAAAAAAAAAAAATAGCAGAAAGATCAGTAGAGTAGAGGGAAGGGAACAAGGGGAGGGAGGAGAGGAGAAAATTGAAAGTATTGGAAAAATTAGAACAAATTATATTCCATGCTTTTATAATTATGTCAAAATGAATCCTATTTTCAAGGATAACTAAAAAGAACCAATATTTTTTTTGAAGTACAAGAAAGTATATTGTTTTCCAAAATTCTTTTGGGGGCTTGATAAGTGAATAACTTTGAATACCACAATGCTATAGCCTGTATCTCCATCAAATCCATACTATTTGACATGCATAACTATTTGACATTGTGAATAATATTGTCTCTGGAAATTTTATCCCACTAGACTGTTCATCCCCATAATATGAGGATATTGAATCTTTACATTTATCATACAGATATATACTTATGCACGCTTTAAAATAAAGAATCTTTAAAAGATTTATTTATAACATCCAACATTTGACAGTGTGAACTGATATACCCAGATCTAATTGCTAAAATTTCTTTGCCTGTTCAAAAGACTTAAATGTAAGATCAAAAACAATGAAACTACTAAGAAGAAAACTTAGGGGAAGCCAGGCGCAGTGACATGCCTGTAATCCCAGTAGTTTAGGAGGCTGAAACAGGAGAATTGCAAGTTCAAAGCCAGCCTCAGCAAAAGTGGGGCATTAAGCAATTCAGTGAGATCCTGTCTCTAAGTAAAATGTAAAATAGAGCTGGGGATGTGTCTCAGTGGTTGAGTGCCCCTGAGTTCAATCCCTGGTACCACCACCACCCCCCAAAAAAAATTAGGGGAAATACTTCAGGACATTAGAATGGGTAAGGATTTTTTTTACAAGGCCTCAACAGCACAAGAAGTAAAAGCAAATATAGACAAATGGGATTTCATCAAACTAAATTTCTTTGCCTCTATTAATTCTATCAAATGACTTCTATAAATAGCAAAACTCTCAGTAGTTAAGGTCATTTCAGACTAATATACCGTCTTCAAATAGAGGTGATCTCATAACGAAAGAGGTTTTGAAATAACTCATATACAAGGTGATATCTTCCTTGATGAAGAATAATTTTAGGGGAAAATCTCACTTGCATGTGGGCATACATGGTACATTAAAATTAGTACCTTCCAAATGTTATACAATAAATATGGATTATTTTTACAATTAGGAAGATGGATGTATTATTAAATAAGAAGAGCTAATCCAATAGTAATGAGTACCCCAAGAACCAAATTGTGATCTCTAGACACTACTTCCTATTAAAAGAACCAGGACTTTTGGGAGAAATAGTAAGAGTAGGAAATGTACAAGATGAGACTGAACCAGGAGTAGTGGCACATGCCTGTAATCTCAATGGCTCCAGAGTCTGAGGCAGAAGGATTGCAGGTACAAGATCAACCTCAGCAACTTAGTGAGGACCTCAGCAACGTAATGAGACCCTGTCTTAAAATTTTAAAAAAGTAATAAATAAATAAAAAGGGCTGGGCGGGGCTGGGGATGTGGCTCAAGCGGTAGCCTGCTCGCCTGGCATGCGTGCGGCCCGGGTTCGATCCTCAGCACCACATACAAACAAAGATGTTTGTCCGCCGAAAACTAAAACAATAAATATTTAAAAGTTTAAAAAAAAAAAAAGGGCTGGGAGCCTGATGCAGTGGCACACACATGTAATCCCAGCAGCTGGGGGTGGGGCTGAGGCAGGAGGATTATGAGTTCAAAGCCAGTCTCAGCAACATAGTAAGGGCCTAAGCAACTCAGTGAGACCCTGTCTCTAAATAAAATTTTTTAAAAGGCTGGAAATGGGGCTGGGGATGTGGCTCAAGCGGTAGCGCGCTCGCCTGGCATGCGTGCGGCCCCGGGTTCGATCTTCAGCACCACATACAAACAAAGAAGTTGTGTCATACAAAGATGTTGTGTCCGCCAATAACTAAAATAAATAAATAATAAAATAAAAGGCTGGAAATGTGGCTCAGTGGTTGAGTGCCCCTGTGTTCTATCCCTGGTACCAAAAAATAAAATGAACCTGGATCATTTTGTAAAACCAGGAAGCAAAGCAAATGATAATTCTGGTATTGTGTCAAAAGAATTAGGGAGACAACTTGGAGAATAGCTTGTTGACCAAAAAGGGGGTCATTTGAGTATCAATAAGAGTAATAATGGGAGAACCTGTCTCAAAATTAAAAATAAAATGGACTAGGATGTGGCTTAATGTTTAAGCACAACTGGGTTCAATCCCTAGTACCCCCACCAAAAGAGAGAGAGAGAGAGAGAATATAAAGGAAATATATATATATATATATATATATATATATATATATATACATACATACATACATACATATTGCTTGAAAAATCTGAATTAAATTGCTCAAATAAAAGACAAAAAATTAATTATACTCCCATTGATCACCTTTGTAGAATGTGAGAGAATCAATTCATCTATAAGAAAACTGGCACCCTACTGTCATGCAAACCTAAAAAGAACAATATTTTTAAATAGAAAAAAAAAGGATGTCTCTGGGAAATACTAAACAATGTGGACATCTTATCAATCTAACATCCATCATTTTATCTGAATATTTATATCCCATAGAAATATTTGAAGTACAGGGCTGGGGCTGGGGCTCAATGGTAGAGTGCTTGCCTAGCATGCATAAGGCACTGGGTTTGATCCTCAGCACCACATAAAAATTAAAAATAAAGATATTGTGTCTACCTAAAAATAAAAATAAATTTTAAAAAAGAAATATTTGAAGTACATATAATAATACTAAATCCAACTTGATTACTTTAGATAAACTTGTTATATAACTCTTCCATGTTCAATTTTTATGACAATTTTTAAGCTATGCATTTTATTTTCTTGAAGACGTGCTTGTTTTGTTAAATTTTTTACTATGTTTTTCAAGATTTGGTATTTTATAATTTATTATTTGCTGCAAATAAATTCATAATTCATGAATCACATTAAAATACTTATATGGTTTTAAAAAGAAAGCAAGAAAACTAGTAAATGAAGGAAAAGAAACAAGCATTTATCTTGCTTATCTTTTTACAATGTCTACTCAGAGTAGCCAAATAGCGAATGAGGGAAAATTTCTTCTCATAGAAGTATTCCAGCTAATAAACAAAGAAGGAATGGCAGACTTGGAATATCCCTTAATGGATTAGTGGACTTAAATAATGATGATCATTGCTACTAACATCATAGAAAGATAAACCACCAGATGCTATGTGTGTATACTATTACAAAACATTTTTGCCAAAAAATCAAATCTGAATCTGAGCAAGCCTCTATATCTAACTAGTAATTTGCCAATTTATAAGAAATACAGGGGATAAAAGAAAATGTTAAATGACACTGGACATAGAACTGGCAAAATCTAGACTCTGGAAAATTCCATAGGTCAAACAACCCAGATTCTTCAACAAATAAATTGGAAATTTTGAAAAATAAAAGATATGTCAACAAATTGCAATACATAAATGTTACCTGAATCCTGTTTCAAATAATCAGAATGTTCAAACAATGTTTATGACAAAATCAGGGAGATTTAAACATTGACTTTTTGATAATTTTAAGAAATTACTATTTTGTAGGTAAGATTGTGGTATTAAGGTTGTGCTTCAGAAAGAATCCTTGTGGTACAAGCATATAATGGAAAATTATGCAGCCTTAAAAAGGAATACAATTCTGACACATTGTACAACATAGATGAACCTCAAAAACAATATGCTAAAGGACAAATATTGTATAATTTCACATATATGAGGTACCTAGAAAAATCCAATTGACAGAGACAGAAAGTAGAAGTGGGTGACAGAGGGAGAGCGAACAAGGAAGGAGTCATTGCTTAACGGGTACAGAGTTTCAGTTTGGGATTATGAACAAGATCTGGAGATAAATGATGTTGATGGTCACAGAACAATGTAAGTGTATTTAATGCCACTGAACTGGACACCAAAAAGTGGTTAAAATAATAAATTTTATGTTATATGCATTTTACCACAATAAAAAGGAGTTCTTAGCTTTTAGAGTTGCAGATATAGTACAGTTTGAGATTTGGTTCAAAATATTCAGGATGGGAAAGTGAATGAGGGTGGGGATGAAACAAGAATTGATAAATATTGAAGATTAGTGATAGGTTCATGAAAATGTATTTTGTGTATTTTTAAATTTCTTGTTGATTCATTATAAGTGCTAGTGTTACATATTCAAACATGTATGTGATATAACAATATAATTTGGTCAAATATTTATTAGGCTAGTTTTTCCACTTTTAAATGTGCTTGAAGTTTTCCATTAAAAAGAGGAAGAGGACAAAGAGAAGATTGATCTATATTTTGTCTTACATTGTCCAGGTTATCACAGTGATGTCCTTTACTTGGAAGTAGCTCACCAGTAATTCAGCTATTTCTGGCTGAACCCAGCATTCAGAGTGACTATGGCAATAACTAGGTATGCATAGCTCTGAACATTTCCGTTTTTCCCTAAGCCCTAGAACAGTCAACCATACAACAGTACTTCTAACTCAATTTCTTTTTCTGTTTGTTTTTTTTAATTTATTCTAATTAGTTATACATAAGAGTAGAATGCATTTTTTTACATATTATACATAAATGGAATATAACATCTCATTCTTCTTCAATTTCTTGCTTTGTACCCTAGCTCTCTCCTGGATTAGAAGCCTATTATTCTAAAGCTCTGGCCACCTATCTGAGACCTTTACACCCCATCTCCTAACTACTTTTTCCCTAAGATCCCAGTCTTCATGCCTAATTTCTTTCTCAAGGAACAAGTAATAATACAATATACACATATACAGTATTTATTATGTGTCAAGCAGGGTTTCAAATAAATTACATGTATCACATCATTCAGTCCTCACAATATCCTCATGACTTAAGTACCATTTTACCCTTTATCTTGCAGATGATAAAACTCAGGCACTGGGTGGTTAAAGCCACATACCCAAGCTGGTACTGCCAAGGCAATGGTGGAAATGTGATTCAGACCCAGGCACAGTGAGCCCAGAGTCCTTGGTTTCCCTCACCCCTGATTGGCTATCTGTATCTCTTAAAGGAGAACATTTATATCACTTCCTATCAAATCCAGCTTATCCTGCCATTGCTAAATTTCTGCCTAAGTCTCCTGATTGTTCAACTCAAAGTCAGAAGATTTGATTGGCAAACAGCTAGAATTGGAAAAGCTACAGCCAGAGAAGCCCTGCTGCCAATGACAGAAATGCTGGCTCCCTGACAAGGTCCTGCATCCACACTGTGCCATACCCAGTCCCTGAGCTGTTAGCAACAGGAGTGTGCATGGGGAAGGCAATGTCCTCACCACACCAAATCATACAGAAGTATCTGACACACCTGCAGAGTACACTGTAATGGTATTTGACCTGTGCTAAAAGTCTCCAATTTGAAGTGAGAAAATGAATATTTGTATGTTGAGGGCGACACAGAGAGGATACATTATAGTGTGACAGATGGAAATGGATTTACTAAGACATTAATAGTATCTAGACAGGTTTTCAAGCACACCTGGGAATACATTACTGACACATTACAGGAATACACCAATACACTTTTATTCCCATAGCAGGCAGAAAAACACTTTACCTTTTACAATTCAAAAGAAAACTGCACAGCAATGACACCCAAATCTTTTAATTTTGTCTTTTAAGCTAAAACTCTAAATTTTGGGCAAGAAATTCACCATGATCAAGTTTCTCCTTTACCATCATTTCAATGTCATTTAGCTCATCCTTAAAATGTCATTCCTTCCTAAATTCATTATCTATAATACAATATGCATTTATGCACATACATAAACAAATATGCATTTATGTCATCATTCAAGTGTTAATTTCTCTCCAATTTTTAAATATGTGTGACACTGACATAAATGCTAGTTATTCAAAAGGAAGCAAAACTAGACCTTTACTTTATATCAAGTAATAAATAGAAAATAGAATAATAAAAGAAATTTAAGGATAATTTCATATTATCTTAGTGCGGGGAGACCTATTGAAACAAGATAGGTAACCCAAGAACAATAAAGGCAAATATAGACATATATAACTGCATTTTTTAAATCTTAATTTTCATATAACAAAAACTCATAAACAAGTTTTGGGATATTGGCCAAGTGTAGGAGTAGAATAGGAAATCTAAATAGACAAAAATTGTATAATAGGTTGCACATCCTCACTAATAGTGACAGAAATGCAAAATAAAATGTAGGTTTATACCCATAAGACCTGAGGGGTGGGGAGTAAAAGGCAATTATAACAAATAAAATTGAAATCTTAGGGAAGCAATTACTCTCACATACCATTGGTAAAAGTGAGTTACAATTTTTTTGGAAATTTTATAATGTCAAGGAAAAAATTTAAATGTCAAATAAATAAAATGTCAAAATTTAAAATATGCATGCTTCGTGACCCACGAAGAGAAATCTATTCCACAGAAATAAAAGCATTGATATTTAAGAAAAATACAAGATTGCTTAGTGAGACATTTTGATGGCAAAAAAGGAACAAAATGAATTTTTGAACTGTAATCTTTTTCTTCATATTTATTCACATAGGCAGGTGATACAATAAAATATTACACTTGTTTTTTAAAAATGTGAAGAAAAAAGCACATTCTTACAATGGAAAAGATTGGTGGTTACCACTTTAACCAAGTTATCAAACTGCTTACAATGAAACAGTTTGGTATTGTATGTCTCTTGATGTTATACACAGAAATATACAGTATCATCTATGAAGAATACTTGACAAATAGATTTTGTCAAATCTAACCAGACTAAATCTAACCAAACCTTTAGACTAAATTTCCATTTTCCAGGAAACACAAGAAAGAGAGGAAGGAGTTAAACAATACCCAATACCTGGAGGAAACAATCAGACAAGTACAGGATGTGGGATGTTCTGGAAGATAACTAACCTGGTCTCTTCCAAAGGTCTAGATTTAAGGGGAAATGGGGAGGGGATGGAGATGTAGCTTGGTTGTAGAGTACTTGCCTAGCTCATGTGAGACCCTGGATTCCATGCCAAGCATCGTGAAAGAGAAAGAAAGAAAGGTGGGGAACTATTCTAAATTAAAAGACTTATGGAGGGCTGGGGATGTGGCTCAAGTGGTAACGCACTTGCCTGGCATGCACGGGGCACTGGGTTCAATCCTCAGCACCACATACAAATAAAACAAAGGTGTTGTGTCCACCGAAAACTAAAAAATAAATATTAAAAAATTCTCTCTCTCTCTCTCTAAAAAAAAAAAAAAAAAAGACTATGGAAGCTGGGCATGGTGGCACACACCTGTAATCCCAGTAGTTTGGGAGGCTGAGGCAAGAGGATCAAGAGTTCAAAGCCAGCCTCAGCAATTTAGCAAGACCCTGAACAACTCAGCGAGACCCTGTCTCTAAATAAAATATAAAAAAAGGACTGGGGATGTAGCTCAGCAGTTAAGGGCCCCTGGGTTCAATCCCTGGTCTAAAAAAAAAAAATGGAGCCATTAAAACAACTTGTAATGTGTAAACTTTCATTGAATTTGGATTTTTTAAAAAGTAGCTATAAGGGGCTAGGGTTGTGGCTCAGTGGTAGAGCACTTGCCTAGCTAGCATGTGTGAGGTGCTGGGTTTGATTCTCAGCACCACATATAAATAAGTGAATGAAATAAAGGTTCATCAACATCTGAAAAAAATATTTTTTAAAAAAGGTAACTATAAGCCAGGCAAAGTGACATACTCCTGTAATCCCAGTGACCCGGGAAATTGAAGCAGGAAGATCACAAATTCAATGCCAGACTCAGTAATTTAGTGAGGCCCTGTTTCAGATTTTTTAAAAAATAAAAAGCTCAGTATAAATCACCAGTACTGCAAAAAGAAAAAAAAAAAAGCTAAAGAGAAAACATCAATTTAGTATACCTAATTTTTTTTCTCATGTGCACAACAGAAAAGTTTATTTTTACAGAAGTGCTCTAAATCTTTAGTAACTGCTTCTAATTCTTCCACATCACTATTTTGAACCCTTGAGTCTGGCTGTCCTGGAAAACTGAAGAGGAAGTTATGGGGAAGATGATGTGTAATATGATCTGTTCATGAGATTCAGAAACTGGGCTGGGGATGTGGCTCAAGCGGTAGCACGCTTGCCTGGCATGCATGCGGCCCGGGTTCGATCCTCAGCACCACATACAAAGATGTTGTGTCCGCTGAAAACTAGAAAATAAATATTAAAATTCTTTAAAAAAAAAAAAGAAAAAATATATATAAGAACAATTTTTAAAAAAGAGATTCAGAAACTAATTATCTTAACACTTGAATACTGACATCTAAATATTGTAAAGATACTGTGGGGAATGATATTGACCAAATTATATTGTTATCCCATGTGCATATAACAAGGAATGCTACTATTATGTAATCATATTATAATGTACCAATAAAACAATTTTGGGGGGCTACTGGGGATTGAACCCAAGGGTACTTAACCACTGAGCCACATCCCCAGTCCTTTTTATTTTTAATTTTATGACAGGGTCTCACTAATTTACTTAGGACCTCACTAAGTTGCTGACACTGGCCTTGAACTTGCAATCCTCCTGCCTTAGCCTTCTAAACAGCTGGGATTACAGGGAGTACAGGCATGAGCCACCATGCCTGGCAACAAAAGAAATTTTTAAAACTATATGCATACACACACACACACACACTCAAGTGCCCCTGGTTCAATTCCCAGCACCAAAAAAATAAAATAAAGTAGCTGTAATGAGATTTTTTATGGACAATTGGGAAAAAATTGAATATAAACTGATAAAATATATAAGGAAATTAGTTTTGGTATGCTATTAACATAGTAGAGTGATCACTGAGAACAATAATGTACTATACATTTCAAAAGGCTAAAATAAAGGATTTTGAAAGTTTTCACCATAAAGAAACAATAAATGTTTGAGGAGATAAACATGTTCAACCTGATTTAAGCATTTTATAATGTATACATGTATTGAGACATTATATGGTACTCCATTAACATGTACCATTTTTATATTTTAATGTATCAGTTAAAATAAAATTTAAAAGGTAGGGGACATAACTCAGTGGTAGAGAACTTGCCTAACATAAGCAAGGCCCTGGGTTTGATCCCCAACACTGCAATAATAATAATAAATAAATAAAAATTTTAAAATACTTCTTTAAAGTTATAAGGAAATTATTGATTTTCTAAGGTATGATAATAATCTTGTGGCTACAAATGAAGAGGTCCTTATTTTTTTAAGGAAATGCTTGCCCTAGTACTTATGGGTGAAGCATTATAATGTCCAATTTACTGTTTCAAATTAATTCAGGAAAAAATAAATATTAGATTACATCGAATCAAATTGCCACTTTATATATCAAAAATAGTTGAGTATTGGCAATTTACCTGGCTTCACCTGACAAATGAGGAGAGGAACATGAGCAGAAATACAGTAAAATGTTAATAATGACTAAATCTAGACAAAAGCTTATAGGAATTCATTTTATTATTATTTTAACTTTTCACAATAAAAAATTGAAGGAAAATAAAATAGATCTATGTCTATCAGCCTGGATAGATGATATAGTCTCATTTTTTGAAACTGTTGAGGAACATGTATAGAAGAGACCCATCAAAGAGATGGAGTAGAGGAATGACCTATGTATTTTTATAGATATGTCCAACCATGACAAATGTTAATTATGAATTAAGCTATGAATATTGTTTATTTCTAGTATGGTAAGAACAGCAGGAGCAGGGGAATGGTTAATAACATTTCTTTATATATATATATATATATATATATATATATATATATATATATATAAATTGTTTCACTTGTCAAAAAAAGAATGTTTTCTTTGTATAATTTTTGAAAATCCAACTTAAAACACATACACACATACCACTTATATATAATCTTCCAGAAATTTGCAGTATAGATTGCTTTTCAAATAGGAGTCTACATAGATTTCCCCAATACATTATATCCCTATATCTTCATTTAGATCAGAGGTCAACAAACTCCATCCTATGGCTAAATCTTACCCTCCACCCGTTCTTGTAAATAAAGTTTTACTAGAACACATTCATTAATTATCCATAGCCAATTTCATAATACAATGGCAGAGTTGAGTATCTTTGAGAAAATGGCCCTCAAAGCTTATTTATTACCAGGTCCTGTCTTTACAGAAAAAGTTTTCTGATCCCTAAGTTTGATGGTCATCTTGTGTGTGTGTGGTGGTGGTGGGGTTAAGTGACTTTACTTGGGTAGACCAATTTTTTCTTTTACTTGCAACCAGATACATACTAACTGATACACAGTTACAATTTGCTCCTAGGAACAAGGAGCACAGAGTAATCTTTAAATTTGGGGTTTGCTCTTTAACTTTACTCAGGCCTCTAGTCCCCACAGCACTTTCTTTTTGTCTCATCCTGTCAGTCCTTGCTGAACTTATTTCCTGTTCTGTCTAACCAGGATATTATTTCTCATCTATCTCTCAGTGAATTCACCCACCTTTTCCTTCTGTCAGCCTTCATCACTTCCTATGCTAATGATGTAGATCAATACAACTAAGGAAAATGCCTAACTGTGAAACTGGAGCAATTACAAATTCAAGGTTCCCAGACTTACAGGAGTCCTGAGCATTACTTAGTTTCTGTTTGATTTGTTATTGGTTACCTCTCTTCCTCATTATTTACACGTGGTACTAAGGATCGAACCCAGTCCCTCACACATGCTAGGTAATTGCTCTACCACTGAGCCACAAACCCAGCCCTGATGGTCATCTTTTGATATTTTTAAGTTTTTGGTTATAAATGGACACAAACCCTTTATTTTATTTATTTATTTTTATGTGGTGCTAAGGATTGAACCTAGTGCCTCACACATGCCAGGCAAGTGCTCTGTTACTGAGGTACAGCCCCAGCCCCACTGATGGTCATCTTAATGGATATTATGCATCACCTAAACAGTATGCCTCATAATTGAAAGCTGTTATCCTATATTAGCATTCTAGTTTTCAGATGGATTTATAATCACTTTGGCTACAGTAAGATGGCTGGAACTATGGTGACCTCGTGGAAAAAAGAATGTAGAAAGGCTTAAAAAGTCATTCCAGAAAAATGACATCCTTTACTTTATAAATATTTTTAATTCAAATGTTATGGGTTATACACTTGCTAGTGTTTCCTATGTGTTGTTTAATTTGGCTGTATACTTATATAAGATCCATAAGCAGAAGGAGTTATAACTGATATTTTTATTATATGCTAACATAAGATAACATTAGAGTCCAAGAAAGTGTTTTTAAGGAATCTGAATATGTATTTCAAAAACTTCCATAATAAAAAGTGTGTATTAATTAATCAAAGGATCTGTAATTTATTCAATTTTGAGCAACATTCCCTTTTTAATGTTGAAATAATAACTAAGAAAACTGAAGTTAAAAATATTCTAGGTCTAATTACACAGACTTACGTTTTGACTCAAAGTTGCCATACTTGTTACATATTTAAATAATACGCTATAGTCTATTCCTTCTTTGGATTTCTTTTTCTCTAATAGGAGAGTCAAAACCTGTAGATAGTTTTATCTCATCTTCTCCCCTGATTCAGGAACTGACCTATTCTAAAACATTTCTGAACTCCCACCCATATTTTGAATTATGACTGACAAATTGTTTTACCCTTACACACATTCCAAATGCTCAGGTGGTTTATTAAACTTGATAACACAGACCCAAATACTTTCAGTTTCAGTTTCAATTTGATTTTTTTCTCAAAACAAACAAGCAAGGCAGGATATTCTGAAGGCTATCACATTCGGGCATCTAACACCTCTCATAATAACTGAATGTTTTGTTTTTTCCAGTGCTGGGGATTGAACTCAGGGCCTCACACCTGCTAGACAAGTGCCCTACCACTAAGCTACATCCCCAGCTCTACCTTTCAGATGCTCCTGAAACAACCACTAGTGAATGTTAAACTTCCAGAATAACCTTGTGACAAACACATCCTGCAAAATGCAGCTGGATTCCATTGGCTCTGCCTCTCAGCATGCTTCTCGACTGGAGAAACCAAAGTGATGTGAAAGCAAGATGAACGTCTGCAAGGAATATGGTGCAATAATCATGTGTCTACAATTCCATTATGGTATAATTAATCTTAATTACACTTTAAATTCTGCCTGAATTAAAAGACTCACATAGCTTGAGTTTTCTGTTGCCTATAATTTTACCATGTTATTTTGAGAAATGTAAAAAAAAAAAAGTGTTCCAAAGCAAAATGGTGACTTTAGGGACCCTATTCTTAGGGGCTCTTGCAGCTCAACTGTGGTCAGCTCTGTCCATTTTCACCATTTGCTGAGGAGCAGGTGAGAGTATTTTATGTTCCTATCTCCCATTTCCAGAGTCAGAGGCAGTCAGCAGGTGGAGAAGGAAGTGCTGATTACATACCCAGTCACCTGACAGAAGAGGGTGTCACCCATACCTCTCCTGGTGTTTATGTTTCTCTACATTGTTCTAAAGGCTGACTAGAGACTTGGCATTTGCTTCCTTTTCCATGCACCATTGTGAAAATTTCCTGGGTTCTCTTTCAATCTTTCCTCTCTTGCTTACACAGGCACTTATTAACCTTTTTGGAGATTCTCCAGGCACACCCAACAACTCCTACAAGAGCAAAGGATCTTCTTAGAAGGCGGAAAAACTGCACCCATAGCAGCACCTTTATTGTGGTACAATAGAGCACAGCCTGTATTATCTGTAAGGCCAATACCATGAGATCCTTTTGCCATTTCTACCTATTGGGCTATGGTGCAAATGAAGATTTTTTTAAAAAATATCCATGGGGCTAGGAATTCCAAGGTCCTACACCTTGCTGAAGGGAAAGAAAATGACTGGAACTATTAGAAAGCCTTGGGCTTGAAAAAATATGAAAACTGAGTAATGGTCTATGTATTTTAGCTGGACATATTTTGACCTTGAGAATGACAAATTTTACTTCATTTTGGAAGAGAGAAGGAAATGTTCACTAAAAGCTCTGCACCTAAAGTGGAGTCTACTAAACATGTGTTCTACTGAAAACTTTCAGCTGAAAAACTGGAACAAAACTGGCAGGAAATGGTGGAAGATGCCCTGTAGAGGGAGAATGACTCTGAACACCTGCAGTGGGAAAGATGATGAAAGTGTAATAGGTAGCTAGAAAATTGGAGAATCCATGTGGAAGCTTTAACCAAGCCATGAAGCCCAGGAACACATCTGCATCCCTTCTAGAAGATATGGAAAATGAAACATATACTCCATATAGGGACCCTCAAATTCCCAGAGAAATTATGAATTTAGCCTTTCTATTCTTGATTTTCCTGCACTTTCCAAGGAAGTTATTGAATCCTGAAGCATACCTTTGTAGAAAATATACCATATTCATAGATTGGCACACTCAATATTGTGGAGATGCCAATTCTCCCCCAGAGTCCAGAAACAGATCTGCACATATACTGTCACCTGATTTAGAAGAAATCAGGGGGCTATTAGAGTCCTGTTAACATACTACATCCTTGATCTCAGTCCTAGTTACATCAGTGTCAGGTTTGGGTAAATTCAACCAACTGTACATTTATGATATGTGCATTATATGTTTGCATATTATAATTAATTAAAATTTTGCTTTCAATCCCTTTATAAGAGTTTGAAATGACATTTTTCAAAGATTAAGCTGTTATTGTTCAAAGTAGAAAAATAAAAGAAAATGCTCAAAATTTGAATGAATTTAACAATGGCTTAGTTCTTAGCTTCTCAATTACCCCTTTGAAATATCTCAATATTGTCAGATTTCCTCCACTCTGGCTTCTGAGGGTTTATCTTCTCATTCTTTTTCCTACCCATCACTTTAAGGCACTCGAAAAGCTATTGATTAATAGGTCCTTTACATCCTGCAATTAAACCTAGTACACCAGGGTCCTTTGCTCTAGCTACTGCATCAAGCTTCTTTGTTTAGAGAAAACAACTAGAACAATTGGACTGAGGAATGCTAAAATGTTAAAATGCTAAATGTTAAAAAGTCTCACTCCAAGTGTTTCCTCTTTACCTACTGAGAAACTTCCCATTTTCATATGGAACACATAGGTCTTCCTAAAGGCCACTGGTACTGGACCTGGTATATTTTCTGTGTTGAAGTCACTTATCTTTAGCTGAATGTCTTCATAGATAACAATTAGGTTTTGCAAGGCACATTGTAAGTGAGTAATGATCATTTATTACTTAGCTCCATTTAGAAATCTGTAATTCAAGACTCACTGAAGTCAATAAATAGTGGAAAAAAGGGTATTCTGGCATGAAGCTTGTTTATATGTTATACTGGATTTGTGATCATTTTCCATTAAACTTTTTAAGGGACCTGGAAATTGGATTGTTGTCTGTTTCTGAAATTCTACTCACCTAGAGAACCATCTCCAAACAGCGAGATGCATGGCTCTAGCATATCATATGTGCCTCTGTAAAATGAGGGGCACAGACAATGGCAACACAAAGATATATTAAAAAATACATAATGTAACTTGTCTTAATATACTTTTCTGAGTCTAAAAATATGCCAGACCAAAAGAAACATATTTACATAAAAAGCAGACAAGGTCAAATAACAAAGAAAGCCCTTAATTAGTTGTAATCAACTTTAATTTGCATACCGTATATAATTCCTAAATGATTGTTAATAATAACTTTATATAATGGACTTCCAATTTTCATGAAAATGGCACATTTTGATAAGCAGACACAAAACCCTAGTACTAATAAGGTTTAATTTGCATACATTAGACTGATTATCCAAACAAAAGGATTACAGTATTACTTCTCCATACCTTTATGTCCTTATTATGCACATTTATTAACTTCACAAAAGCTAGCTGTTAGTGACAAACAATAGCCATGGTTGAAAGAGAAATCTACGGAATGAATAAGGTACATTTTAATGCTAAGGAGCAAAGTTTATACATCATAAATGCCGAATTTAACTGTTTGTTAGCTAAAGGGGCTAGAATTCCACAAAGAGTGCTTCATCCTTTGAATAAACCAGCTTGTTTTTGTGACCTGAAAAAAAAAATGCCCTGACACACTTACTCCATCATTTCAATTTCAGAATGAACTTATCTCAAGCTAGGAAGCCCCGACACCGTAGTATACTGAGAATTCATGAACAGCAACAGAATTAAGCTTTAAATGTGTGGTTCTGGGATGCAGTGTTAATAGATATATTTCAACAAGCTTAGTTTTCAGCCAAGTAAATAATAATATAGGTGGCATTAGTATTGATATCGGTTCCTAATGCTATCATTTATACCCAGCAATTAAAGTTTAAGCACTAAATAAAGCATTATTAGGAGATCTGGCTTGGCTTTTCTTATATGTGAACACAAATGAAGCTCTCGAGCATTTGGAGAAGAGCCAAAAAACTTGAAACTTACCCACAAGCTACTTCCGGGGTTTTCCTCCATGTTTTTGCTATTTGTCAAGATACAAAAATAGAACACCAGGAAATAATTTCCAAAGAAGGCAGGAGGAAATGGAAGCCCCAAGAACTGAACTAAAGTCCTTCATGGTTCACTTTGACCCCTCCACATCTAATATCAGACATAAGAGTCATCTGCTAGAAATTTGTGTGTCTGAATATCGAATAAGATTCTCATAAATATTGTGCTGAATGTTCTATACAGAAAATAAAAACAAAAAAAATATGTCTTTGCTGAAGGACAAATAGCTTTAAACCTTCCCATGTTTCCCATGAACTGCTGCTCACTGCTCAGACCTCCAAAGCACCACCAAAGGCTGGATTAGGAAAGAGATGCACTTTAACTGACAACCCTGTATTGAACAGGATGATCCAACTTCCTCTCTTGCATTATCAGAGCCTAGAAAATACATGATTCAAATGATAAATGCAATGCTTACTTGTCAAATACCTAGACACTATATAATATACTCTGGCTCAGAGATGTTCTTCCACACTCCATACTCCCAGATGTGGTTTCTCCACTATAAATACCACATCTGGATTTGACCAAGTTCTTGAGGAGTTGCCCTAAACTGCTGCAGGTATCTGATGTGAAACATCTTTAAACCAACATAAGAGGGCTGGGGATGTGGCTCAAGCAGTAGCGTGCTCACCTGGCATGCATGCGGCCCGGGTTCGATCCTCAGCACCACATACAAACAAAGATGTTGTGTCCGCTGATAACTAAAAAATAAATATTAAAAAAATAAATAAACCAACATAAGACTGGAAGGCTAAATGAAAAGTTATGCTCCCTGGACATACTGGTATATGACTATAGTCCCAGCTTCTTGGGAATCTGAGGCTGGAGGATCACTTGAGACCAGGAATTCAAGACTGTCCTGAGCAACATGGTGAGACCCTATGTCAGCAAAGAAAATAAAACAGAGGCTGGGAAAAGTAGATCAGTGGTTGAGTGTTTGCCTAGCATGTATGAGGCCCTGGGTTCAATCTCCAATGCTATGAAAGGAAAAGAGAGGAAAGGGAAGGAAGTAATGCTTTCATAACTTTATGTGCTTATTTCTCATTCAACTAATTGAAGAGACTTGGAAGTTTGAACAAAGGAGTTTCAAAAAATTTTGTTTTGCACAGTATGAACGCTAGAGCCTTAAAATCAACTTCAATTTAAACAAGTAATAGCTGGGGATGCAGCTCAGCAGTTTAATCTCTAGCACCATAGGAAAAAAAAATGTACCAGTAGTAGTAGTAAGTAGGCCTCCATCATTTGGTGTAAGAATCACCACACAGGACATATAAATAATAAAATGCTACCATCCTGAATAGAGCAATTATCATGATCACAAATTAGGGTAGTTACAATAAATTCCAAAGTACCACAACGAAGCAAGGATTGTTTTTCTGCTGTTCCATTACTAAACTGACATTAAATGGTGATAGTGACTCTACTATTTTGCCAGCCCCAAAGTCAGTATCTGAATGTGCCCAAGATGTTTTTCCATTGATTTCAGCAGAGGCACCTATATATAGAAGAACACAGAATTTTGGTACAGGAAATAAATAAATGCTACACTAATACAATTTATCCAAAGACAGTATTTAGACAGCAAATTTCTTTCACAAAACTCAAAAGGTTAGCATGTTAATCATTTTATCATGTCTTCAGTGATCTCTTTCTATGCAGATTTTCAGAATACTAAAACTATAATCCTACCCAGCTAGGAACAATATTCCTTTTAGTCAAGGGCAGAACTAGAGTGAAGACAATTCATCTTCTCTCCCAAGCAGCTGTTCTTTTTGCTGCTCCACCCCAGCCCACTGAGTGGGAGGCTGTACTTCTGGACCCAGCATAAAACATAATACAATGTGAGACAGGAAATGCAGCCTCGAAGCAGGAACATAACTTCCATTAGCATTTCCTTCACTCAAACTGATAGTGCACACTCCCAAAGAAATAAATTTACACTCCGATTCTCTTTCTCTCTTTTCTCTGCACATTATGGAAGAGAAATAAAGATCTCTTTGTCAATTCAGATGTGCTGCTTTTCATGTGCTGTGCTGCAGATCAGAGAGCACTTCAGATTATGCAGAGAACAAAGGCCAGCTTGCCTACTTACCTGATTACTGAGAACTGTCCATCTGTAGCAGTGTCTTCTAATAGTACATCAGCTGCCACCGTGATTCACATTCCAGCAAGACTTCTAGCAAACGTGTGAAACCCACCTCAAACTTGAGAAGATAAAAAACACAAAACAAAAACATATGTAAATTATTGTCCTGTTAATCTTACCTGCCATTCCCCCAAATCACTCTGGCCTAAAGGGGCTAGATAGAGCTTGTAGCCATGCTCCAAATGAGTCATTTGAAACATTCAAATTCTGTGCATACCATTGAATCTCATCTACTTTCATGAGAATATAAATGCATTGTACATTAGTTTGCCTGAGATATGATGCTACTAAACCTACCATCTTTTGCGTACTAATTCCACTAGTTAATATTTTCATTTTTTTTCAGGGAAGACTTGTCCAGTGTTCTTTTCACCTATAATAGTCTTCTTCTCTAAGAGTTTAAACCCAAATTACCTGGTTAAGGTTAAGAAGGCTAGACCAAAGCAATTCCTTCTGATGAATTTCTAAATGCACTTTAAAAGCAAGGAAGGGAACTGGAGATGGTAAGTTTTATACTTACTATTTTCTTTTCTTTCTCTCAGCCGGGGATTTCTATTTGCAGATCTAAGATGTCATTATACCATATCCAAAAGAAAGAGTTTTAGGGAAAATATCATTTTGTATATGCAGATCTTATGTTACCACACCATATGATAATGTGATTATATATCCAGTGACATGTTACCTCTGCCTGGGGTGATCATGTGTCCCAGTTTACCCAGCAGAGTCCTGAGTTTTGCCTGTTATCCTGGAATAACTATTAAAAGTACTACTTTTCACTGGAAAGTGTTCTGGCTTGAACAATAAATTATATAGTTTATTAAAATGCTTTCACATCATTAACATATGAGCAAGTATTGAGTAACATCATTTATGAATTTCTGTGTTGAGGGTTCTCAAGTTCTAGAACATTAATTAAACCTCATATTGCTATACTATATTGACACTTCATATCAACTCTTTATATTGATACTTTATGTTGATATTTCATATTGCTATTTTAACTTTCTATGGTACTCGGAAATTAACGACATACTAGACAAGCACTCTACCACTGAGTTATACCCCTCACCCATTTTTGTTTGTTTGAGATAAGATCTCCCAGTTTGGCCTTAAACTCCTGGGCTCAAGCCATCCTCCTACCTCCCAAGCAGCTGGGACTATGGGTGTATACCACCATGCCAAACTGATATTTTAATATTTTAAATTACTTTCATGTACTTACATTTTTTATCCATTCTATGTGAGTAAAGATATTGCCATCCCTAGTGACAGCTAAAACAATGATCATTGATTTCAGCCGGATGTGGTGGTGCACACCTGTAATCCTAGTGACTCAAGAAGCTAAGGCAGGAGGATTTCAGAATCAAGGCTAGCCTCAGCAATTAGATGAGGCACTAAGCAACTTAGTCAGATTCTATCTCAAAATAAAAAAAAATAAAAAGGTCTAAGGATGTAGGTCAGTAATTAAGTGCCCCTGGGTTCAATCCCTGATAGCAAAAAATAAACAAAAATGAAGATTATTGATTTACCTAAGACCAGACAGTAAAATTTCCTCATTCATTGCTCTAAAAGTATACTTAAAAAATGTACTTTTTACTAAAACATAACAGAATCCTATACAATAGACTTGAGAAATTCCTGACTCTTTTTGATATACCATTCACCTTATTACTTCAGTTTTAACTCAAGCCAATTTCCCTAGCTGAAAGAAGTCTTTGAAACGAATCCTGCAGTTTTTTGTGGGACAATAACCCTTTTATGAGAATTGAATTTCCTATCTCTCTGGGTCAAACCAAATTAAACCCAAGACTAAAACAAGACTTTTTAAATTATAAAGTTAATGTTATCCAGGCATGATGGCTCATGCCTTATAATCCCAACTACTGGGGAGGCTGAGACAGAGGGATCCCTTCAGCCCAAGAGTTCAAGACCAGTCTAGGTAACACAATGAAATCCTGCCTCAAAACAAAAATAAATTTAGTGGAGCTTGGACAATGGAAGAAAGGAACTCATGACAATGTTTATAGGACTTTACATACAAATATAGGCAAGCTTTCAAAGTCTTGAAGCTCTTTCCTCTAAATTAAAGAGAAATAGATCATAGCATGAACATTTTTTTTTACCATGGACATTTCCTAAAATAATACCTACCAGGATCGGATTTACATCAACCTAGAGGCACTGGAATGTGGGATACCACAGAGCATGGAAGAGAGAATGTCCTCTTGCCTTGGCTTTCAGGAAAATATGCTCTTTTTCCCAAATTTGACCATCAGTGTGGTTCACCTCAAAAAACAACCATTTTAAGCTAGACAGTTGCAAATAATATCAAAATCTCTGACATCCTTCACCCTCTACATCTTACCATCACCAAGTTCTGTTGATTAACCTCCAAGACATCCTTTCAGTGCCTTCATCTCTACTTACCCATGTTGGACCATAACATTTCTATCCTAGATTATGCAGTAGTTTCACAATTGTTATTCCCACCTGCACACTTACACTCTTCTAATACATTCCCTGGCTTAAAGTTCTTCAATAGCCATACTTAAGGAAGTTCTCTAAGGCCTTTATGATCAGACCCTGTAGTCCTCTACCATCTTCCCTAGACCTTCTCCTTTACAGCCTCACTGGCTTTCTCTCAGTTCTGTGAAGATACAGCACTCTTTTCTGATGCAAAGCCTTCAAACAACTTTCTCTACCTAATATTTACCTACCTCTACCCATGTAACCAGGTTAGTCCTTCCCAAACTAGTAGTTTCACAATCACAGTAGATAAGTAAAAAGTATGTGCTTGTAGCACATTCTGGAGGAATTCCATGAGATCACACATAGCTAGAATTTTTTTAATTCTGCTCCAGTCCCTAAGCCTGGCTTCCCCTGACAGCTAAGGAGAGCAATTTCTCAGCTGACCTACAACTTGCTTTCAATACTGTGCTCCAACTTTCAGCACTATGCTATTGGAAGATAAGGCCCAAAACAGTGGTTCTCAGAGTATGGTCCCTGAACAGAGGGTCAGTATCACCTGGAAAAGATTAGAAATATAAATCATCAGCTCCACCAGCCTACCAAATTAGAAACTCTGGGGTGGGGCCCACCATCTGGCATTTTAGAAGCACTTCAGGTGATTCTGATGCACACACAAATGTTAGAATTTCTGGTCTGAGAAAACATTGTCGATAATTCTTGTTCATCCCTCAGATCTCACTTCCTTAAAGAAGTCTTCTCTGACCCCCACAATATGTCATCTCCTGCTGGTGTTTATTTTCATAGCACAAAGTACATCTCCTTTATAAAACATCCCAAGTACTACCAATAAATATTTGTGAAGTCATCTGTTTCTTGTCTCCACAGCATACTGTAATCTCTATGATGCCAAAGATCAATTTTGTCTTATTTACTTTGATTCACAGTGCATGAAGAAATGAAGGGTTGGGGGACAGACTTTAACAAGAATAAGAAAACAGTCTTTCCTTTTGACAAGCCCTGAGGTTTTTTTAAAATATCTAGCTGAACATGCTCTCTGCCTGACAGTTAGCAGCGTAGGTCCAAGATCTTATTTTAAGTTAGATGCACAGAAGGTATTGCTCCAGGAAAAGACTCACAAAGCTGAAATCAACAATAAAGGCTAAGGCTGAAGTTCAGCAGTGTGATACTGATCATCCAAACTTCACATCCAACAACTAGGACCCTTGGACTTAAAATGGGTTCAGAGAATTCAGCTGGTTCTAAATGCCAAGTCGTTTAGTTAAGAATATTAGATGTTTATTTTAGTCAGCTTTTTCAGCTGTGACCAAAAGACCTGGCAAGAACAATTAGAGGAGGAAAAGTTTATTTGGGGGCTCACAGTTTCAGAGGTCTTAGTCCCAGAAGCCAGTTCCATTACTACCAAGGTGAGGCACAACATCATGGCAGAAGTGTGTGATGGAGGAAAGCAGCTTGGAACATGGCACCAGGAAGCAAAGAGAGAGAAAGAAAGAGACTCCCCTCACCACAAAATATATACTCCAAAGGCACGACCCCAATGACCCATCTCCTCCAACCACACCCTACCCACCTACAGTTACCACCCAGTTAATTCCTATCAGAGGATAAATTCACTGATTATGTTAAGGCTCTCATAACCCAATCATTTTACTTCTAAGCTTTCTTGCATTGTCTCACACATGAGCTTTTGGAGAACACCTCATATCTAAACCATAACACTGTAATAGGAGATTACTTCTGAAATTTCAGTAGCTTAACTAAATAAAAGTTCATCTCTTGCTTAAGTGGTTTGTGCAATAAAGAAACTGTGTTTGGGCCAGGAGAGGGGTGTGGTCCTATTCTACACAGTCATTCAAAGGGTCAGGTTTCTTGCATCTTATGGATCTGCCCTTCTTTATGTCTATGAAGTCCTCTCCACTTAACTATGGATGGAAAAAGAGAGAAGATGGCACATGCGAGATTTATAAGGAGCCAGACCTGGGTGTGGTTTTCATCACATCCACTCAAATTTGGTTGGCCAGAACTTAGTTATATCACTACACTTGACTGCCAGGGAAGTTCCAAGGAAGAAGGGAATAAGTAAAGAAAATTAGTAGTCCTGCTATATTCCTCCCCTCTAGCTATCAAATATCCATTTCATTCTTCATCTTAGACAGGGACACCATGCTCACCCTCTCCCTAAAGAGAAAAAAAAATGAATTATCATCAAATCAATGTATCCAGATAAAAGTTCATGATATCAGGGGATGTTCTGCCCTCCCCATTAGATGCAAATTTGATTTTTTTGTATGAAGATCTATGAATTAATAAGAAAAATTGCCAGCACCCCCAATCCCATGAGGTCAACTAGCCTACTTGCCCACTCAAGGTCTTCATGTCATTTTGGCCCCCAGACTGCTGCATGCGGGGGAATAGAAGACCAAGCAGCCATCAGCCTTATGCAGTAGGGAGTAAAAAGTTCTTCTAGACCCAGGCCACAGATATACTATGGACATGAAAATCCTTTGGGCTGCCATTCTTCTCTTTCACTGGGTAATGAGAGAAGTTACAAACACATCCATCCACTAGGGTTCTCTGGGTCATTTTGGCCCCAACTTGCATCAGTTCTGGGAAACCAAGGGCCAACCAGCCTTTAGTGTTCAACTTGCTGTGGAAATGAGAGCCTTTTTGGCTGACTTACAGGCTTTGCACAGTGGGAAGCCTACAGCCCGCCCACATGCTATGGAAATGAAAGTCCTCTTGGCCACTGTCTTCTAGTATGCTAGTGTACCAATTACTCTCTGGCTATCCACTGCTTGTCATCTGGAGAACCCATTCCCAGGCCCTTCCAGAAATCCACCTATTTGAGGATCCTCAAATATATATATTAGGCCTCAACCTAATATAGAAATGAGAAGTAATCCCGGCATGGTGGCACATGCCTATAATCCCTGTGACTCAGGAGACTAAGGCAAGAGAATCACAAGCTTACAAACTTGAGGCCAGCCTCAGCAACTTAGTGAGACCTCGTGTCAAAATAAAATAAAAAGGGCTGGTGACGTAGTTCAGTGGTAAAGCACCCCTGGATTCAATCCCCAGTACCAGAGAGGGGTGGGGAGGAGAAATGGGATCTAAAAAGCCTTTTACCCTTAGGCCTCCAGATTGAAGTGGGAGACAGATCCTTTTGGTTAACATTTTCCCAGTATACTGGTATCCCAGAGGGCCTTCCACTCACCAGTCTCACTCCCTTACAGGGTTTCACAAGTCATTTGGGCTTTCAGTCTCCCTGCATGCTAGGAAACAGTGGGGAATTCTTGAAATTGCCCTGCCCATGTCTGTTCAACTGCTAGCCATTATGGACACCATATCTTTCTTCTGTGCTGTAGAGCTGAGGACTCTTTGTGATTTTATATCAAATACATTTTGAGGAAACAGGACTCATTTTTGTTACCATCCTACCTGCATGCTAGTGTCCCAAGGGAACATGGCTGCATCTAGTGTTCTTCTGATTATCACAACCCCCAACCTGCCTGTAAACTTGAGAAAACTGGCCATTGGTGGGGCAAATGCTCTGGAAATGAGAACCCTTTTGACTACCACATGAGTCTTGTCTTCTGGGGAACTGAGGACTCTTCTGGCCTCAAACTACAGGTATACAAAGGGCATAAGACCCCTTCGGACCACCACCCTTCTACCTCACTAGTTAACAAGGAGAGGGGCTGGAGTGGCCTCTCCAGTCACAAACATGGCCACTCACTAGGGTTCTAGAGGTCATTTTGGCCTCCAGCCTGCTTGGGACTGAGGAACTGAGAGCCAAATGGCCATCAGCCTTCTGATGTACTTTGGAAATTAGAGACCTTTCTGGCCAACATACATGCTTTCCATGGTGGGAAGCCAACAGCCCTTCCTGCTAACAACATACCACATTCTGCAGAAGAAATAGCGTCTTCAGCCACCATCCTTCTTCCCATGCTTGTACACCAAGGGTTCTTCTGACTGCTCACTGTTTTTCAATCAAAGAACTGAATTGGAAGCCATTCCAGTCACCAGTCAGTCCCAAATTTACATATTTGTGGGTTCTTAAGAACCTCAGATTTAGATGCTCTTCAACAGATGAATGGATAAAGAATGGAATATTACTCCACCTTAAAGAAGAATGAAAATACAGCATTTGCAGATAAATGAATGGAGCTATAGAATATCATGCTAAGTGAAATAAGCAAATCCCAAAAAACCAAAGGCTGAATGTTTTCTCTCATAAGTGGATGTTAATCCATAATGGGGAGGGGAGAATGAAGGGAGTTTAGATTGTGCAGAGAGGAATGAGGGGAGGGGAGGGGATGTGGAAGGGAAAGGAAAATGGAATGAGACAGACATTTTAGATATATATATATATATATATATATATATATATATATATATACACATATACATATATATACACACACACACGCACACACACACACACACACACACACTACCAGTGTGACTCTGCATCATGTCCAACCAGAGGAAGGAGAAGTTGTGCTCCATTTGTGTACAGTGTGTCAAAATGCATTCTATTGTCATGTATAACTAATTAGAACAATTTAAAAAATTAAAAATTCCCCAGGTTAAGGTGGACAGGAGAACTAAAAGTTCCTGTGGCCTCTGGCCTCCCAAGTACTATGGATGTAAGAGCCCTCTTTACCACTATCTTTCCCATGCTGGTGTCCTAGAGGCCATTCCAGTCATCAATTTGTGCCGCAGTCCGGCTGCAGCAGAATAACCGGGAGGTGACCAACTACTTGTGCAGATTGATACAGCAGGGGTGGGAGCCGTTTATTGCAGGACAGGAGCAGTATTTATACATTCCACACAGCTTATCTAATTAGCATAAACTAGATACAGCAGTCAACCAATCAGGAATCTCCACACTTAATGGCTCGCTTTTGTTACTTCTCAAACCACTCCCTCTGGCATTTTGCCAGCCACCATCCAGACTTGTTTATGAACTCTAACATTCCCCTGGCAAAATGCCAGGTGTTATTTTTGACTTGTTTACAGACTCTAACAAATTTGGTTCTTTGCTAGGATTCCACAGATCATCTTGCACAGTACCTCCCTCAGTGGTGGGGAACAAGGACTATTCTGGCAATTCTACTGTGTATAGCTGTGCAGCTAAGAACCATTATGGCTACCATACTGTCCTAACATGCTGTAAGGATGGTCAAGTGCTCTTTGTGCTTTACACAAACTGCCTTTTGAGGAACCAGGAATCCTTTCAGTTACCATCCTAATTGCATGCCGGAATCCTGCAGGTCTTTCTGTCAGAAATCTGGCTAGATAGGGTTCTGTGGATCATTGCAATACCACCCCACTTGCCTTTGTTCTGGGAAACAAAGAACAACCAGCCATCAGTAAGCTGCAGGCTGTGGAAATGATAGTTCTTTGGAGCACTGTATGGACCTCCCTTACTGCAGAGCTGAGGGCCCTTCTGGTCCCAGGCTACAGGTACACCATGGAAATGCAAGCTCTCTCAACCACCTCCATGCTGGTGTATTGAGGTCCCTTTTGGCCACCCACTGCTCACCAGATAGATGAGATTGGAGGTTCTTCTCAGCACCAACAATGAAGAAATTCATGTATCAGTGAATCCTTCAGGGACTCAGCCTGTGTCAGAGGAAGGAACCAAAAGATCCCACCTTCAAGTCTCCAGAGAACTGTGTAAGACAGATGTTTTTTGGCAACTGTCTTTTCTACATACTGGTATACTGGAGGAACTTCTGGTCTCCAACATGATTCCACATGAGGGTGCCACAGGTCATTTCAGTCCCCAGTCTTCCTACATACTATAAAACCAAGAGCCCTCCAGGAATTCTCCTGCATAAGTACCATATCAAGGAGAGAACTTTTGTCCTCTTACAGCCCTTTTTACATTGGAAAACAAAGTTTTCATCTTATCACAGGCTTCTCACCTTCTAGAAGGTGAGAACCAATCCCTGCCCCCCCCCCGCATCTTTCCTGTACACTGGTATGCTCATGGTTCTTCCAGCCATCTGCCTACCTCCACAACAGGGTTATGCCAATCCTTCAATTTTTCAGCATGTCCTCATCCTGTATTAAGCCAAAGTTCATTCAGCTGGTATTCTGAAAGTGTGCTAATGATGAGAAGATACCAGATTACCCACCTGTTTGTGAACAGGACTGGAGATCCTTACAACCTTTGTCCAATGTACTAGTGTCCCAAGAGCCCTTTTGGACACCATCCCAGATGTCACACATTAGCCAGTCCTTCTAGACTTTAACCTACAACTAACTGTGGAACTGAAGACCATTCTGACCTTAGGTGGCCTGAGTATTGTGGAATCAAGAGGCACTTTGGGCTCTTCTTCATCCTTTTCATGGGATAGTGTCCCATTGGCCCTCTGATCACCAATCTGCCTTCTTGCTAGTGTTCTAGGAGTTATTTTACCTCCCAGCTTGCCCGCAATTCAGGGAACAGAGGGCTATCCAGTCATCAACCTGCCCAGAACCTCTAGAAATGAGAGCCTTTCATCTACCAGCCCTCCCATGTACTGGTGCCCAGATGGCAATTCAGGCCACTGACTGGCTCTTTTAGGCCATTGTGCCATTGTGTCCTTTCAGTCACCAACCTGCCCATGATTCTTCTGTCCTTCAGACTCCTACCTACATATATGCTGGAGAACTGAAAGACATTCTTGCCATCAACCTGCCTGTACACTGTGGAATAGAGATCCCTTTTAGCCCCTTGTGCTGATACCCTGGGGAAACTTTTCCAACAGCAGCCACTTTAATCCAGGATTCCAGTGGCCCTACAAGTCTCCAACCTGCCAGCAAGTTGTGCTCAGGGGTCCCTTTTAGCCACCAACCTGAAAACACACTGAGGTCATGGGTTAAGGGTTCTCATGGCATTAGCCTGTCCATTGGCTGTGGAATCTACAACCCCATCCTACTTCATGTTGTTTTTCTTATGTCTTTTTGGCCATCATCAGTCTCAAAATCAGTCTTTTTTGTTGATGACCTATGGAAATCTTCCAGCCATAATCCAGCACACACATTAGGGTATCAGGAGTCCTTTTGCTGCCTCCCCACTGTCCACATGCTGGAGAAGGGTCTTTGTAGAGCAAAAGTGGCCATAGACCATGTAAATGGGTGGGCAAGGCTGAATTTGGCTCACAGATATAGATTTCCATCCATCCAATGAAGTGAAACTCCAGAGTACTAGAACTCTGGAATTTGGACCAGGTACATGGCTATATGGAATAAACACCACAGTTTCAAGCCTCCTTTCTAGCTAGATATCCAAGTTCTGGCAATGAGCATATGTGTGAAACTCCTAAATCATGCCCCAAAAGGAAAGGGAAAATGTTCTGGTTATTTACTGCATACTTATAAGCAACCCTAAAATAATGGCAATCAAAAATAATTAAACAAATAAATAACAATAACTATTACCTCTCACAAATCTACGGGTGATGTGTTCTTTTATTTATTTAATTTATTATTTATTTTTGAAGAGCTGAGGATTGAACCCAGGGCCTTGAACCCAGGGCCTTGATCATGCTAAGTACTCTACCACTGAGCTACACCTACAGCTCTGGTGTGTTTTTAACTAGGCAGTTCTGCAAGTCTCACTTAAGGGCTCATGCAGTTGAAATCAACTAAGAAACTTGGGCTTGTCTCATGATCCTCATGGTCTCTCTTCTCTGTGTGATCTCTCCACTCAATCTCTCTCCAATGGAATGTCCAAAAACACAAAGAAGAATCTTCCAGGCCTTCTTAAAGCTTAGGTCTAGTGTCATGTTACCATCTTCTACTGGTCAAAACTTTCACAGGGCTAGGCATAATTCAAGCAAAGGAGAAACATGTTTTCCTTCTCTATGAAGGAAGTGTCACTGATTTTGCAGCCCTCTTTAATCTACCACCAAGAGAATGGATATTTGGAGGTAATTAGCAATTTTTGCCCCACATCCCTTCAAGACAAACCATTTAAAATGCTAAGAGAGGGCCATTGCCATATAAGACTCATGAAAAGAAACACTGGCCATTATGCTTAGACACTAAAGGAAATCAGAGTAAAACTAATGATAATCTCATAGTAATTCTCATGCCAGCTCTTCATAAAGTCCTAGCAAACTTTTAAAACATACTAATCATGGGTGAAATAATCTGCACATTAACAAGCAATAGAGAATATTCCTACAAGAGGAAATACAATTGGCCAAGTATCCCATGGGGGAAAAAAGCTTGACCTCACTACTAATGAAAGAAATGCACATAAAAATGGTATAAGCTATTAAGTTCTCTTCATCGATCTAATAATATTTTATACCATTGAAAATACCCAGTGTAATCCATGTTGTTTGTAGAGGTATAAGGATGAATGGTCTGTTTAAAGTACATTTTGTTGGGGCTGGGGATGTGGCTCAAGCGGTGGCGCGCTCGTCTGGCATGCGTGCGGCCCCGGGTTCAATCCTCAGCACCACATACAAACAAAGATGTTGTGTCCTCAGCACCACATACAAAACAAAGATGTTGTGTCCGCCGATAACTAAAAAATAAATATTGAAATTCTCTCTCTCTCTCTCCCTCTCTCACTCACTCTCTAAAAAAAAAAATAAAGTACATTTTGTTAAGATCTATAATGTTTAAACTGTACATACCTTTTAATGGGACAATTCCAGTCCTAAGTCAGTATTCCATAAAAATAATTTGCACAAGACAGGTACAGTGGTGCACTCCTGTAATCCCAGCTACTCAGGAGGCTGAAGCAAGAGGATAGCAAGTTCAAGGTTAGTCTGGGCAACTTAGATCCTGTTTCAAAAAAAAAAAAATGAAAAGGGGTGGGGAATAACTCAATGGTAGAGTGATTGCCTAGCATGTGCAAGCTCTGGGTTCAATCCCAGTACTGCAAAACGACATTTATAATTGCATGATTATTCAAAAATGTATGTAAAATAATGTGCATTTCAGTATTAATGTATCACCCAATGTAAGCTAACTCTTTTTTTTTTCTTTTTGGTGCTAGGGCTCAAACCCAGGGCCTGGTAAATACTAGGAAGTACTCTACCACTGAACTGCACCCCCAGTCCATAAGTTAGCTTTTATTTAGAATCTATGGTGTATCACTATGCTGCAGATACTTTTATCATCCCTGACTTTCAAGGGAGAAAACTGAGTCATGTGAGGTTAACTAGATTAGCCAAGGCCACAGAGCCAAACAGTAGAAAGGATGGACTCCAGGCCAGGTCTCATGGATTCCAGAGCCTAAGGCATTACACTGTAAATTCTGCCATAGATGTTTGCAATAAACTTGCCAAGCATGACAGATATCCACTGACTCAGGATTACATTTCTTTTCATGTCTCCTTACCATCTTACTGGTAGTCCAACTCATTGAGAAGAGCAAGAAAGAGGAATGATGGAGACAAGGGGAGAAATACCCAGTGTGGAATTAATAGAACTATATTCCAACATATAGCTATTTAAAAAAAAAATTAAGGGGGGGGAGCTATAATACATATTGCTGGCCATGTTGTAGCAAAATTGGTACATTCATAGATTGCTAGTGGTGGTGCAAATTGGTTCAACCAGTTGGAGAGTTTTTTGGCAGTATTTCAACAGACACTAGAATGTTCACACTCTTTTAATCAGCAATCTCTCAGGAAAATATTTAAAGGAATTAACGCAAAAGAATAAGTTAGGTGGACAAAAGTTTTCATTAGAATGCAATTGTTAATAGCAAAACAATTGAAATATAAATGTTCAATATGGGATAATGATTAAGGGATTGTATTTGGCAAGAACTACAGCTGTTCACCTTTTTTTCTCAGAATCTTTTGGCTTGTCAAGCCCTGATCCTCACACAGCCCAGGGTGCTTGTGTTCAATAAAACAACAACAATCACTAAGACACATTTTAGCTCTGCAGCACCAGAATGGAGTCAGCCCAATGTTTTCTTCACATTTAAAAAACTGAGAACACGCTCCACCTGCCCTCCTTTAGCTCTGCATAAGTCTCCGCTCTTTAGCACATTTGCTGTTTACAGTTGCAACTCCCTCACAGTTTTCTCATCATTTCCAAAATGTTTTCTTCCCTGAAGTTGTGCATAAGCTTATGCCATTCAGGATGCCCGCCAGGACACTTAGAAGCACTGGGGCCTGGCTGCCTTCTGCATCAGTGTGACAGAGGCCAAGTCACAACTTTGCTAACTGCAAAGCCTCGCTGAGAGATGACCTATAATTATAAGAAATACATCAAATAGTGATTATTTTATTGATGTCAAGCTGTATTTTTACAATGAGCTATGTTACAAGAGAGAATGTGTTCTTTCCTGGCCAATGCCCAGCTCCACAACCTGCTTGCAAACTAGATGCACAGAATGTAATCAGTTCTCATGGTTTTGTCTGAAGGGTCCCCAAGACACTGTTTAGAAATACTGTAGGCTGTGGGGGTGGGGGGCTGCCAGTTTTGAGGATGATGTGAGGTAGAACAATGATCATCATTATTGGACAATAATGGTATTGGAACAATACAACAAATGCTTTAGAGAATTAAAATGTTTCCTGCCTAATGTCCACATGTTTTGTATAATTATTTTCTTTGTATGTTTTTACAATTTTTAAATTGCCTTTCATTATAAATTGCATTTAAAACATAGGTGCCCTCCTTTTCCTACATATTCTAATTCTGACAGGTAGTGATACACATGCTCAATATGACTGTCTTTTCTTAGATGTTATAGTGTGTGTGTGTGTGTGTGTGTGGCTTTTTACTTCTAGGATTTTAAAGAGCCAGATAGGCTGAGTTTGGTGCCACAGGTCTGTAATCCCAGCTATTCAGGAGGTTGAGATGGAAGAATCATGTGTTCGAGGCCAACCTGTGCAACTTAAGAAGACCCTGTCTTGAAATAAATTTTAAAAAAAGGGCTGGGGTTGTAGTTCAGTGATAGAGTGCTCATGAGTTCAATAACAAGTTCGGAAAAAAAAAAAAGCCGCTTCTTTACAAAAACTCTTTTAGAAGGTAGCTAAGAGTAGAAAGGGATGTGATTCACAAGTGGCAAACTATAGTCTTCTGCCTGCTAATATCAAGCTGTGTAACTGGGCACAAGTCAGCTCCTCTCTCTCTGATGTTACTCATGTGTAAAATGGGTGAGATTTACAGAGGTTAAAGGCAGCAGACTGCTTGGGTTCACTCATATCCTGGCTCCAGCTCTGTGATCTTGGACAAACTACTTCTCCCTATACTAAGGGGATTAACTGGCTTGCTTTACCCAGGATTGAGGAATCTCCTGAGACACATGACTTTCAGTTTTAAAATTGGGCAAATCCTGGGAAAACCAGGAAAAGCTGATCACCTTTTCCATGCCTCAGTTTCCTTATCAGTAAAAGAGGATTATAACAAAACCATCCCCATAGGGACTGCTGGGAGGATTGATTTTTTTTCAGTATGAAAAAGCACTTAACACAACCTCTGGCCCAGAGTGACTTCCATAGGTGGTAGCTGTTATAATCAGGATTATCTTTTTGGATGTATCTTCTTGATTCCATCCCCCTCTGTTACTATTTCTTCCATCTCCCTTTCTCCTCTCTTCTATTTAATAGCATAAAGACTTAAATATGAGCATATTTAGTATTAAATTCGACATGCTGTGAAATCCTTTGTTTCACTTACCACTCCAGACAATACTGATGATGCCTTCAGAATGTTTTTAAGCAATTTAATATAGCTCTCATTGGAATGTCACAATTTTCAAAGTTATAGTTCAATCTCCCCTCGGTGTAATGCAATAAAAAGGTTACTCTAATGTCGTTTGCTTTATATAAATAACATCAAAATGCTTCAAACCCAAAAGCTAAATAAGAAAAGAGGAGGGTGAGGAGAAATGGGTTCATGAAGACATGGAAGGGCAACATTTCTGGACCAGTGGCCCTTCCTGTCTTTGATAAAATATTTCCAGGTGAAATATTTTGTGTGTTCTATGCTGTTGGGAGTGAATCCTGACCAATACATGCTTGGAAGGTATTGTTGAAAAGGTGACTGAAAATGAATGAATGAAGATGAAACCATAAACAAGGCCCTGAGAGGAAAATGTGGACTCAACCTATACCAGATGGAAGTGGGACCTCCCAGGCAAATGAGTTTTCCAACAGTCCTCTCTTCTTTCCCTCCCCATAATGCCTATTATCTAAGTAGGCCATAGTTTTGGAGGAGATAAAGGAAATTTGTGAAAGGAAGGACAGACATTTTTTACTCTTCCAGTTGGCAGAGAGTAAAAAAGCCCTTTCTGGATTTTTTTTGTTGTTGTTTTTGCAGGAGTGGGGGGTGGGGGGCATAGTTGCTGAATTTAAATCAAATGATCTTTGTTCACAACTCTCTGTGTAGGGAACATACCATCCTGCCCTAAAAGCCAGACCTGCATTGGGAAGAAAGAAAGAGAGAAAGAAGGAAAGAAAGAAAGAGAGCTTGGAATTGATTCTCCAGTGTGGAAGATTGTCAACAACAGCATTTTCTATTTGTGCTATTTAAAAGATAGTGTTGGTGGTCTCCTCATTTCTCAGAAAAGGGAAATTTTATACCTGTTAGATTATAGTCTTGGAGCTATTTATTAGAGAGAACGTACCGTGACAGATAACGCCAACTCTCTATTATCCATGAAAAGAAATAAGTAAAAATCACTCCTCGGTCTAAATTTCACTTGAACTGTGGGTTTCAATCTCCTTTCTTTCCAGCCCTTCTGGGATTCTCTTAGCAAAACACATTGGTTTTAATTTCTTTTTAGTCCCTTGTTAGCCTTAAATCGGGGGAGTAATGAACAATGAAATAGCCCCAACAGCACTAATGAGGGAATTGAGGAAAGAGAGTGAAGTAGGGGCTTCAAGGAGGGGAAAGATCAATCTGAGCCCACCCCATGAGAATGAAAACAAAATGTCATTTGCTCAAATCAAAATGCCTCCCTCCTACACTCACACAGCCACAGTGCAATTCTCAGGTTCAGTCAAGATTTACCAAACTGTTCATGGGTGCCAGGAACTGTGCTAAGACCTGACCTGAAGAGGCTGAAGTGAATGGGAAGAATGTGATGTTGATTCAAGGCATGCAACACCAAATTCCAGGCGATTGTGAGAAATCTATGAGTATCCAATAAAAAAAAAAATCTGAGATTTTCTCATTTAATCTCCAAAGAAAAAGTGCTAAAACTCACTTTCTGTGCCTTTGCATCTTAGTAGATTATTTGCTCTCCTCCTCCCACTTTTTCTGCTTAGACCCGCCGCATGCATCTGCTACCTCCATCATTTTCAATGGGCAGTCGGTGCCTGCGCCACCAGAGTCAGTGTACCAGGGGACCCCTCGGTTCTGACTCCGCGCGGGGCGGTCGCCTCTACCCACGGCCGCTCACCATCCGCGCCCTCTCGTGGGCGACTTAGTCCAACTTCCCCATTTATCTATGCCATCAAGGTCACCCGGGCCGGGTCTTTTCTCTACTCTCCTGGTCCTTGAGACCCAGCATGCGACAAGAGAGGTCACTAAGTCGTCGTAGCAGCGCCCCCAGCAGCGCTACACTGGCAACCCTGTCCCCTCCCCGCCCCCAGCACACGTCCCCGGGTGCTGGCATCTCCTTCCCCGACGGGAAACTGAGGCCGCCTTAGGCGAGCAATGACCTTTGGAGGGCCCTGCCAGCCGCCTGGTGTTGGAGGGCGGGGGGCGATGCCGTCGGTGCCTGGTGGGTTTTGCCTGGGCGGAACCATGAGGCCACTAGGCCATGAGTGTTCCAGTTTTCTTCCACTGTTGTTCTCATGACCTCGGCTTGGGATCCATCCCTTTCCCTCAAAGATGCTGGTGTCCCCCAAAAGGATGCAGGGTAGACTGCAAAGTCGGGGGCAAAATGGGAGCCGTTGGGGGGAGGTCGGAACTGCCCCAGGTTTCGAGGAGACGCCTGTCAGAACGTTGAATGTAAGTCCTTTTGCGCGGTTATTTTTATTCCCGGGCCTTTCTTCCTCTTGTCCTCATCCTCGTCCTCCTCCTTCTCCTCTATATTTTTGCCTTCTGTTCAGCTATTTGTGTTTTCTGATCGGGTAAGTGATTTGCGACAGGAAATTAGATATCTTTATTCCAGAAGCACTGTGGTACTAATGGTATCTATTCCAGAGCCGGCTCCCTCTTAGTCGCCGGATTTTTTTTTTTTTTTTTTTTACTTGCAGGTTATTTTGTGATGAAAGGAACAAAGTATTGTACAACCCCAGCATCTTACCTCCTCCCTTCCATACAATGCAACTCTTAATTAAACATGGGGACACCCACGCCTCTCTTCCCACAGGACCCCTTCCATATGCTTCACCAACCCCCAAATACCAGCCTTCTATGGGCTGGGAAAGCCTCGTGTTGAACTTCCCAATTAGCAAGACAGTGCAAAATAAGGGATTCTAAAGAACTGTTATCACTCCTATTTTTGGATTCTTCCTTTGAGGCCTTATCTACTAAATGTTTTGTTGACCTTAGCATGACTTTAAAATCCTGCACGTCTGAGGATATGAGATTACAGACACTACAGGTCTTTAGAAACACGATTTGTTTCTGATTGATGATTTAGGATTAACACATTCAGTGCAAAGGAAATAACAAGATCGATTTGAACAGAGATTTTTTTTTCTTTTGTCTTTGTAAAACCTTCATTGGTAACTTTTTCCCACAGGTTCAAGAAAACTCAGTCATTTCCAGGTTGAACAAATCAAAGGAGTTGGACAACAACCTTATATTTCTCTTTTCTGGACTTCTAGCTAGACCAAGGGGAGTGATTTAAGAGTAGCTCACAGTAGTGGAAGCTGGGATTTGAGGATTTCCTGATGCAAATGCAGGAGTGTGGGGTTCCTGGGGGGAGATGGAGCACAGTGGTGGCTAGAGTCCCTCTGGAAGGCAAAGGGCCATTAAGTCAGAAGTGGGGGACCCAAGTCAAAAGGTGGAAGAATCAAACACAGGTCATTGAGTCAAAAAGCAGAGAATCCTAGAATCAGAAGGTGGGGAATCTTAAAATCTGAACGAGGGGAACTTAGAATCAGAGGGTGAAGTATTTAAAAGTCAGAAAGTAGGAAGCAATCTTAGAGCCATGGTATGAGATATCACAAATATAGATTTCACGGTACAGAAATCTCAGAGGAGCTGCCTTCAGACAATCCTTCTCCAGGGACTGAGGAATCTGTGAAGTCCTCCAGGCCTCCATGAACATCCTAGAGACTACAGATTCAGATTTCCGCCTGATGTTACATCCTCTGCATGCTTGCCTTGGTGCCACCCCCAATTATTTCACTTCTAGGTCCAGTGTTTCCTGAGGTTAGCCAGCAAGAATCCACCCAGCAATTATCTCCCCTCTCGCGCTCATGGGGGGACATTAACCACGAACGCGCTGGAGAAGAAAGGTACAGATGGGTCTTTTATTGAACACTTGGAAATGTTTCCAAGGCTTTTGTTTCCTTCCCCCATTCATTCCTGCGGATCACTTGGATCTGCCAACTTCAGTCCCCAGAGGCTGCGGCGGGAGGGCTTGGTCCACCCAGAGCTCCCGCTAGGGGGCGCACTCTGGCCATGGCGCGTAGCCGAGCCCAACAGGGGTGCTGCTAGGGTTGGGTAGGACTCGGACAGCCAGGGTCCTCAAGAGGCCTCTGAACTGTCGCTCGCGTTGGGCCCTTTGCTGCTCCTCACCGGAGTTCCAACCCGTGCCCATCTTCCCCTAACCCGTCCGGGGTCTCCTAGGGCAACTACAGAGTAAAGGCTGCACCCAGGATGGCTCGAACCTGGATGCACTCGGGGTCCTGCCATCCGGTGTTGGAGAGGAGAAAGCAGATGGCGGCGATTACAGGGCTCCGAGGAGTTTCCTTCTGGGGTTTGAAATCTGGGGGATGGGTACCAGAAGTGGGGGTCTCCCGTCAAGGGACTCGGGGTGAGAGCCCAGAACCCAACCAAATGCTTCTCGCCTGTGGAAGGGAACACACACCACGCATTCTGAGGGCGCATAAGAGGCTGCGACCAACTCGCCCAGCTTTGTGCTTGAAGCAAAGATGGAAAAAAGCTCAGTTGTCTCCTGGATGGATGTTGGAGGAGGGGGTGTCCGTTTTCTCTCCAGTTCTCACTCCCCCACCCCCTCCTTCTGATGCTGATGGGTAACAGAAAGTGACGAAGTTTGCAAATAAGGGAAGTTGTCCTGACACAGTAATCACACCCACACGTCCATACCTTGAGGGCTCAGCCGTGATCCTCGGGACGCTTCCAAAAAAGCTGCTTCCCAACAAACCTCTCCTAGCCGAGCCCTAATGGTGGAACTCTCGGCTCTGGCGGAGGACACAGCGAAGAGCGAAAGGAGGGAAGCATGAGCAAACGCGAGGGAGTCTTGCGAGGAAATCAAGTTATCAGTTCCTTTGGACCTTTCCTCAGGCTGCTCCTTTGAAAATACATCAACAAACAAACCCGGTCCACAGACAGATCCCAGCAGCCTGGGGAGAACTGAGGAAGGGGTTGGAAGTGGAAGGCAAGCAGGGGGCAGAAAAGGCAAGGGACAAGTTCTAGGCAAGCGGATTATGTTACATTTCCTCCTATTATCAGAGTTCCAGGAGGAGAGACCTCGATTTGTGCATAAAATGCATACCCTGAAATGGATAAGACTCTGAAAGCAGCATTTGAGGAGGTTAACCTTGACTGGTTGGAGTTAAGGGGGGTTGGGGGGAGGCAAATATTTCTGTTTGTGCCCTCCGGCTCTTCCCAGCACCGGCTGTCAATCCCGACGCTTGTTATCCTCACAAGGCTTCAGTTTGTTTGCCTGATCTCAGCAAGGTTTTCTTCCACAAGTAGAACTATAATTGCTATAATTCTACTGTATCATTTGGATCATTGCAGTATTGTTGTTTTCTCTCCCTCTTTCTCTCCTCCTAACACTGCAATAACGCGCTCCAGTGTTAAATTAGCAGGTTGCAGAAGACCATAAATGAATGAAAGTTTGTTAAAAAAAAAAAAAAGAAAAAGAAATTAAATAAATAAAACAGCAAAATGACTTGGCAAAGGGTATATCACATCACAGAGAATCCTTGCATGTAATCAGGACTTATTGTCTTCTCTTCCAATGGCTTCCAAATTGGTCACCAGACTCCAATGAAGTTTATTTCTATTGTTTAAATATATGTTTTGAAGAGGTTGAGCATAATTTAAGGGGACCTGAGCCATCCGGTGCGACTGAAAGCCCATTACAGCTTTATTTATCTATGTGTATACTGCACAATAAATTAAAACATCTCAAATGAAAAGTATGTGAGGTTAACTCTCCTCCAAACATTTTCCCCCTTGGATAATGACATCTAACTGCCACCCCTTTATCCCACATTTCTTGCAAATATAATTTTGAAACTACAATGTAGCATTAGCTTTCTCACCACAGAATAGAAAGGGGGTTTCTTCCATTCACCTCCTCTGGGTAATTATTATTTCCAGTTCTGGGGACAAGTCCCAATTTTCAGTATAAAAAATAACTTAAGCACTTCTCACCCTCACTTCCAGCCATTATTGTCATTTTTCTTTTTGTGATTGATTTTTAAAGCAGATAAACCAATATCTATTGTTTTTTCCAAGCAGTTCAGAAAAAGCAAACCAACAGTTACAGACCTCAAGGCTTAGGGGAACCAGAAGTTGTGAATAACAAAGTACAAACATGAATATTATCACTAAGATGAAATTACTTTTGATTAGTGCATAAAAAATAAGTGAAAAATTGAGGTGAAAAGAAATTGAGGTGTCATTTTGCTGGGAGAGTAAATATTAAAATGGGCTTAAACTATAAATACTTTTATACATACTTTTATAACTCAATTCTTAAAAGTCCACATATTCAATTTGCCAGTAAAACTCTTCCTAGATATCAGAGGCATCATTTTATTTTCTAAAATGACATATAGTATAACACATACATCATATGCCCATATTCTGACTAGACACTATGAAGATGCCAGGAAACTCTGTCTCCCATCCAGTACCTTAGAAAAGTTTTCTGGAATTTTTTTAAAATTTAATCTCTGGGGAATACCAAGAGTCAGTTGTTAAATTTGAAATTGGCTGTAGGATTGTGACACATCTTAGGGATGCTGGGTGTGTAAAGTAAGCTAAGACAGCCCCCACCCCACCCCGAGTTGAATGGATAACCTTTCTTCCCAAAAGCATCTTCACTTGGGAGGATTGATTAGAAAATATAACAAATAAAATAATAGAACAAATAATGCTGGTGTTTTTACAAGGTTTCTGAAAGAAACACTCTATATTCCATTAATAGAATTAGATATAATTCCAGGGATCATTAAGTCAGAATCAGAAATTCTATGTTAACCTCCCCCTTTACAGTGGATGATTAAAATTAGAATACACCCCAGCAGAAAGTCCGACTTCTTTTAAAAGAAGAACAGCTGCAGAAGGGGGAGGAGGGGTATGTAGGCGAAGAAGTCTTCCACTAAGGGAGTTGAAACCCCGTTGGGCTCTCAGAAATGATTTGTGCATTTGTTTCTCTTTTTGTTTTTAACACGATCTCTCTTGGACTCATTTTCAACCCACTCCCTGCGTGTGCGGAGCCGAGTCTAAAGTCGTCACGGAGCCACCCGGCTGCCGGGTCTTGTGGATTTCCGGCGCGGGACCCGCCAGGGAGGGAAAAGTGCCTCTCCAAACTACCAGCTGCAGGGACACGGACAAGGGTCCAGGGCTGGAGGCTCTGTGGAAACTGATGAGTCTATACACCTCTCAGCTGTTATGAGAGTCACACGTCCAGAATGGGCTTTCCGGACCAGGGAGGGGAAAGGGAGGGAATCAGTGCACATAACGTTAGTTTAAAGCCGAACAGGACAGAATTAAAACATCAAACTGTTCGTGAGGACGAAAAAAGAAAAATGCGGGGAAAGGAAGAGATGATCCCAGGTGCCTTGGAACTGGGGAGAAAGCTTAAATGAAAATCAAATATCATAATAGCTCTAGTTCTACTTTGCTCATCCCCCACTCTGCCCCCATCATTCCAGTGTAGGAAAAACGGTGTGACTCCAACTAAAAATCAGAGAATCAGAAACGGAGAGGGACAGAGAGAAATCCCTTTTGTGCTGCCCTTAATAGTAGTAGTAGTAGTAGTATAGCATTTGTATTAGTGTTATTAATGTGCCTGTTCCCAAGCCTTCTCATCCCCCTCAAGTTGTGTCTTCAATGCTCCTGCCAAACCAGCCGATCTGTCTGCCACCCACCCACTAGCATCCAAGAGTTATGCAGATGTTTATGGCTAGGAAAAAAATCTCAGTTATGCATCCTTGTATTTTTAAATACTGACTGTAAGTGATTCAAGTATAATCCTTTGTAAAACGCTTTTCTCTTTGACACATTGAAGGGGTTGAGAGAGGAAAACCTGGCATGGATTCCCCTTCCCCGACCCCTCTCCCACCCACCGTCCTCGCCCCCACCATGCCAGCGTCAGGGCCCCTCACTATCCCTTGGGCCCTGCACCCAGGCAGTGAAGGTGTCCTTGCCTGCCCCTTGCCTGGGGTTTATCCAACTTTGGTAAGAATTGGGTCTTGGTTCTCAGGGTTAGATGCGAAAGAAGCTGTTTGAGAAGAAATGTGCTCTCCCTATAGCTAACCTCTCCCACCTTTGCTAATGCGAGCCAGGTCATGAGAATTCAGAATTTTAGGTGCTTAGATTTGGTTGAAGTCTAATCTGGGTTCTCTTCCACACTAGGGAGTTCAGAGACCTCCGCAGGTTCCACTACCCGGGTGATATTCGAGGGTGAACAACCTAGTGGTGACCAGCTGAGATGAGTTTGGGAAAAGAGGAAGGAGAATCAAGGGAGAAGGAGGTGACTCCCAGACCCGTCCCTAGTCGCCCCCTCCTCGCGGCTACAGCCGCTGGTCCCTTTCCACCCTGTAAGTGCTCTAGAGAAGGCCGAGTGTCGTTGGCACAGCTTTATCTTTAACGGGGTTTCTTCTCGTTCTAGAGTTAAAAATCTGAGAGGAGAGCAGTGGGAGACGCTATTAATAAGAGAACAACAGCGAGGCTCTGGGTGAAGACAAACAGCGCAAGGTGTTGGGCCACAAGACAAAACCAAACGCCCCGAAGGCAGATGTCTGCTCACGGCCCTCACCCTGACACCTCGGAGGTCCCCCAGCCTAGAGAGGATGATGACTGAGCACCGATGAGGTCAAAGCGCTGTCCCGGCTGCAATATCGGCTTTGAAAACTGTCAGGTCTGTCTGAATATGAACCAGCAAGGTCCTCGGGCTGGTGGGATGGGCGCGTGACACCCAAGTGGCACTCAAAGACCAGGCATCCGAATGAGCAAGAGCTTTGGGCCAACCCTAAAGGTTTAAAGAAGGAAATGAAGGAAAAGGGTAGCAAACATAGAAAGTTGTTAATCTAAAAAAAGAGTGAGAGAAAGAAAAGAAAATTGACTCTGGTGGTGCCCGCTGCTACACCTCCCCCCCCCCCAAACCCGCTGGCCCCTATGAAATCCAGTCCCGGCTTTGTATTGCGCCCGCAGCCCGACGCAGCCCGGCCTCTAGCGAGAGCCAATCAGAAAGCGCCTCTCAGCACGTGGAGGAGAGAGACTCCAGAGCTCCGCGCCCGCTGCTCACTACACTTGTTACCGCTTGTCCTGAGCGCGGAGAGGGCGAGCTCAGGCTGCGAGCAGGGGCGGGAGCCGGCAGCCGGCAACCGAGAGAGACTGAGAGGCACAAAGATCGCAATAATATCCGTTAAAACCAGCCATCTAACCCCACCCACAACACACACCCATCCATCCCACCCGCCGGGAGAGACAGCCAACAGTCCGCTCTCTGCGCCCAGGGAAAAAGCCCCAACCATGAGCAATCAGTACCAGGAGGAGGGCTGCTCCGAGAGGCCCGAGTGCAAAAGTAAATCTCCAACTTTACTATCCTCCTACTGCATCGACAGCATCCTGGGCCGGAGAAGCCCGTGCAAAATGCGGCTGCTGGGAACCGCGCAGAGCTTGCCTGCCCCGCTGGCCAGCCGCGCTGACCAGGAAAAGGCCGTGCAAGGTAAGGCTGCACCCATCAGGCACCTGCAAGGGGCACTGGGCACTGGATGTTTGATGTTCGGGAGCCAGGGGCCTGGGGGGTTGTGAAGTTGGAGAGGAAGAAAGGAGAGGGGACAACTCTGAGGCCTGGTGCCTCAAAGAGCAATGAACATCTCACTGGGGGCTGTCTCTCCCTCCCTATGCTTCCAGAGAAAGCAGAAGCCCAGCTTCGCTTTGGGACTTTGTAGATTATTGGCGTTAGTCTTTAGATAGTTTAAATACCCCTTTTGTTGGCCTTGGGTGTACTCTGAAGAGAGCTGGTGTCGCAGAAATAGCAGATGCTCTCTTAGACCCTCATGGAAACAACTTGATGAAGACAAGAACCCCAAACACTGGTGAATGGGGGTCTCCAGGCAGGGTGAGCCCTTGGCCTTTTCTCTTTAGAAAATTTCTTTTCACACGGTGTTTTCCTTTTTTTTTTTTTTTTAATTGTGCATTACTTGTGACCTCTTAACCAAGCTTTCCAAAAAAAAAAAAAAAAAAACATTTCCCCAATGCTCTTTATTGTATTTAAAATTTATGAAATGTGTGGCTTCTAGGTGCTATTTTTTCTCTGCTATGTTATTTTTTAAAGAATTGAGCTGTTGAGATGTTTAAAAGGTTTTATTTTCTAAAATTAAAAATTGCAGAACAACTGTCGTTTTGCCCCGAACCTGTTACTCTCAAGTTTCGCCTTAAGCTGGAATGCAGAGGTATAGCTACGAAAGAACTGTTCGTTTCTTTTAAAATTTGAAAACCAGCGGTCCAGCCACAATGCTGCTTGGAAAACAGGACCTGATGGTGGAGAAGGGGCCGATTAAAATAAAACTGACTTTTTCCTTTTCTTTTTTTAGCCTGAAGTGGCACCTGTGCCAGCCACTTCCTCGAAGGGAAGGAGCGGCCTGTGCCTGTTGCACCCCCCTCTCTGTCCCGACTCCAGGCCTTTCCCAGCACATTTTTGCCAGGATTATTTTTCTTTGCCATTTTGTGTAAGGACCCCGGCCCCTCCCGCTGTGAACTGTTGGGGCGCGGCCTTAGCTTTGGGCCACAGGGCTTCTTCGCCCCGCAGGGGTCGCCCGCGGGGCAGCGCCCCTCGTACCAGCCCGCGCCCCTGTGGCGGAGCAGCGGGCAGAGGTCGTGCGCAAAGTTTTCAGAGTACTGGCAATTTTTTAAAAAGTTATTGGATGTTTCGGATGGTCCCCTGGCCCAAATGTGAAGAAAAAAAGAAGTGGGAGAGTGGGCAAAGGGAAAGAGAAAGGAATGAAAGAAGAAAGGGAGGAGAAGAAGGGAAAGCACGCAAAAAGATAAAGGAAGGAAAGGGGAGAGAAAGCGAAAGAGATAAGGAAAGGAAGAGGGGAGAAAGAAAGAAGGAAGGCAAGGAAAGAAAAAAGGGAGGGAGGGAGCGAGAGGAATAGATAAGAGAAGGAAAGGGGAAATAAATGGCAGAGTGAACGAGGGAAGGGAAAGAGGAAGAATGGGCAAAAATAAGGAAACAAGAGAAAGAGGGGCAGAGAAAGAAGAAAGGGCAAGAAAAGTGGGGAAACGGGCCAGTCGGAGCCTGGTGGACCTGGGGCTGTGTGTGCCTAAGCCTAGGCACGCAGGGAGTTGCAGAGGGTTGGCCCCATGCGGTGGTTCTGGCGGGGACGCCCTGGCCCACTGGCTCGCTGACTGCTCTCCCTTGCCCGCAGGCTCCCCCAAGGGCAGCGGTGCCCCGTTCGAGGCAGAGCTGCACCTGCCGCCCAAGCTGCGGCGCCTCTATGGCCCTGGCGGGGGCCGCCTCCTCCAGGGCGCCGCGGCGGCGGCGGCAGCGGCGGCGGCAGCAGCAGCCGCGGCGGCCACGGCCACCGCGGGTCCCCGGGGGGAGGCCCCTCCACCGCCACCGCCAACCGCGCGGCCGGGGGAGCGGCCGGACGGCGCTGGGGCCGCGGTGGCTGCGGCCGCCGCGGCCGCCGCCGCCTGGGACACGCTCAAGATCAGCCAGGCGCCGCAGGTGAGCATCAGCCGCAGCAAGTCGTACCGCGAGAATGGGGCGCCCTTCGTGCCGCCGCCGCCTGCGCTGGACGAGCTGGGCGGCCCGGGGGGTGTTGCGCACCCTGACGAGCGCCTTGGCGCGGCCGGCGGACCCGGCAGTGCCCCAGCGGCGGGTGGCGGCACGGGCGCTGAGGACGATGAGGAGGAGCTGCTGGAGGATGAGGAGGATGAGGAGGAGGAAGAGGAGCTGCTGGAGGATGATGAGGAGGAGCTGCTGGAGGACGATGCCCGCGCGCTGCTCAAGGAGCCCCGGCGCTGCGCAGTGGCCGCTACCGGTGCCGTGGCCACAGCAGCTGCCGCCGCTGTGGCCACTGAGGGCGGGGAGCTGTCGCCCAAGGAAGAGCTGCTACTGCATCCAGAGGACGCTGAGGGCAAGGACGGCGAGGACAGCGTTTGCCTGTCCGCGGGCAGCGACTCGGAGGAGGGGCTGCTGAAGCGCAAGCAGAGGCGCTACCGCACCACGTTCACCAGCTACCAGCTGGAGGAACTGGAGCGAGCCTTCCAGAAGACGCACTATCCGGACGTCTTCACCAGGTATAAGCGCAGGGTGGTCACGGTGGTAATGGCGGGAGGGCAGCACGGGACTCTGAGAGGGATGACAGGAAGGGAGGGGCCCCAGACTCTAGGCAGTCACTTTGCTCTTGACTTTGCCGAGGAGTGCCTTTCCAAACACCTACCTTTGCTCATCTAAAACTACCCACTCCCTCACCCCCATTCTGGGCTTTAAGTTTAAGCTGGGATAGTTTCTCTTCTTCCTAAGGTAGTTCCAGTTTAACATTTCCCAATTACAAGTTTCAGTTCAAGGAAAAGAGCCTTTCCTTAGAGCACCAGACTAAGCCACTTTGGGGAGGCACGCACACGCATTGCTTAGGGCTTTTCAGTCCTCGCCAGGTCCCCGGAGAGGCGCAGGGAGTACTACCCGCGGTCACTCTGCAGAGTAGAGAACGGGCTATTTTTGGCCACTGTACTGTGCGCTCATCACCCCTGCCTGGTGTCCCAGGAGTCTGGTGGGTATCGGTTACACTGTTTGCAGTGAGTCTGGAGCCCAGTGCCTGAGGAGGAGGTCTTTAAAAAGATCCGAGTACTGTCATTTGAGGACTCCTGAAATAGCCGAAGGAAGTCGGAATTGGACAGTGTTTAGTGTCTCTACACCTGAGTGGCATTAGCCAGAGTCTTCCCCTCTGGTCTCAGTCCTCCCCCCAGATTAACCCAGTGTGTGTTTACTGTAAACGGGTTTACTGAATAGACAATGACTAATGGAAGCCCGGCAAAGAGGCAAGCAGTTGGGGAAATTTTTCTTTGGACAAGTGTCCAAGCCGGCTTGCGGGGTGGTTGTTGCTCTATTTCCCACTTGCTCTGAGTTTTGGGGGTGGGGGAAGATGTGCCTTTGGGATAACTGGGACTCTGGGCCCCGACTTCAGCTGATCTGGGGGTGCCCGCAGGTGGGAGCCTTTCTCTCCCACCCCAAGGCCAATGTTTCGGCTCAGCTGAAGAGGAGTCAGGGTTAGGGCAAACTTCCTCCATGAAGAGAAAGGGAACCGGTGTCTGCCTGGCGCAGGACTTGTCAAGCAAGCAGCTCCTTCGCAGGAAACGTGTGCAGATTTTCAACGTGCATTTTAGAGAAACTTGCCTGTCCCTTTGAACTAGAGGATACATTTCTGCTTAGGAACCAGAAGGCCTGAATCAACTCCAAATTATAGTTGGTCTGGCCATTGCCAAACTCCTAACCAGAAGCAAGAAAATAGAGAGGATTTAATGAGGGCGTGGGCATTTAAATTTGATTGTCCCTTGAGCTTAACTTGGTCTTCCCCATTGTCACCTAGTCCCATCCTTATCTTTAAAAAAGGAAATAAATTTAAAAATCAGTGTGTACTATCAAATAGCTCACTGGACCACCGGCTTTTTGCATTTATCAAACATGTGTATTTCAAAAGAAGAAATGAACTGGTGTCGGTTGGTATCCAGGTCCGCCCTTTTTTAGCTAGAGGGGGGGCAAAGTGCGTGAGGAGGAGCCGCTCCTCTCTGCTACCCCACCCCCACCTCTTACCAGCCTAGGAGTCAGCCCCTTGGCGCCAGCCAGAAGTGTAGATTTAGATTTGCTAGTGCTCACTGTAACACGCGGCAAAGCAAAGCGCTTAGTGAACCGATTTTCTCCAGGTGCTGAAGTTTCAGGTGTGGACAGGAGGCCTACTGGCAGCGCAGAGCCAGGGCCCCAGGCTCGGGCAACCCCCGCTCTTTCATATTAGCGAGCGGAGAGCCAATTATTCTCGGCGCGCTCATATTTTCGGTAAACAGGTCGTAAGCCATTTTACAGCATCTTAATGGTTTCCTATTTGCCTTAATTGTCGCAGTAATAACTGCAATGACGGGGTAGGGTTTCAGCTAAATTGACTTCCCCTGAGATGGGCAGGGTTTGTAGTGGGCACTGGAGTCAGGAGGTACGCAGAATTTTGTTTAATCGAAAAATTACCCCACTGAACTCTTAACAAGCTTAACATATCTCCAGAGGGTAATAGGGACTGTGACCTAAGGGGGTAAGGGAGGGAGGAAGGCGGGGGAGAGAGAGATGGAGGGAAAGGCAGAGAACTGAAAAGAGGGGAGAGAGAAAAAGAGGAAAGGGGAGGAGATAAATTTTTTAAAGGAAAAAGGCAGAATGAAACCAAGAGGGCAGAAAAATATTTCTTTCGGTGAGTGTTGAGCTCTTCCTGTGTTTAGTATTAGGACAAAACAATACAAGAACTGTGATGACTGTATGTGTGTGTGTGTGTGTATGTGTACACGTGCATGCACGTGTATGAGAGTATTTTCTGTCTAACTCTGGCCTAAGGGGGAGAGACAATCCATGTGTCCAAGTTTGTAGAATTATAGACCAAGAAGCCATCCCTGTCACACTTGAGTATGTTATATAATATTCTATATCTAGCAATATGTTGTGGTTTTATGCCTTCAGTCAAATAGTAGGCACTCCAGTGGTGAAGAGATGGCATGCTCATGTACTTGGGGTGGGAGCAGGCAGGCAGGGGACTGGAGGAGGGAAAGTGGCTGAGAGGGAGTTGCTGGGGCCTGTAGTGACCTATCTGTGTGTTGCTTTCTTATAGGGAGGAACTGGCCATGAGACTGGACTTGACTGAGGCCCGAGTCCAGGTGAGCTGTAAACAGGGGAAGAGGGAGGGAAGAAGGCTAGGGGATAAATGGAAGAGAGATATGGGTTAATGAACTGGGGGGCTGTGAGAGCCCCTTCATAACAGGAAGAGAAGCAGAATCAGAAAAGTAGATCCAAGCACTGACACACACAAAGATATTTAAAAATTAAGACTTGGGAGGTGGGAGGGGAATACTTCTGGGTTTAGGAGCCTGAGAAAGGAGTCCAAGTTCAGAACAGGGGTTTTAGAGTCTCTGAGACTACAGTTCAGGAGTCCCCAGTCCCAAGGCTCCTATAGAAAACAATCCATGATCCGACTTCTCCTGATTGAAATAATGGGATGGAGCATGGATTTGGTTGTTAGACAAATCCGCTCAGCTCCAAGCAGGTATTTGGCTGCGATTAAGTCTCCAATCGGGCTTCATAAAAGCCCACTTAGTGCTAGAACAAACAGGGCCATTTGAAGGCAAAATGCTGTTTGATTTCCCCTCCACCCCGCACAAGGAGCTGGCTAATGCTATTTGATTTCCCATTTTTTATAGCAATGAGCCCACATTGATCTAATAGGGAGTGAGTGCAATGCTATTAAAGGTGTTTGCAGCCCCATACCAGAGTGCATTTCCGAACCCAGGCCTCATAACCAAAGAGACGATCAACACCAGGCAGCCCCGATGGCCAACAGAAAACAGATGTCCCTGGGTTAGGAGCTGAGTGAATCACTTTACAGTCAAAATCAAGCGCTGATAAAGCACAATAAATTCCATATGGCTCATTTAATACACAACAGCTTCTTGCATTAGAGGGCTAATGATGAGGCCTGTCCCCTCCTTTCTGTTGACACATTTCTCCATTGTCAAACAGAGATGTGACAGCAACTCCGCATTTTCAGCTCAGGGGAACAAGTCGTGGGAAAGTTAAATAACTTTTAAAAAGAAAGAGAGCGCCCCCTCCCCTTCTGCTCTCCTCCTATTCACTGGAGAAGATGTAATTAAGTGAATATGAATTATTAGAGTCCTTTCGTTTACCTTTGGGGGGCCTCAGAGGTATTAATTCAATAATGAGGAATTGCAGGGGGACATCTTGATAATTGCAGTTGAGTTGGGAGAGACGATCTGTCTGTAAAGGTTTTCATGTTCTTTAAGGGCATTTTGCCTCCACTGCCCCATTCCCCTCCTTTACTCATTGCAATCATGGTGGGGCGGATATTCTCGTCTAGACAGATTTGGATGCACAAAAGCTGCCCACCCAGCCTGGTCCTATCTATAGTCTAACTTTTTCAAGCCTCTGAATCTCCACACTGGAGTGTTTCTGCAATTCACAAATAGATTATTTGAAGGCTGTGGAATGTAATGGATGGGCCCTTTTTCAGCAGAAATTTAAGTAATCAACTGATTTAAGTTCTTGATTTTTCTTGCCCTGGGTGGCTGTCTAGAAGTCAAACCAAGCTTAGTTGCTAGACAACCCCCAGGGTAGATATTTGAAGGAAGTGAATGTCTTTTAAAATGTTAAACATATTCCTCTGGTATAGTTTACATTATATTTTAATATAACTCTGTATAGCCCTGGAGTTCATTCTTAATTTTTAGACTTGTGTGCAGTCATAAACCGAGTTCTAAAGATATTAATGCCTTCAGGGGAGAAGGAGCATATCTTCTCAGCTGTGGGTGTGATAAGCAGGTCACATAAAAATAATCTCATGCTCTTGGGGGTTATTTTTAGATGATGGTAGCTGCCATGTTTCAGGTAAAGGTCTCTATTAAAACTGTTTCTTATTAACAATTAGGAAAATACCTGGCTGAAAACCTCCCCCAAGCCTAGAGCTATCTATTTAAATAACCTATTTAAACCACATTCCCAAAGGGAAATAAAAGACTTATTAGCTCTGAAGGTGGGAAAAGTCTACTTGTAACTTTCCCTCTGATTTCTATGTGCTCAGGTATTATTTGTCCATGCAGTCAGTCAATCCTTTCTTGCACAAAGTTGGGCCCTACAGAGAGCAGGCTGTGAACCCCCATTTCATTTTAAGGAGAACTAGCCCCTAAAATATATACCTGTTTGCTAATTATTGTGAACATTTATTTCCTCTCTCCCATCACTTCCCATACCCTAGAACCCAACATAGTGCGCTTAGGTATTCAATAAATATTTCTACAAAGAATAAGTGAGCCTCCTTCCTGCTTTCCATTTCAGTACAGAGCAGGGATTTTGCCAGCTCTTGGGTAAACCTGAGATAGGTGAAAATAGCTGATATGCAGCAAAACAGACCTGTCATTCATCACTTGGTGGCTGCCTATTTTTGAGAGTCACCTCTGAAGGTGCTTTCATTTGCCTTACTCATTCCTCATAACAACCTTATAAAAAAGTTTTATTTTCCCCATTTTACAGATTAGAAAACTGAGATTCAGAGATATTTATGTAGCCCACCTGAAGTCGTGCAGCAAGGAAGAGGCAGCCCAGACATTGAAACTTTGGTGTTCCCATGTCTAAATACACTAACCCATTTTCCTTACACTTAATGGGCTAATTGGAATACCTGCTACAAATGATTTGCTTGTCCTGTGTTTCCTGCTCTCTTTAAATCTGGGTTTCTTTTCAATCTAGTTTGGCCTCCGGTGTGTCAGAGAACAACCACAGGCCAAAGGGAGACCAGATGGGCCTGGGCACTGTAGAAGGGAGGGAGGGGCCGCGGCGCGGGGAAGGGTCTAGTAAGTGCCCAGAGCCATGCTGACCCCAGGCTTTCTGCACCTCACAGGTCTGGTTCCAAAACCGTCGCGCTAAGTGGCGCAAGCGGGAGAAGGCTGGTGCGCAGACCCATCCCCCGGGGTTGCCTTTCCCCGGGCCGCTCTCGGCCACCCACCCGCTCAGCCCCTACCTGGATGCCAGCCCCTTTCCCCCGCACCACCCTGCGCTAGACTCAGCTTGGACGGCTGCTGCCGCTGCCGCCGCCGCCGCCTTCCCGAGCCTACCTCCGCCTCCTGGCTCGGCCAGCCTGCCGCCCAGCGGGGCGCCGCTGGGCCTGAGCACTTTCCTGGGAGCCGCCGTGTTCCGGCATCCGGCATTCATCAGCCCGGCATTCGGCAGGTAATGCACGGCCTCAGTCTCTCTCATATACACAGAGGCTGAGGTCAGGGAGGTGGCAGGAGACTAACAGGGGGCTACACACATCTTTCTTTGGCCCAGCCTGAAAGACTTAAGCCAAAGAAAATACTCTGTAATTTTGACTTGGAAAAGGAAATGTGGGTTCTTAAGGGAATGACTTGGGACCGAGTAAGAAAGGGGAGACAGTTGGCAGTAACAACGGTGACTACCAGGAGTGTTCAATGAAAGCTGTAAAGGTATCATTCCAAGACAGCCAACAGCCTTGGCCATTGGTGGTATGAGTGCCCTCCAGTATAGACTGCAGAGCAGGGATGACTTTTCAAGTTTTGCAAGTCTTTCCACATGCCCAAAGCCTGGCAGCCTGAGGAACATATTCCTGATCTCTGCTGAGAGCCGTGGAGCTGAGAGCCCTGGAGCTAGGAGGCCCTCTGGGTGCCTTCTTCCCCAGACCCTATCTTCCTTGTCACTCAAGTGGCCTGCTGCCAATGATACCCCCATATATGCAACCTCCAACCCCCACAGCGGCATAAGACAACGAAATAAAAGAAACAGTTCACCGTATATTATAACTCCCTTTCTTTAAATGAACACCGAGTGATGAAATTTAAAAATCTGTATAATCACACAGACAAAGAAACAAAGGAGGGATGTATTAAGTTGGAAAGTGCAGTGAAAATAAAACTGAATGCAGCTTCAATGATCTCTCTTAGGGAGAACAAAGGCATAATAGATTCATCCAACTGCGCAGCTACTTAACAAAAATCATCTTAGATAAATTTTTAAAAGAAGACTAAGTAAAATTAGTGTCTGGTAACAAACCGATAAAATAAACAGCAAGTGCACTGAAGTGAAGTAAGTGACTCAGTTTACCTAGTGGAACCAGCACATGGTATGCCCCCCTCCTCTCACATAATATCATTTCTTTTTGGAAAGAAAAATTAAAGTTTTGGGTCTCCTTCCCACTTTTCCCCTTTGACAAGAAATGACTTCTAAAACCAAGGGAACCACGACTGCAGTACTGGGGTTCAGAGAGGCTGGAAGAGGGTGGTGATGGGGGTGGCAGGAAATGCAAAGAGTGGGCTTGGGAGGAGGAGCTGGCGCTCCGTGAGCCCAGGTGGGCTCATTTATAATTGTGGAAATCGTGGATTGGCCCCGCGGGGGCTTGGAGTCAGAGCTCTGGGGACTACTGGGAAAGCCTGCAGGCCCCTGAGAGGTGGTGGGGGTGGGGGCCTGGGGCGCAGGTCGGCGGTAAAGTGTGGAAAGGGTGGAAGCACCACGGAGCAATCCTGGCGCCGCCCAGAGGCGGTGGCGCTAGCGCTGGCATACATCCCAGGCTTGGGCATCATCTTGCGCTACGCCCTGGGGTCGCGAGCCTGGGGCTCTCTGGAGCAAGAGGCCCAGAGGCAAGAGGCACAGGCTAAGCTGCGGGAGAGTGTCGCCTCGCTAGGGCGTGGGGCCGCGGGTGGGTCACAGCCGCGTGCCCAGCGGAAATCAACAGGCGGGCGCCCTTCATCTTCACCCCGCCGGTATTGGCCAGACACCCACCTCTTAGTCCCGCTCTGGAGGGCGGCTGGGTCTGCACTGGTTCACAGGAAGGTCAGCAAGCAAGGCCACCTTTTCCAGGGTATACATCTTGAACTGAGAAGGGACTGGGTAGGGTAGAGATATCAAAGTCTTCAGCATAGATCTTAGCTTCCTTCCTTCCTTCCTTCCTTCCTTCCTATCTCTCTATCTCTATCTCTATCTCTATCTCTATCTCTCCTCTTTTCTCTCCACGTGATCTCCAGGCAAATAGTTTAATTGGAACATCAGGCCTTGGAATGCACCCCTTTTCTTAAGAGAAAGTGCAAAATCCGCGCAGTTGGACCCTGGGGGTTTTGGCCTCGGGGCCTGCCTCTGGTCGGGGTTCTGGCCCTTCCGGAAATATCTGGTCCTTTATTATTATTTTTTTCCTTTCCCGGTTGAGTCTCTGCTCCGGTAAAGGCCTCCCAGTGTGCTCCAACTTCCACCCGTGCCACCTGCTACTCCTCAGCTCGCGGCCCACCTGGGGCCTGAGTTGCGGCACCCCTGGGGCTGCGCCCCTCTGCGCCTTCAGCGCCCCTCTGCTCCGCTGGTGAGAGGCTGCGGGAAAAGCCTTCCCAGGCACTGCACTCAGCTCCCGAGGCCATGACCGCGCTGTTTGCTCTCCCTGCAGGCTCTTTTCCACCATGGCCCCCCTGACCAGCGCATCGACTGCGGCCGCGCTCCTGCGACAGCCCACACCGGCCGTGGAGGGCGCGGTGGCGTCGGGTGCGCTGGCTGATCCGGCCACTGCAGCCGCAGACAGACGCGCCTCTAGCATAGCGGCTCTGAGGCTCAAGGCCAAGGAGCACGCGGCGCAGCTCACGCAGCTCAACATCCTCCCGGGCACCAGCACGGGCAAGGAGGTGTGCTAAAGGCTGCCTTCCACCCTCGCGCCTCCAGGCGCGCCCCGAAAGGTCACCTCACTCAGCACCACTCAAGACCAAATGGAAACAGAGGACCAGCACACTCCCGAGACGGCACTGAGAGAGCGCAGCCGCCTTCGCAGCAGCCTGGACGCGGGCAAGGCAGCCCTTGGCGCTTACGGACGTGGCACCTCCTCGGCTGGCTCTCCACCCGCCCCCGCCCCTGCCCCTGCCCCTGCCCCTGCCCCTGCCACTGCCAACCTCTCTCCAACTCGAACGTCCATTCTCTCCCATTCTTTACTGAAAATATCGGGGAGGTTTTCTCCCCAAGACGCCTGGTATTGAAGTTAAAATGTTAAAAAGCCCAATCTCTTCTCCTGACACCCCACTTAGCTTTTTTTTTTTTTTAAATAGCATTTTTGCGCTCTAAGTTCATCTCCCCAGCGCGGGCCCGGCGTGAAGCCAGGGCCAGGGAAGCGAATGCGAGTCTGTAAGATAGTTAACAGTGCACTTAAAGGAAAGGGGCGTCTTGTTCTTGTTCTCTTCTTTATCATACACCAACCAAGGTTTTTATATCAAACCAAAGGGAAATACTCTGCTAGAATATGGACTGTTGAAGTCACCAAACTGTGATTATTGATTCTGTACATACCATTGTTATTAAAAAAAAAAGAACAGAGCTTTGTATATTTGAAATGTTATAACGCAATTGCACTCAGCGTGGTATGGTAAAAGTTTGTCCTCCTGTAGATTCTTACTGTGTTGTAGATACGGTAGGGTTCCTAGACAAATATTTATGTACTCAAGCTCTTTATTTAACTTATTAACTGTAGAGGCTTCCGAAACCTTCAAGATAAAGGCAATGGTACAGTACTTTTGTGTAATGTGTAATTGTTACCACTTTTCCTTGCTATCTAGTGGAGAAGTGTCACGCTCAAAATAAAAAAAAAAATATATGTTTAACAAAAGGAAGTGTGAATGTTCTATGTAGGCGATGAGGGGACAGTAGAAGGGCCCTTGATGGGGGCCAGGGGTGGGTTCCGGCGCCCAGGCACCTCCTGGATTTATCTGCACAAGCATTTTCCTGGCAGAGGCCCCTGGTTTGAATTCAGTCCTCCAAGGGATCGGGTTTCCTACAAAGGTTAAGGACGCAGCCGCTGTGCTTTCACGCGCATCTCAACTTCCCTGGTCGTGTCACAGCTGGAACTTGGGGTCCTAGGCTATGGAGGTGGGGTGGGTTCTATGGTAGGTGGGGGTTATGTAGGCGTTGTTGTCGGTGGTGTCAGAAATTTGAAGCGAGCGAGAGTCTTGGATCGGAAGGCTAAGGAAGCTGTTCGTGAAAAGTGCCACGTAGCAAAGAAGTGCGGAGTCCAAGAGAGATGACAGGTAATGGCGAGAGCTAGAAGCCAAGGCGCTGGCTTCCGAGGGGGCGGGTTCCACGGTACACTCACTGGGAGGAGGGAGGGAGGGAGGGGAGGGAGAAAAGAGAGTAAGGGAAAGAGAGTGAGGAGAGAGGGGGAGAGAGAGAGAGAAAGAGAGAGAGGGAGAGGGAGAGAGAGGGAGAGAGAGAGAGAAAGAAGAGAGGAGAGAGAGCTCACGCAAGAAAGATGATGGAAAGGCAGCGAGGGGTATCCAAGTGGCAGATCTTAACTCGACAAATGTCATTACATCACTTATCCAGGCATTGGGAAATGTATACATTTTTAAAAATCCAAACAACTCTGGTTTCGTGAGGAGACCGAAACAGATTTGCGATCCTTAACCCGCTCGGCGCACTCCTCCCCGTGGCGGGAACCATAGCTTCCCCCTCCCCCGGGCCCTGCCAGCGCCCCTTCGGGTGACCGCTCGGTGGAAGCCCGCCCGCGGGGGCTGGGTCTCGCCAATGCTCCCAGGGTGATGGGAAAGGGAAGAGAAGCTTAATTAGTTTCAATTTGCAGTAATTAGCGCGCCGGACCTTTGGGGAGAGGGGCAGGCGGTGGGGGGGGGGGCTGCCGCGGCGTGACTACCGCGGTTCGCGGAGGAGCTGGGGCCAGCCGCCCCGCCACGCCGCGGGCCAGTCGGGGGGCGCGGGCGTGTCTCGTGGCCAGGGCCGGTCGGACTCCTCGTGCGCCCTGGAAGGAGGCGGGCAGGGTCCAGTGGCGGCCTGGGGCGCGAGTGTACAGGCCGAGGGGAAGGTGCAGGGTCGGGCAGAGGTCAATGGCCCTTTGGGGAGGTGGCCAGCAGGCCCAGCAGCTGTGGTGCTCTGGCCCGCGCATAGTCGGTAAGGCCAACTGGTCCAGACGTCTGGAAGCTCTGCTTGGGGAGTGTGTGGGCCCAGCTCGCCCGCCTGAAACTCTTTCTGGGACTTTGGCTTTCGGGTGGGTCCCCTCTATGATGGCCTAGCTGGGGACTCGCCAGGGCGGTACTCACAGGCAGGTGGCCGGCCTGGGGCATGGGAAGGGGCCTCTACCTACACTCCACCTCACACTCCTTTCCCAGGTTTAGTAAGGCTGGGTGGAAACTTTCTAGGGCATTCCTCCAGGCCTGAAAGTCTCAGACCCTCAGATTCCACAGACTCTGCCCTAGGGCAAGCTGCTCCCCTAGGGTGGAGATAGCTGAGGAGGAGATAGCCGAGTGCCTGAGACGCCTGAGGAAAGGAGGGAGTTATTTATTTATTTATTGGTGGTCGATATCAATTTTCCGTCGATTTCGGCTTTTTGTTTAGTAAGGCTTCTTTTTTCCCTTCCAGGCTGCCAGTTGGATGGTATACGAGAAACAGTACCATTCTTCCTGTTAATGAACCCTTTTTTAAGTCATTTTTTCTCATTTGACCCTTCCATGGAGCAGAAGCAAATTGCGTGAAATTACCTCCAAGGATTACATTTATTACTGGCCAATGAGAACCCCTCGCCTTGTTTTACAAACTCTTAATCCTATGTCATTCTGATGCCGAAAACAAGCTGGGTCCTGGGCCTCCTATTCTTTCAACTTTCCCCAGCTGGAGGGACCTCATTCTGCACTTAATATTCCCCATAAATATCACACGCTAAAGACCCCCTGACTTCCAGCAAGTCCACATTAAACATGTGACATGTCACGCATGACAAACTCTGAGTATCTTTTCAAAGCAGCATTAAAAGCAAAGAAACCAATTTTCTTCTCCTTCCAAACCTCCCCAAGTGCTGAATGATGGGGATTGGAAAGAGCCACTGGAGCGTACTTAGGGGGATTTTATGAGATTTTCCAGAATGATTTAATCTTATTGTGAGCATTATTAATGAATGGCAACCCAATTTGGCCCCAATATCTGGGAACTCAGTCACAATGCTGGGAGCGGCTGACCCCACCCCCAACCTTAAGCAAACCTCTTCCACCATGGAGGAGGACATGTGGAGCCCTGGGGTGTCCAGGAGAGTCCAGTTCATGGCATGACTGTCTCCTATCATGCCCAGGGCAGAATGGCCCAACACCTGCTTTCCCATTGCCACCCCCACAGTATTTTGGGGGGAAGGGTGATTGGAAGCCCTATTGGGGCCTCTGTGGGAAGGTTGAGGAAAAAGGGTAAGTTAATTTGCTACATTTTCACACAGGTTACCCAGATCGGGAGGAGGCATTTGGCATATTAGCAAAGGTGTTCTTCAGTCACCCATGGTCTAGGCTGTGGGCAGTGGTGAGGGCAGACATCTTAAGTGTGTGGTGAGGAAGTTAGCAAGAGGATGAATTAGGATGAGTGATTATTGAAGGGAAACTCAGTCTTAACCTAATGTTACTGGGATTGGGCCCTAATCAATTCCCCTTTCTTGTTACTGCCCCTCCTGATTGGGGCAAACATTCATTATTGTTGCATTTGATTTATAATACCAAGAGTCAAAGCACCTGTAGTTCTCTGTTTAGTATGGTTTTGAGTGTGGAGATCTTTCTAGGATAGAAAAAAAGGGCTGATGTTGGAGGAGAGGAAATTATACATGGGTTAGCCTAACTTGCTTTTAGAGGAAAAAAAATGTACATGAGCATGTGTGTATGTGTATACACAAAAGTGAGTGTGTCTGAATGAAGGGGGTCTTAAATGGAGCCTAAAATGGTATTTTGGAACACAGAGTTCCCCAGAGCAACTGCATATTTAACTGACAGTGGCAGCCTGGCTGGGGGGGCGGGGAAAAGAAAACCCCGCTACCTGACAGGGGGGAAAAAGCATTTTTCAAAGGAAAAAGTCGTGTTGTCCCTGGACGTTATTAACGGTCCAGTTTGAAGTATACATTTTTTTTTCCTTTAAAGAAAAGGGAGCGATTACCAGTTATACATTAAGAAATGTCATTCAGTCATTTTTATTCATTCTCCGGAAATCTTCGTAAAAGCCTGAATCATACTTCTACAAGCAGCAATTTTGTTAATCCAGGGGGTTATTACTCTGGGCCCTTATTAGGTTCTACACCACTGCCAAGCAATCCTATAACCCTCTCAAAAGAAGTTTACCTCCCTGTTATAAAACCAGTAGTGGTATTTATACTGTGCAATAATTAGTGTATTACTTGAATCCACTAACACGTTCATTTTATCTCCGCACAAAACCTCTAGTCTGCTTATAGAAAGCTTGTGCCTCCTTTGGTGCTGTTAAAGTGGTGAAAGAGTGAATTGAAGGCTGGTTGCACTTTCTCCTTTTGCCTCGCCTTAATTCCCATCTCTTTTTGCTCTCATCCAATTAGCACAGTGTATTAAGCGGTTTATCATCTCATAGTCAGCTATTGAGAGAAACAAGGCGAGCACTTTGCAATAGAACCTGCGCTCCTTTGACACCCTCAGGTACTTACATATTCCACTGCGCTATGAATAATAGAGGAAGAATGGAGCGCTAATTCCCTCATCAAAGAATGCCTTGTCTGCTGCTTTGCTCAACAACACCATTCTGATCAAAAGAAAAGCAATAAAGCTTAGCATAACAAAACGAAACCTACTTATTAGCTTAGTGGTTAAATTAATGCAGAGCCGCTGCTATTCAAAACCAAGGTTTGAAAACAGCCTCCAACAACCTGATAATGCTGCCTTCGGGATGAAGGAATTTTAATCTGAAATTTGAGGCTGGCTCAGATGAGTTAATCTATTAAACTGCTATAAGGAAGCTCTACCACAAACCGTTCAATTAAGAAATATTTAGGTGAGGGGAGAGAAAGAGAGACAGACAGACAGACATGAGGGAAAGGGAGAGGGAGAGAGAAAAGAGAGGAAAATGCAGCTTCAAATTTGGAATGGCAGCATCAAATAGCATGGAATTGAGGGGCCGAGGATCCTGACAAGAGGCTCTGAGGCTTAATGTTTTTCATAAAACCCTGACAAAGATAGGGAAATCTGTTTTTGGAGTTTTCTTGTTTTTGCATCTTCTGCCAAACTCACTTTCAATGATGTTTGAAAAAGTGTGTCTCAAGGTGTGTGTGTGTGTGTATGTGTGTGTTGGCTTTAAAAGGTGGCAAGGATTGGAGAAAGGGGTGGTGGTGAAGGAGAGTGAATTCATTCCCTTTCAGCATCTGAACTCCAATCTGCAAACTTTGATTAGCCCACACATCCTGTGCAAGCCATAAAATTAACTCCATCTATTTTTCAGGCAAATTAAAATTTTACAGGATTTTCAACTTCTGGCCTCTTCTATCTACCTTCATATGAAGGAGAGTTGAGAGTTAGTAAACTGCGCCCAAGACAAGCTGATTGCACATCCTTGCAAGAATCTGTTGTAGGTTAGATCCTAGTTCCTAAATTAAATTAAATAGAACAGGTGTCCTTTTCAGGGGCATGGGGCTCTAAGCACAGCAGGGTCCTTTTAGAGTACCATTTCCCAACTGGCTCAGATAGATTTTAACCCAGAGGTCGAGTCTGGCCCACACAATGTTTCAAATTTTGTTCTAAAATATCAGTTGCGAAGGTTTAGGAATAAACTTTATGGAATATTCAGGTTCTTGGCTTCTCTTAAAAACTGCACCATGTGGCTGCTCTGGGTCCTGTCCCTCTTCGTATTACTGCTGCCCCTTTTAGACAGTCCATACCCCTGGGTAGCATGAATCTAGCTTATTCCATTCATTCTCTTTTAGCATTTAAGACCTATGCCAGAGAGCCCCATAGAGAAAGATGGGTAGGCAGCTTTCTCCCCTTAAAGGAAGTGGGCAGCATATCTGCATACCCAGTATGCTATCCATCAAGGCAAAGGAAGGAGTAGTGACCTTTCTCAGAGAAAAGCGAGTAGGTGATATTCCAATCTTCCAACAGAGATCCATTGTAATTCTTCAAGTTGCAGTTTCCATAAAATTCTGGAATCCTGAGGTACCTCTTTTTGGTGACTGTACTTAGAAATGTCTGATTTTCTATAGATCTTCTATAAGTGGTCCCTGCCCTCATAGTGATTACAATCTAGAGGCAGTGACAAGAAATAAACTAGTGAGGCATTATTTAAGTCTTTTGGAGTTAAAAGACCAAGTTCAGGATAATTCTTATAATCAATATAATCCCAGGACTCAGAAATTAAGGAAAATATGCCTTCTCTTTAGAAAGCGAGTGGGGGAGTGGCTCTAGAAGCACCCACTGGAGAACTATCTCTATAAACTTATATAATAGCAATTATCAGAATTGACCAAAGGAGAAATAAAATCACATCAATCCCTTAGTTTCCTCCAACTTGTAACTGACTGCAGAGCTTTTAGTACCAATTAATTAATCAACAGGAACCTAATCCCAAAGTATTTCTACTTTGAACTTGAGTGTAAGAGCAAGAGGACAGGAGATACGTAAGAGACTGAAGGGAGAAGGGAGGAAGCAAAAAGAGAAGGCAAAGCCAGATTGAAAGGTGGCTTCATCTCCACTACTTAACAAGTATTCCTTCCCTAGGGGACCTTTATGTTTGGTGCCTTTCTCCCAGGGAGAAAACAAATGAGCTTTGTTTTTCAAGAGACACCATGGAGCTCTTAGCTTAGCTCCCTTTGGTTGTACAAGTCCACAAAGTCACATTAGAAACCATACCTTAGGTCTGTCTCTCTTTGGTGCTGGGGATCAAACCAGGGCCTTGTGTGTGCTAAGCACTGCTCTACCCTGAGCTATTATAACACCAGGCCCCATACTTCACCTTTTTTTTTCTTGGTGCTGGGGATGGAACCTACATGCTAGGTAAGCACTCTACCACTGAGCTATACTCCCAGAGCTTGCATCTTATCTCTTAAAGGATCCAAAGTCCACAGAAATTCTCCTGAATTCTAAAATTCAGAACATTCAAAGGCCTTGCCATTTGCAATAATTTATGAGCTGGGTTCTAATCTCAGTTGCAATGAAAAAAAGTGGGTTGAGGTTTGGGAAGGGGGTAGCCTTCAGTCAAACAGTATTCCTTGCTGTCCCTGTAGTCAATTGTTTGTGCCCAATAAGAATTCATTGCAACTGCTTTCCCTTTAGAAAAACTTTATTCTTAAGTATAAAGCACAGCATACTCTCCTTTATAAAAACACATAGGTAAACATTTTTAAAACACAGCATAGTTATACAAGGGGAAATATATTTTGTTAGTACAATCTTACCAATAATGTAAGAAAGATTGACATATTGAAATACTTTTTGCTGCAGCAAAGCAGGCACCATTCTGAAGAAAATGAGGAACAATAGCAAGCACCAGGGCCAATTAACCATTCTCCCACTTTGCCAAATGCAACACATTGATCCTCATCCCAAATGCTACACTTTCTTTTTGCACTGCTAAAGACAGAACTCAGGTCTCATGCATGTTAGGCAAGTGCACTCTACCACTGGGCTACATCCCCAGCCCTTTGATGTCCTATATTATTTTAAATGTGCTTTCCTGTTGTATAAACTTTTACCTAAACTTTCTATTTAAGTGTGGGTGTGTGTAAATGTAAAACACCTGTTCAGTGTGTGTGTGTGTGTGTGTGTTGGATTTTGGAGCAATTCAATAGAGTCCATTCTGTTTATTTTTGAGTGCAAGGATTCTATATCTCCCCTGCCATCCACTACCTATCTGAAAGACGTGACTAAAAAAGACAGCCACTTCTATAGCAAGTGGCTGAGGAATCATCTGGATTTAGACTGTGTTTAATTGGCATGTGAAAAGGCAAAATGTTACTACTGCTCCTGCTGGGCTGCAGAATCCTCTCTTTGGGGGAACACTTCTACTACAGCCCTGGGGCAAAGTCCGGGGTCACTTACATCTCAGCCACTTTCAATTAAAATAGCAATTTCCCTCTCCTAGAAACCCAGTTCCCAATATGCTAGGTCTTTAGGGACATGGGGAAGAGCTCAGTGGTATATCATAACATGAAGACTGGATCTTCTTTGATGCATGACAGATGAAATATTTTTGTAATCCCTCCTCCTAGTTCACATCCCACGTGAACATGAGATGCAGTCCTTAAAGGAAAAGCAAGATATTGGAGAAGCAGTTAGGGCCAGAGTAGAGGTGCTCAGGAAGCTGGGATTTGCAACTAGCCCTCCTCATTCGCTTGTGGATTCCCTTAGGACTTCACAGCACAATCGGCGAAGAGTTTGCTGAGGTTCACTTCAGAGTAGCCACTCCAGGACAAGAACTGCTCGGCTGTGTTCTTGAGTTTTCTGTAGTCCTGAAGAACTTTGGGTGTAAAAAACTGCTTCTTCAATTTTTCTAAAGTGAAATAAAAATAAAAGCATTAGAAGTCTCTTCTTCTATGTATGTATAATAGTCAAAATACATTCTACTGTCATGTATAACTAAAAAGAACAAATAAAAAAATTTTAAGTTTCTTCTTTACAGACCATTTGATAGTTCTCAGGCACTAGAAAAGGGAGTGTAGATTGGGTCTGCAACTCTATGTTTCTGAGTTCCTCATAATCTTCAGGGTATTCCTGGAGCCAGTCCAATGTTGGGGTGCCCAAGATTCCTCTGTTAAAGCTTGACTTCCTTTTGCCTGCTGGCCTATCACTTCTCAACACAAAGCTGACTCAGTACCTGGGCTGGGGCCACCTTTTACTGATGTGAATCGCAGGTGCACACCCACGTGCAGCAGACAAGGTAAGCTCCACTTTCACAGACATGCAATTGCATGTGAAGTTTGCATGTGGCTAGAAGTACCTGGTCTCAAAGGAAAGAAGCTATGATTCCTTGTGCCTCCCAACCCATGCTCCCCAGATCACTGGGCCTAGTCAGTTTCTCCTAGTCCCTTCAGTCTTCATCTCTCTGCTAAGGGGGACTGCCTGGAGAGTACTTGTCTATTGCCAAGATTTCTTTTTTGCCAATACTGTGTGAACTCACTGTGTATAGTGCCCTGGCCTCTGGAACCTGTTACTTCACCCACTCATCCCTGGCTTTCCTGTTCTGAGAAAACAGAAAAACAGCTAGAGACAAGATCCTTCCTTTGCCTCCCCAGAGACTGCTACACACAGGTCTGATATTTTTGGGGATCTAACCCTGCCCAGAATGGTTAAGATGATGCAGTCTTTGTTCAAAGCTGCTCAGGAACCCCATGAGGCATTCTGAGAAGTTGACTCTTTATGGCCTAGGAATCTGGAAGGTTAAGTCACTTGCCCAAGGTCACACAAGATGCAATCAGGGATATAGATATATAACCCCAGCTAGCCAGAACCCCCAGTCCATACTTGGAGTTGAGTTTCACTTCTGACCACTTGCCCCCGATCCAATGCTCCTGAATAGAGAAAGGTAGGCCCCAGAAATCAGCTGTTCTGGAAGTGAGGGCCCTGGACACTGTGCCAAGGTGCCTGAGGGTGGGGGTGGGGGAAGTGGCTCAGCACCTTGGAATAGGAAAGGACTGGGAAGGAAACACAGAAGGGACAGGATGTCAATCACAGAAAGCAAAACCCCACTGAAGTCCACAAAACCCCGGAAAATGAAAACTCGGTTTCAAGATTTTTGTTCCTTAGTTATACATTCACATTTGTTCTCCACAACCTTTTCTAAATTACATCAATGCCTTTCCAAAAACAACAACAAAAAGTTTTGTAGAGGATTTAAATGCCCAAAGGAGGTGGAAAAAGAGAGGAAGGAGAGAGAGAGAGAGAGAGAGAGAGAGAGAGAGAGAGAGAGAGAGAGAGAGATGC